>NC_065518.1:29258595-29347909 GCF_006386435.1 Epinephelus moara | reverse complement strand
AGTATAGTATAGTATAGTAGCTTATAGTATAGCATAATATTGTATGCTAAACTAGCAACTGGCAAAAAAAAAATATTTGCATAGCATTTTCCACAGACATAGGTCACAAAGTGCTTACAAGGGCATCTACAACATACCGCAACATACATCTTCTTCTTCTTCTTCTTCTTCTTCTTCTTCCTCCAAGCCTTGTGAAACGTATCCCCATACGTTGCCTAGCAACGCGAGTGCCAGGAATTCTGAGGTACAGTAGCTAACGGTAGTTAACTATTCTTATATTAAAAAAAGTGACATTAAAACCAGCTATTTAACTTAACGACCAATTGATTTTGATAATTTAATTACATGTGGGATTTTGTTGACAAGTGTCCAGTGCTATTAACGTTGTATATTAACTAAGAAGATATCAAGTGAAAGCTGGCTAGTAGGTAAGACAAGTCCTTAGCTAAAAAACTAAATTGACTTAGCCTTATGTAATTTTCTCCGGCCGTTTTTTTGTAACTGAAAACCGTCTGTTATTTTCATGAACCAAAATCTTGGTACGTTAGTTTGTTATTCGACATACCTAAGTTAAATGTGGGGTAGGCCTAGTTGCTAGCATAAATCCAATCCTGATGGAAGTTAACAAACTCCCGCTAAGCTAACTAACCAAGTTAGTTAGGCATAGTTAAAGTAACTTAACTGCCATCTCTGCCCTTAATTAAGGTTGGGTTCACATGGCTTGCTTTGTTAAAGCTGCCTTTGATCACTTTTTAAAAAGTTTTCTTTGGCATGAAATTAAAGCAAAGGGGAAAAAAGGCATTATCTTTTTGTTGTTGTTATGCACTCTGCAATTTTTTTTCTCAACTTAACTGCTCCTCTAATTAGTGCTCTCTTTCTTTTTGTAAAGTGTAGTGTGTCCTGTAGAGTACACAGGGTATAGCCATACTCCTGACCCTTGCTCCATTTTATTTTAAGTTGTAAAGTGATATCTAAATAAGAAATACAAGATAATAAAAACATAGTCACAATATATCAAACACTCATTAATCCAATGAGTCCCTGAGCACACACGTCCATTCAGAGTCAGTCTCTGATGACTGGCTGTCCTCAAGTTTCCTGTTCTGTTGCCATTTCACAGCCCTGTGTCCATATCTCCTGTGCAGCCACTCTAGTATCTGCCTGTGGGATCTCACCCACACACAGCTGCTCCAGTGATGATGACAGGCCGTAGTCTTGAAATGCCAGGCCTGAAATAGTCTGCCTTGTTTATAATTATACTTAACATGCGAGGACGGAGCCTCCTGTGTGTGGATACAAATGTAACCAGACTGGAGCAGGGAATCACACATAATCTAGTCACACAGTGTATCCACACACACCTACGTGTATACAGGAGGTTAATCAGTGGGCTAAGTAGGGGTGCTGATATATAATGAGTGAGTACGCAGAGAGCACACAAAGTATTTAGGGATAAAAGACATATATGCCTACAAGGCTTGAGGGGTAATTGTAGGGTGGACGTATAAAATTGCAGTCGTGAAGGGTGGAGCTGAGGATGAAAATAACTTTATTTCTACATTCAGTACATCGTTTCACAAGGCAGCCAGACACAGACTTGTTCACTATATCATCTTGTTTCCTTCAGGTGTAGCTGTGCAAGCGCAATAAAGGCCTATTTGCCTCCCTGCAAGCAAAACCTGAGGCATTTTCTTCATATCTCCGTGTGGAACCTGCATCTGAGAGTCAGCATGGAGGTGAAAGAGGAGGTGCTGGATATTCTTCAGAAGGTGTGGACCAAACTGCAGGGTCTCCCACAAGCCAGTGCTCTGGAGCTGGGAGCCTTCTTTGTGCTCATTCTCTTTGTTGGTGAGTTTTTATCTATTGCCCTCAGTACGTGACACAAATGAATGTTTCATCCATTCATTTTCTGTGGGTTTGTCAGCATGGGTGACGCCTTTAAAATTACACAGTCAGTTGACCCATAGTTCATATAAGATTATAACTAAACGCAGTTTTAAATACAATAGAGTCCCACTGCAGAGCTCCAGGCTTGGGCCCACCTGTGGCGCTGAGACCCGTCTCTGTTGCCAGGAAGAAAAATAAAACAGTGTTAAGGTGGTAAATCATGTCTGTTATCCCCTGTGCTAAGGTGGAAAATCATGTTTGTTATCCCCTGTGCTAAGGTGGAAAATCATGCGTGTTATTGCAGGTGCTAAGGTGGAAAATCGTGTATGTTATGTGTGTTAAGGTGGAAAATCCAGTGTGTTATCATGTTTGTTAAAGGGGAAAATAGATGTTATTATGTGTTAAGGCCCAGACACACCAAACCCACATGCAAGAGCTAGTAACGAACGACAAAGGCTGACTGTTGTGTTACCTCAAGTCGCCTGTGTCATAGCCAAAAAGTTGCCCCTGAATACAGTGCAATGACTACAGCCAATGGCCAACTAGCACATACATTCCACACCTGCAGAATGAGCTGTCTGTGTTCATCATTCAAAAAGGGAAAGCAGAGGGATGACAGGATGGAGTCAAGTTCACGCTAGTCAGCCAGTTAGCCCATTAACAACACAACCTGATGTTGAAAACCCAAAAGCACTTCCTTATAAATAATAACATTTCTGTGCTTACATTTACATGTTTTATCTCACATATCATGAAGTAGCATACTAAACGTATATTTAATACATTGAATCACATTCATGCCTCTGTATATGTAGGCTTAAGTTTATAACATATAGTTTCACATTTAGGCTATATATATATTGTTTATATTATTTGCTCAGAAGACGATCATCAGGAGTTATGTAACATAATGTTAAGCAGCAAATAACTTGTACTAACCTTATGAATTTGTTAATGTTAGCTAGCTATGTGAATGTCATTGGCAAACTACGTTACCTAACTTTATAAGCTACAGTTATATCGAAATGTTGAATTGAATTGTTTACCTTTGAGTTGTTGGTGGAGGGCGTGTGGCTTGTTCAAACTAATGAACTAATGCTGTTGTATCCTGATGATCGTCTATGGTTTCAGACTTTGTTCTCCAAGCTCGGGACCAGAAAGGGTCTGATGTAGGAAATCGGCCCAAACATGGAGCTCTGCATCTAGAACCTTATCTTTAAATATGACACCAAATTGTCCCCCCACGCATGTACTAAACCAACTGTCATCCCCGCACCCTTTGTTTCCTTTCAGCCACATTTCTCTTCTTGATCGTGCTGTCCTGCGTCCACTGCTGCTGTTCCTGTGGAAAGCCAAAATACCAGGCCGCCAGAGTACAGCCCGTCTGAGCATGAGACAAGAGAGCAGACTCCACAAATGAATAAAACCAACCTCCATCCTTTCTTCTGTCCTTCATGCAATCGCCCACACAGACGGAACAATAAACAGGAAATTCTCCTTTTCAAAGTGGTCATCATCAAGAGAAGGATGGGGACATATCTCCATGATGTTTCCAGCTCTGGGATAAAGACTGAATCCATTCCACTGGAATCCATATAAATAGCAGAGTGGCACGACCCATCAAGAGTCACTTCAGACCAAGACAATGAAACACTGTGTGGCAGCCTTCTCCAACAACAAAAACCTTACAGTGGAGCAGAGGATGAAAAGATACAATAAGAGAGCTGATGTGTCTTTGTCACAGTGACTCCGTTATTACAAATTAACTGGTTTGATTTCCTGTTGATATTTATCAGGAATGTGAAAAACAACATTGAAAATGTGTAGGCATTCCAACTTGTGTATGTATAGAGCCTTGTCAGTGTAAAAAAACACAGAGCGCCCTCTGCTGGCCGAGTGAAGAGTTTCTCTTTTGAGCTGTATATTGTTTGTCATATACATACAATAGTTACAAATGCATTCTTGTGACATTGTACAAGAGATGTTTTTTGTTTTTTTTTACTGAGGCATTGAAATATTGCATTTGTGGCTGTAACTGAAATGGCATAAATGTTTATTATATTAAAAAACAAAAAATAATACTGACTTGTTCCTTTTAACAGGAAGAAATTTAAAGATTTAACTATCTGTCAAAGTATGGTATGATACCCCTCTTAAAAAAGTGCTTCAATCTAAATCCCACCAGTAAAACACTGCACTATTGTATGCATACCTTATCATCAGGTCTCCCCTTTGCCTTCAACAGTCAATATTTTGAGTAAACATTAACCAGGAGCTGTTGTTTTTACTTAGCCCTGCCCACATAGAGCAACTGAAAGTGTCAACTGGAATCAGCCATCGCAGTTTAACAGAATCCCTACTCTGTGAACGAACTGAAAGTAAACTGTAATGTTTTGGCTATGTTCACATAGTTGTAGAGCTACGAGTGGATCAGCACAGTAGCTCAAACCATCTGTTCTCACACGGTATATTTACGCACTGTTAGGAGTCACTGAGGCGTGAGCGGATCATTTAGCAGGACATGGCCATGGAGAGGTGAGTTTCTGAGCTGGAATGTGTTGGGTTACAATAGTAGTTTAACATCAGCAGATTTCTGTGGAACATACTGGCAAATATGTAAGCTTTTCAAATGTTTGATAGTTGTGTCAGATATTTTATTATCAGTAGACAATGTGGCTCCATGTGTTCTATAAAGCATTACTACTGGCAACTAATGGTATCCAGCAGCATTATCTCATTGTGTTTAATGTTCAGATTCTTCCGTTTGAGCTTTTATCTGTTTTTATATCTCCCTGAGCAGTGTCTCCAAGCAGCAGGAAGCCACAGGGTCACCTGAGGACTGGGTGGAATGGTTCCTGCATCGGGTGCAACAGGAGCCGTGGGCACTGGGCGGTGTTGTGGTCATAGGAATGTTTGTGCTGGGAATTCTGTCTCTGGTCACATTCGCTCTGCTGTATGGATGCTGCTGTGGCCCAGGAAAGGGGAACCAGCAGAAGAAGCAGAAGAAGTCAAAGAATGGGGTGATCTAGACACACATGAAGAGGACTATAAAATGAATGTTGACATGATGGAGAATTTGTCGAAATTTATATGTCCACCTTTAGGTCATTTTTGAGATGTGGTGGAATTAGACCAGGTTTTCCCACTATTGTATATTGCAACTTTTGTCTTGTTGACTATTTTGCTGCTTTAAATTTATGTATATGTACTGGGTGGCACCATAAAGAGGCTGGGACCACATCATTGTTGAAATCTTCCATCATTTTACATTGACTTGGCTTTGTAGTCAGTTATCTCTATGAGATCTAGAGCCATCAGGCTGCAGTATAATTTAGTAGCTGTGTGTCATAAAAATGGTGCAGATTTTACTAAGTAATAATGAATATTTGTGGGACATATAGGCCCATAGTATAACAACTTATTGTCAAATTTATTTTCAAATATGATTAACTGTTTGACTGCTAGCACTTGATATGAACTATTCTCAGTCAAAACCTGTCTTGTCTATTCTTTTAAATAGACAACATAATAAAGGAACTTTATTAACTTTATAAGAACTTTATAATCTTTATAAAAAGCATACACATTACTGATGTTGCAGGCAGTCCAGGTGCATACATAAAAAGCTATGTTTCTACGAGCAGCTACTGCCTGCTTCACACTGAAATACAGTAAACTGCTGCAGTTGAAACAAAGGTTATTAGCACATCAAACCCAGCAGTATACAGATGTCTTTTAATCTGCAAAACATCAAATCGGTGTCTGCTCAACATGAAACTGCCCGTGGTTTATTTTTGCAGATCACAGGGGTCTTTCAAACACTTGAAAGGTTATGGTGCAGCAGAAGAGGAGGCTAGGTTAGTGAATGGATTTATCATTGATTTATTGGGAAAAAATGCAACTGCAACAGCTGGATATACTAAGGCACAGAAAAAAATGCTAATTTTCATAAGATAGTGAAGTTGAGAGTGCACGTCTACATGTTAGGTGACATGTCCTCTTCTTTTTTCATCCTTTCTAGTATTGGTCAACAAAGCATTTTCCTTTTTGTTTGTATAATTGTTGCGTTTTGTCTCTGTATTAGCACTGTATGGTCTTAAATTGAATTCTTAAATTGTGTTATAAATTAATAATGCTCACATTCAAAGAATTAAGGTGTGATGAGAAGCTGAACAATTGCCTTTGTTCTGCCACAGACTGTAGGTTTTCCAAGGGTTTTCGGCATCGCCATATAAGCATAAGGACTACATCTCCCGGTGCAGCACTGAGTTTACGTCATACAATTTCACTAACGTTATTACTCTGCGACCGGCGTTTATGCGACGCATAGAGCAGCAATGGCGAGCGGTAAAAAGAGTGCTCTGCTTTCCTCTTTGGCGGACTATGGAGACGATTCAGAGCCTGACTCTGACCCCGAGCCAGAAGAGACAGGTATATTATAATATATTTTATAGCTGTGTCTTTAATTAGTGGCTAAAAGTAGCTGTTTGTTGCTGTGCGAATCTTACCCCGGCTTTTCATGTGGTAGCTAACGTTAGCTTGTAGCTAGCTTAGCTAGTTTACAGACAACGTCCGATATATTCAAGACGTGTTTGTTATGAATAAATAAAACTGCAGTTATGAATAAATAAAACTGCAGTTAAACAATGTAAAGTTAATTCAGCGGAGTTTTGTTTTGGCCTTTTTGAGTCTCCCCTGGCACATACAACGTTAGATAAAAGAAACGTGAAGGTCTTCAGAGGTGTTTGTCGTTTTGCTGTAAAATTAGTGGTGTCACTTCTTAGCTCCAGTTTTACAAATCAATGTAATCTTAGGATTTAATGTTAAATCCTGAGTGCTTTTACAGGTGTGTGTGTGTGTGTGTGTGTGTGTGTGTGTGTGTGTGTGTGTGTGTGTGACATAAAATTAACTGGTACAGTTCTTGAATGGAGATGCCCTGATGCCCTGCCAGTTTGACTTCAGTCCGTCATATTTCAGTGCCTGCTGCCAGTGATGTTGTTCGCCTCTTGTGCTACATTTATCTGTGTTGTGAGTGACTGTGCCTCTCTCCTCTGTCTGTCTCTAGGGGGGCGTGGAAGTGGTCTGGTATACGGCTATGGGGATGATGACCTGAACCGGACTGAGGATGCTGATGATAAGGTGTCTGGAGATGAAGACAGCAGAGAGAGCAACTCGGTCAGTATTTGAGTTATAAGATTTTTGAAAATGTGTTTCTTGCTGAGAGGAACATGATGTACTCTCAGTTTAATTTATATTGACCATTCAGTTGGATTCCACTGATGTTTGGTTGAGTGTTTGAAGTGAGAGAAAAGGTGTAGCACTGGGTGGTGTGGGAGAATATGGTACTCTCTGACATGCTCATGGTGGGATCTAATGTCTTCACTGAGTCTGAGTGGTTATTGAACTCTGGGGGGATGAGGAGGCTGACAGGATCACACTGATGCTTGCTGTGGCAGTAGCTGCATCGTATGCGAAATCAGATGTGTTTTTGTAGTGAGTGTGTAATCATCAAACTGAATCAATACATGATTGTACTAGTGTAGGGTGACAGGGATCTTGAAAGCCAGATCTTGATCGAGGTTTTTAAATATTCAGTCTTACATTGAAGTGAAACCAAAATTTCAGATATTAAAGATATAATCCATTATCCGAATGTAAAGAAAATGCTTGCCTAACTAGAGTTCTATTTATTTATTATTATTTTCTATTTGATAATGCTGTTAATCAGTTAGTTAATCTACAGAAAATAATCCTGCAAGTGTTTTGACAATTAATTGATCAGTAAAAACACCAAAAATTCATTCTTAAATGTGATGATATTCTGCTTTTCTGTGTTCTCTAACGTCTTAAAGTGAATTAGATTTTGGGCTTGGACCATGAGTTAGAAAGAAAAACACATTTGAGGATATCACCTTCAGGAGATTGTGATAGGCATTTTGTTTACTACAATTTATGGACCCAAACACGAAATGCTACAATGATAAACTTCTATTTTGAAAGAGAACCTGCATTTCATATCATATCTGTATGTGCGTTACTGCTTGTTACTGCTTTTAAATACATGGTTAACTGTAACATGGTCGATTGGGGCTAAGTGCTGTATGCCTTCTTGCATGCCTGCTGAACTAAAGGCTTGCACAGAGAGTTTGGTCGTAGTTGTTTGTGTGTTTACTGGTAATGTCTGAGTCTGTCATGCGTCACTTGTTTTATTTGACTGCATTATATGGATGAATGATTTAATGTTTTGTTCCTGTCGTTTGAGTAAATGAAGCAGCAAAAATAATTAAAAACACCATATCAGTACAACAACATAATTACTCCCTCAAAGTCATACAGTGTAATCAATACTACTCTAACATAGATATACAAAATGTTTATTGGTTTATACGACATTGTACTGGGGTTTGAATTTTTCTGGTTACTTATTTTAGCCTGTCAGCTTTTACCACCAAGTACAAAACACTTTCAAACACTGTAAAAGCAATCTTGTTACAGTGTCAAACAGTAATGGTGTCCAAAAGCTTTAAATAAAGGAGTACTCCAGTGTTTTAGTATTGCAGTTTCATAAAGTGACCCACAAGAGACAGATCAAAGCAGCAGAGGCCAAGATATCCTGACCTTTAGTCACTAGTATGGGCAAAGCTCCAACAACACTGAATCCTGCATTTCCCATAATGCAGCCAAGATGACCCTGATGACATCATCAGTGTTATTTTTAAGACTTAAGAAACCTCCCTCCAGAGCCACAGAAAATATTGTAAAACTGAGCTTACGTAAAATTAGTGAGGTGCCCCTTTTAAGTTACTTTTGAACAGTCCAAATAGATAAAATAAGAGGAAAACTTTTGGCCAAAAAAATGGCACAAAAATATCCAAGTCCAGGCACTCAAGTGGGTTTGAAAAATGTAAAAGGCCTTTAATTTAGTGGGCTACAAGAAAGATGTGAGATCAAAGTCTTCATTGAGGCCAGGGTAACTGGTGCCTTTAAGGGCATAAATCCAGTATGCCTCCCTTTGTTTAAGGCGTTTAATTTTGTCCCCACCCCTGGCATCAAAGCTGATGGCCTCAATACCTGACACTCTTAGAGTTGCATCACTTCCATGTTTGGCCTCCTTGTAGTGTTTAGCCATTGGATAATTCATGTTTCAACCAGTTACCCTGGCCTCAATGAAGACTTTGATCTCACATCTTTCTTGTAGTCATTGCTTCAGTCCTATTTCATAGATGTGCTTTTTCCTTTAAGGATTAGATATTCTCAACATTTTTTCTAAATGTGCTATGAAGTGGTTTCCTCAGTTTTACTACTTTTTTTACTACTTTTGCAACTTCTCATTATCTCTGCCATAATGTCTTCACTAATGCTAAATGCTGTACTTTAATGTTTGATTCCTAGTGTGGATTTTATCCTCCTTTGCCTACACCACCCCTAACAGGGTTTGTGTTGTTTCAGGGATCTTGTTCTTATATTTATTTTTTCATATTTCTCTCTATGTGTTTGCCGGTTGGTGCCTCTAGTGGCTAGAGAGAAAAAATGTTGCATATGGGAGGACCTCATGTTTGTACTTCCTGTCTTGTATTCACTGAGTACTGCCCCTACAGGTCAGAACAAACTTTGCATGTTTCACTCTTGCTCACCTGTGCACATTTGTAGTAATTGCAACCATGATTACTCTGTTTGTCTTTGTGTCACTGCACCCTGAAGAAGGCGCAAGCCGATACGCGTTGGTGTAATTTTAATGAATGTAGCCCACTAAATTAAAGGCCTTTTACATTTTTCAAACCCACTTGAGTGCCTGGACTTGGATATTTTTGTGCCATTTTTTTGGCCAAAAGTTTTCCTCTTATTTTGGACATTTTTCCCTTCCATGAGCACCGGTGGTTTGAGGGACACCAGCAGCGCTCCAGTCTCCTCTCTCTCTCAGTCCAAATAGATACTTGTGCCTTCTGTGTAAAGGCTTTAAAGGAATAATTCACCCCCCAAATGACTATTTGTTTATCAGTTTTTCACCTTGTGTTATGTCGAATTTGTGAACGTGGTGAACGAAGGATCCAAAAACGGACAAAATTCCTGATAAATTGAAGTCATAGGGTTACATATTCAACAACAGCATAACTATATCAAAACAACTGTTTACAAACTCTCACAAAACTTGTGCAGAGTAATCCAAGTCTCATTTAACCAGTTGCTTGCTTTAAAACTGAACTGAAAGTGAAACATATCTATGCTCTCTTCACAGCCAAACTCCATTGACAAAAACAGTAATTTTACCCCGCTGAACACTGCTGCTGCTTGTCTACTTTTGCCTCGATCAGTTAATTTGTTAGTGATATTGTGTGACTTTAGTGTATAAGAGGGTTCATTCAGATTCAGCGAAGTCACACAATAACACAAACAATCTACAGATCAAGGCAGTGGTAGACCAGCAGCTCCTGTGTTCAGCAAGGTAAAATCGCTGTTTTTGTCAAAGGAGTCTGGCTTTGAAGAGAGCATAGATAAGTTTAACTTTCAGTTCTGTTTTAAATATAAGGTGAAAATGCATGTGTTTGGGGAAAATTGAGCATACAACTGGATAAATGAGACTTAGATTATACCGCACGAGTTGTGTGAGAGTTTGTAAACGGGTGTTTTGATATAGTTTTGCTGTTTTTATATGTAGACCCCTATGACTTTGTGTTTTTGGATTTTCAGTTCACCATGGAGGCATGACAAAAATTCTACATGAATTCAATGTAACAGGGGGTGAGTAATTGATATACAACTGGTCATTTTGGGGGTGATGTATTTTTTATTGTGTCACACAGGTTCCAGAAAATGTTTGAAATGTTCATTTAACAAAGACAGGAGAATTAGAGCTAGTGTTAAATAACAAAAGGTTTGAACAGTTTTGCAGTCCATCGCTGGGTGCTGGTTGTCATCCGGTCCGTACTGCTGCCTGGTTCCCCTCCTGCTCTATAATCTCCTTTTGATCCTTACGGTGTTAACCCTCTGCATTTTTGTTTTTATAGGAAATGGACGAATCTGACGAGGGGAGGGACGCAGATGATGTTGAGGTATTTGAACACCCACATGGTGTGGGATGGACTGGATTTAGAAAAGGCTCTCATGTGTTATGTGACTAACCCAATGGGATGGCACTTTTAAAGCCGTCATCACATGCTATGAAGGAGCATGGTCACTAGATGGTGCTGTGGGTTTATGTATGTCAGCTGAAAGCTCAAATATCAAATGAGGAATTTAATGTAGGTAAAACCAGGTCAGTGTGAGTGTGTCCGAGTTGCTTCAGAAGTAAAGAGCTTAACCAACAGTGTTGTTTTTCAGAGCACACTGCTTGGACCTGCGCACCGTACTAACCCCACCCTGCTTTGTGTGTGTGTGTGTGTGTGTGTGTGTGTGTGAGTGTGAGTGTGAGAGAGAGAGAGAGAGAGAGAGAGTGTGTGTGTGTGTGTGTGAGAGAGAGAGAGAGAGAGTGTGTGTGTGAGAGAGAGAGAGACAGAGAGAGAGAGACAGAGAGAGAGAGAGAGAGAGAGAGAGCCACGTGAGCTGGACAGCATGCCAGCTTCCTGCTGTGCTGTTTGGTACAGGTCAGTGAGGTGAGAGTGAGTCACAAACCTAATAAGCAGGAACAATAGGAGATAGATTCTGCTCTGTCTGAGGCTTTGTTTTACAACCTGTCTTTGATTGATAATCATCTGATAAACTGTTGTTGTATTGTTTTTTTGTCTCTTTAATATGCCATGAAGCAGAGATAACAGCGCTGGCAATGTAAGGATTTTGTGATATGGTAATTATAAGACTGTGCGTCATCTTGTGATTTCCCAATAATACAAGAATCAACATGTGGAGCAATATTCTCATGAAAGAGAAACAACACTTCCAGGGAAGTCACGGAAACCGTGTTGTTTTCTTTGTAAAAATGATAATTATTATGTTGACTAGGCCCTTTACGAAGCTCACAGTTCAACTGACATGTGATGTGTATTGTAGCCTGTAGCAGCAGAAGACCATGATGATGTTAGGCGTTGTGTTGATGGTTTTGTTTCAGCTTTATTAGTTGACAGAATCTTATTTGTTGGCTGTGAATGGCAGTTGGTGTTTTGATACAGTGCCAGCTAACTGTAGATAAGAAGGTCACCAACACAATACTTGGGCCTTATTTAACCAGGGCAATGTAATACTCAGGGCATCTTTGAAATACGGCTGTGGCCTTTTGCCCGGTAACTTTGGGAAAGAGCTTTGTTTCACATTTATTATTAATACGGTGTTGCAAGACTTTTATTGGCTAATTCAGTTTAAACATTTATGTCTGGGGAATTGTCTGCCGGATTGCAGATAGTGGTGTGATCTCAGGGCTCGAGCCAGCAGGTCTTTGTGAAGTGTTTCTCTTTTTGATAAAGTTGACGTCTTTGTTGTGTATGCTTTATATGCCACGTTCTCACTGCATGGTTTGGCTCGACTAAACTCAGCTCACTTTTTGTAGCCGTTCCTTTCCTCTATTTAGTTTTCCACTGCAGATAGTAATCCCTCAGTGTAGGTGGGATTCTGATCACCGTAGCGACACCACTTGAAACTATTATAACATCATCTCCAACGCGACACTCACTGAATCTTTTAATTGACAACCAGAGGAACATCTGCACTTTGTCAACTGTACGGCAAAGTGTATTGTGTAGTTTTGTGGGCTGCCATTTTTAGTGACGTCCTGATCCGATCTTAATGATCGATATTGGGGCCAGTTAAGGCCTTTTTTAACTGACTGGGATCGACTAAACTGAGCTACGTAAAGCTTGACATCCCCAGCCATTGTTATGCCTCCACGCCAGCAACAGCAATGGCTGACGGTATTGTGTTTTTGGGTTGTCTGTCTGCCCGTCCTGGTTTTGTGAACTTCGTATCTCAAGAATGCTTTAAGGGAATTTTCTCAAATTTTGCACAAACGTTGACTTGGACCCAAGGATGAACTGATTCGATTTGGTGGTCAAAGGTCACTGTGACCTCCCAAAACATGTGAACATTGATTATATACTAATTAGGACAAAATTTCGGACAAATGTCTAACAGGGTAAAATGATGAAGTGACAACATTTTATATCCAAAAGTTCAAAGGTCAACTTCACTGCGACATCATAATGTTCTACAGAAACTCTTATGGCCATAATTCAACACCATAACTCAGGAACAGAAGGGGAGACTTTTGGTCAGATACTGAATCGGTAACACTAATCTTGGGTGCCCATCTTAAAACTGGTGATTGCATAGATCCTCTGTGTTGCCTGGTTGAAGATGTGTGTGTAGCATAGCAACATCCATATTTGAATGCTTTGTCTTCTGTCATGGTTACATATGAGTCTGGACAGACATGGATTTAAACTGTAACTGGACTTGTTGGCGGAGGCATACAACCGCAAGGCAGTAATTCTAGTTTAAAACCTGAGTCCGTCAATAGTGGTAGCTTGGCTTTTCAATAATGGTGGATTGGTGCAGGCTGTCCTGTGTCCTGTAAGTGAGGATTTTCTCTGACCAATCGGTGGTCTGCAGTGTTTTACTCTACTTTCTAGTTTCAGCTCAGTTTTATTGGAACCGAAAAATGTACCAGGTATTATCCACAACTTTTGTCAAAGGAAAACCATAAAGAGCGGGTCGAGATGATTAGAGCCTTGCCATACTATGCAGTGGAAATGCAGCAGTAGTTGAGCAGAAGGGCATCATAGTGAGTAGCAAGGTCTCCCTTCCCCTGAAATATCTTAACAGCTATTGGATGGATTGCTGTGAAATCTTTGACAGACAATAAAGGTTTATAGAGGATAACTTTGGTGATGCCTTTTCCTAAAAGGCCATCATCAGGTTAAAATGTCAATTTCAAGATACTTTGATTTATGATCAAGTGAATGCAAAACTGACATCAGCCTATTCTTTACTTAATGTTTAGTGTTAAACTATGATGGTGAACCTGGTAAATATTACACCTGCTAAACATCAGCATGATGGCATTGTGTCTATGAACATGTTAGCATGGTGATGTTAGCATTTAACTCAAAGTACCACTGTGTCTTAGTACAGTACTGTTTGAGCAAGACAGGCCTTTTTCTGGGATAAAAATCATGACCTACTGATCTACCATTTATTTAATTTTATAATTTAAAAAAATGTAAGCATTGTGAGTTCTAACTGTAAGTAGATGCAAAGACCCCATCTGTGTACTTTTCAAATAGCAGAGGTGTGTATTCGAGTCTTATGACTTGGTCTCGAGTCACAAATTTGATAACTTTAGACTCGACTTGGACTTTAACGCCAGTGACTCATGACTTCACTTGGACTTGAACCTTTTGATTTGAAAACACTCAATCCAACGCAACGCAGCAACTACTGCCAAACAAAAAAGAGCACATTATGACTTGTTTAGGACTCAAAATTTGGAACTTGGGACTTGATATGGGACTTGTCAGTCTTGATTTTGGACTTGAGACCTACCTGTGAATTGCAAAACACTGACTTAGTCCCACCTCTGTCATATAGAAACCACAGACTAAGACTTGATATTCTCATAGTTCTATAATTGGAAAATAAACAGTAATTTAGTGTTAAAACGTGTTTAAAGGGCTACTAAAACAAATTTCTACTGGATTTTCATTAAGGTGGGGAAGAGAGACAGATAGAAAAAGATAGACAAAACAGATGACAGATGGGGGGAGAAATGAAGCAGCAGATGCCGACATATCCTGACTGTTAGTCTCTAGTGGGAGTCAAGCTCTAAAATAGCAGATGCTACGTTTCCCATAATGCAACCTGACAGCATATTTCATTCAGTTTGCCGCCTACAAAGTTCCCACATCTTTAGAACCCCACACTTCCAGTTTGTGATGCAGGCTTTATGTTGTGACATCATCAGGGTTATGTTGTCAGACCTAAGAAAGAGGAGGTAGTTTGTGTTGCTGTTGTTGTATTTGATTTTACATTATGGACATACCTTTTCTCTGTAACAGTCATAACATAAATCCACCAATGAAGTTGCTGCTCTTGTTACCACCACTTACCAATGTTAGCCTGCAGAGCACTGCTAGTAGCCTGATAATGAAGCCGTGTTCTTTTGTAATTGAGGACTTGTTTGATTGACTGATGGCACAAAACTTAAATTGTGAACAAATTGCAAGCATCCATGCTCTTCTGTGTCGATCAGATAAATGGCACTTGTCATCTTGATAATACCTAGACAGCCATAGTAGCTTCAGTTTACCTAATAGCCATGAATGGAGATGATGATACCAATGACGAATCAGGGTCTTGAAAGGCTGTTCCATTTCATAGGGGGAGATTTCAACCACCACCCCTTGTATCTCTGTTCCGAGGGGCCAGAAGACACTCAGAAACAAGGGGTAGGGCTAAACATAAGAAATGGGATTGAGCCTTTAAAAGCCTCCAAAAAAGTCAAAACATTTTTTGGAAACTTTTTGAAAATTGATCCCATGACACTGTTCTTACACGGGTGTTGTCTGTGCATTTAACATGAATTCTCCTCATGGCTTGGATTTGTACTCGGCAGCTAAATTTAAATTCTTTATCCAGACAAACCTTGGAGACGCAGAGGTGTCTGCAGTTTTATAGCTTAGTGTGACCTCTGACCTCCCTGTGAAGTACGGCCAAATGGGAAAGAACCTTCAGATGTGGATTAGTGAACTGAAGAATATTTGATTGGCTCTGTCTCAAGCAGCAGGTGCCATTTATGAATTTTTTTGGGGGGGGTTGGATATCTGCTAGGGGGCTCTGCTGCACTTCCACCTCTCTCTGTCCTCCTCCTCGTGATTTGGCCAGCTTCAGGACAATTCTCTGATGTGCCCGTGCAGTTGCTAGGTGACGACATGATGCCCGTGAATAACAGCACTGTTCCTTTGTGCCGAACCTGTGTTATGCCCACAGAGCTGGCACAACAGGCAGCATATTTTAGAAGCCTTACAAGACTCCTCCTCCCCCTGCTGAGCTCGGGCATTCACTGGAAACTGCCCAGATTTACTATTCTGGTTTCTGTTACTTCTGAGAAACCATTCTCCTGTCAGCTTCTATTCTGTTCAACCTGATGCATTAGCATCTGTGATTTGTAGGTTTCAGGTATAAATGGAATGAGCCTTTGTTTTCAGCTCCACATCTTTCTCAATAACTGCCTGTTCACCACACCAACCCACGTGTAATCCACTGCCATTAGCTAAATCCAAGCTGGGAACATGGTTTTATAATATGTCACTGGTGTTGTTAATGTTTCCCCTCACCAAGGGTTGATGTTCACATTCTCCTGATCAGAGGAGACCTTAATATCCTGTGTATCTCTCTCTGTTTCTCTCTTCTTCCCCTCTCTTCCCTCTTTTTTTTTTTTTTTTTTTTTTTTTTAACAGATCTCAGAAGCAGAAAAAAAGGACCCCAATGAACTTGTTGGTGAGTACACATAAACAAATAGAGAGTTCACATACACACATAAGGCTGCTGCTTGTTGTCAATAAATCCCATTAAAAAAGGCAACAACAAATCGATCCCACTGACAAGCAATGTGAGTGTTACAAAAGCCTGATAGATCTTCTTCCTCTCAGAGCTCCATCGTTGTCCTAAAACTTTTTAAAAACACATCAGCGTGCCACACTTTTGCACTCGCTGACATGGTCTTTCATTAAAGTGAGCATAGGCACTGCAGTTTATTCTGAGACAAAAGGCGTTTTCGGACTGGAGGAACTTTTTCATAGTTCTAAGAACCCCCATTTTTTGTGTTTTCACCACAAGAACTAGGAACAATGATAGTTCTTAGAACGTCGTTTTGAGGAGCTTTTTAAGCTTCTATTTCAGAGTAGGTACCAAGGGGGAAAATTTTAGTTCTGGAAACCAACAGCAATAGTTTCCATCCTAGTTTTGTATGGCTTTTTAAATTGTTTTATTTAAGGTGTAAAAAAAAAAAAAGAGAAGACGATACCGCAATATCATTCCATCACCGCATCTCCCCAAAATAATATCGTGATATTGATTTTAGGACATACCGCCCAGCCCTACTCTATATGGTATTAAAAAGATTTTAAAAGTCTTAAATTTAACTTAGTGAACTTAATCAGCTATTTAGGGAAATGACTGAGCCTTTCGTCATTGATGAAAATAACAACCATACAGAATAACACCCACTTCTGGATGTGTTTGCATGTATGATAAAAAATATAAAACAGGATACAGTGTAAGAATAAGACTTCTAGGTTTTATTGTGGGTGTTGGTGCAGTAAATCTGTGAATCACTAACTAGACCAAGGTGAGTTATAAAAGCTTCTTTGTCCACCGACTGACAGATGGGTTATGACCCAGGCAGCTGGCAGCGGTTAATGAGTAATAACTGACCTGTACAGGTGTGTGAGTGAGCATCAGACAGGATATGAGTGAGACAGGGAGCGGCTTTTCACACAGCAGTCTGATGAACACCATAAACTTTTAGCACTAACACTTCACACTCTGCTGTTGATGATTATTACAGATTATGCAATGCTTGCGATTCCTCATCCATCATGTGACTGCAAAATAACCTCAGAAACTACACATATAATAATGTGTTGCAATGAGGGTGTAGAAGTGATTACATTAATTAAAATAATGTGTTGCTGAATGATCCTCGGAGAGAAATGATGTTATTTTGAAAGGAATATCTAAATGGCTCCAAGTACAGGGCTCGAAATATTTTTTTGTCAGTGCATGTAACTTTTTAAATTACATGCACCAAAAGATTTTACCTGCACCCCTTTTCTTACTGCATCATTATTATCCGCGATTTCTCCATGGCTGGATCCAACTGAAATTACAGTAATGTACAGTGAAAGGACTTGAGATTTTATATGGTCATAGGAACATTTTGAGCAGCTTCTTAGCAAACCTAATATGAAAGGATTTTTTTTTCAGTCCTAGTAGGAATTCTTTGGCGACTTCTTTT
Organism: Epinephelus moara; assembly: GCF_006386435.1. Classification (NCBI taxonomy): domain Eukaryota; kingdom Metazoa; phylum Chordata; class Actinopteri; order Perciformes; family Serranidae; genus Epinephelus; species Epinephelus moara. The sequence goes on along the minus strand of NC_065518.1, from coordinate 29,330,082 downwards.
GTTCCTTTTTATATAAATATTTGTTCATATCGATGAATGAAATAATTATTATTACAGACTGAATGTTGACCCTTTACACTTCAATTACCAACAGCTTCATGATTTTAGTATTGAAAATACATCCGTTTCGTGTTACCAGTATTTAAACAGTAATACACCGATGATCCCTCCGGCAGTTAAACGGAGGGCTGGGAGGTGAGCTCACTGAACTGCTGGGTCCAGACTGAATGTCCAATATCCAACTTTGAACTAACTTCACCACAGTTTGGCAACTGCAATTGCCCTGACCGCAGTGTTTACATACGGTGCTGCTGTTGTGCCGTTCTGTTCCGTCTGTCTGTCTGTCTGTCTGTCTGTCCTTGGACTGTTCTTATCTTCTTTTCTCTCTGTGATGTTATCTGTTATAAACGTCTTTCTTCACTGCATGAGTAGGATGCGTGGCGCGTAAAGACTGTGGTGTGCGAGCATGTGAAAGGTCAGTTGCATGAGTCTTATGGTCAGTGCATGAGTTGGTAGCTGAACCAAGTTAAGTGCATATGCTAGTAGTTTTTCGAGCCCTGAAGGAGGAGATGATTTATTCAGCTGATTTGATAATGAATAGGTTAATGAAAGTTAATTTCTCACATCTTCTTCCATCTTTGCATGCTCATATTGTATTCTAAATGTGTCCTAAAGAAAGAAGCCTCCCTCTGGACCTCCTCCAGCACACATGGGACAGACAGCAGCAGTAGCTGAATTAACTTGGTGGCTTCAGCCCACAGATTTACTCCCTCTATCATCATCACTTCCACTCATCTGGTTTGCTGCAGCCATAAAAAGAAGTCGCATTGGAAAGGGAAATGCACCAGAGCAATTTTTAGTTTACAAAACAGCCACCAGCACTATCAGTGCACTGTAGTGGCGGGGTGTGACTCATAGCCTGGGCCTGGACACTTGACATTACTGCAGCAGAGCTTGGCTCCTCTGACTCGTCTGTCAGTAAATGTCACAGTGGGTCTGGCAAAAGGCCTCCCGTCAGCAGGCTGAAGACAGCTCTTTGTCTGTTCACTGAAGAGACAGACATTGTCTGTCCATCCAAAAAGACCCTCAGGGCACAGAGTTTGACTTCGGTCTGTTTTGTTGGAGGACAGATGGCAATTTTGTTGCAGAGTATAATCTGTTCTCTGTCTCTGTGTTACTCTGTGTCTCCATGTCTGTCCTGACAGTACTGCTGTTATATGAGAATATTCCTCTTATGCTGAGCTGAATTAAACAGGGATATTTATTACTGTGATTTATTCCTTTGCTACTGTGGAGGCTACGGAGTTTATTTTAGTGTTTAAATTAGAGTTTGTCCAACAAGGCTTTGAAATGATCAACTAATCTTCTGTTGTCTCGAGTAGATGAGCAGGCTCCCACAATGTGAAGCCCCTGTTGCAGCTACAGTGTGTAATTGTCTGTGACAGTGTGTGCAAGTGTGCGTCTGTGAGAGAGTTAACTGAAATACCAAGCTACCACCTAATGCCCGTGACTCATCAGACTTGCCTTGTCAGGTTTTTGTATTGTTGGAGGCTACAGTTTGTTCTGTGTTTTAAGACACAGGGTGTACAGACTAGTTACATGCATGGAACCATTTATCTTCATGCAACTGCATACCTGTTCACTTTTTGCTGTCAAATATGTGTGTGAACATGCATACATGCAAGCTCTGCATTACTTGTGTGTCTAAGGCGACGCCCTGCCCCATTTGCCTCGGTGGTAGAACCTTATTAGCGGTGAAGCAAATGGAGCAGGGTGGGGTCCTGCTCCTCCTTTGAACTTTCCAGACATAAGGGAGCTCAGGGTGACAAGTCAGTATCTCCACATGTAGATTTGTGGTCCCACATGACTAGCAGACCAAGGAACATACAGAAGGGAGGGACTGGTGGAAAGAGTGTGTCACAGCATCCCGTCTGCAGACAAACACTCCAAAGTTCAGCTCTGGCACAGTCCCACGGGGAAGGATTGCTTCACTGTAGACTAGCAATATTTATGTCAACAGACGTATTGTAGCCAGTATAGAGAGACAGCGTGCAGAGCTACTGAACCTGTTCTTGGACACAATTGTTGGGCTAAACAGTGACAACAACATCAACATTTTCAGCATGCAGAAGCAAATCATATATTCCTGTCAGTCAGCCGTAACATAAGAGCTCATGCAGGCCATAGACATTAGGTGAGTCTCCATCCAGCTGTTTATATGCACATTTTAAATGTGCAAATAACAAAATTTCGAAAAATTCTCTAAATATCACAGAAAAGTTTTTACTCTTAAGAAAGCTGTAAAGTTAGTGTATTAATAAAAGGTAAATGCGACTAAGTGTAATGAAAACAGATTCAGCAAATGAATAATGATGTACAGTCGTAACGTACTGTCACAGTGGGCCATCACAGTAAGAGTAGGCATAATACCATGTTAATCATACTGCAGGAGAGACTTGATGTCCTCTGCTATTAGGTGTAAAGAAATATGTGCATGTATTGGCGCTGACCAAAATGAATTATAAAATATGTTGGATATTGGCAAAAAATGCAATATCTTTCATCCCCAGTATGTATTTTATGTCTGCAGCACCATATGATGGATAATAAGCATATATGATATATCTGTAAAAAACAAATCTGTCTGCAGATGAGTAACAAGAAATTACAGTCTAGAAATGCCAAAGATGTGTTTGAGGTCATTTAGAAATTGTCTCCACCACATGGTTTAATTTTTAAGCTATGGTTTCTCAGCAACTTTTTGATTGCAATAATTTTTTTTTACAGCTATTCATGACCAAATGCCTGCAGAACTAATGACATTCCCTTCAGCCTCAGCTGCACTTTGTGTTTAGTGGCAACTGCTAAAATGCTACGCTCAGACATTTCGTTTGGTTAACATTACCTTCTAAACATCATCATGTTAGCATTGTCATTGTGAACATGCTAACATTAGCATGTAGGTCAGAGCACAGCAGTTTTCAACTGTAAACTGTTCCACCTAGTACATATTGTGGTCACAGTTCTTTTAGACAAATTTAATGGATTTTGATTAAAAAAAAATAATTCAGATTTGTTTATGTAAAGTGTAAAAAACTTTGCTAATATTATACAATTCTCAAAAAAAATGTAATGGGGCGGCAGTAGCTCAGTCCATAGGGACTTGGGTCGGGAACCGGAGGGTCGCCTGCTCAAGTCCCCGTCCGGACCAAATATGGAGCGTGGACTGGTGGCTGGAGAGGTGCCAGTTCACCTCCTGGGCACTGCCGAGGTGCCCCTGAGCAAGGCACCGAACCCCCCAACCGCTCGGGCGCCTGACCAAAGGGCAGCCCCCTCACTCTGACATCTCTCCACTTTGTGGAGGTCCTGTTTGTGCATGTGTGTCTTTCAGACCTGTGTGTAATTGACAAGCAAGAGTGAAAACATTGAATTTCCCCTCAGGGGGATAAATAAACTTAAACTTAATTTAAACTTAATTGTTTCAACAAAACACAAAAATGTCCTGGGCACATCACATCACCATTTGCTGGAAGCGTAAGAGTTTGTGACTGTGGAATTTTCCTCTTGTGTTTTGATGGATGAAATGTTCGCTAAGGCTAAGCTAAAAGGCAGCACTTCAGAAAATTATCTTCTCGTGTCCCGTCAAGTTTCTACATGTCAGCGATCCGTGTAGAATATCACCATGAACGAGCCCCTGCATTTATACATGTGCACACACGCGCACACACGCGCACACACACACACACACAATCACACACAATCACACACAGTGCACAGCTTGCAGCACTTATTCGCAGCATGATTGACAGCATTGAATGACTGTAAAGACTATCTGTCTGACTGGGATGTAGAGTGACACTGAAGAATGCCTGGCCTGCAGTCAGAGAAAGCAGAGGGAGCCAAGTCGAGCAAGCAGAGCAAAACAAGGGACGGGTCCAAAGGGAGGGAGGGGAGAGGAGCCGCCCTTCTCCTTACAAGCCCCAACAACAGCCACTCCCTGCCCGGGACGTGCACTCCTCATACCACCCTGCCCTATAAAAACCACTGGCATACAGTTAAGGACTATGATGAACAACGGGATGCTCAGGAATTCACCAGCAATGTTTGCTTATCACACAGTGAACCTTTGTTTGATTAACTGAGTTTATTCTCCAGTGCATATCCATATCCCACCTTTCTTCTCATTTGTCATTTCTTAATTCAACACTAAAACAGATTTGCTTCAATCTTACTGTGTTTGTGTAACAATGGTTTCTCAGATAATCCTTATTCAGCATGTAAAAACATGCAAGAGAGGGAAAAGCCACTGAAGTGAAATCACATAAGCGCTCATGTTTATGTTGCTTTTGTGTCTTCTTGCCAGCCCTGTTCTCAGAGAAAGTGAGGAACATGTCACCTGATGAGATCAGGATCCCCCCCGAGCCCCCTGGACGCTGCTCGAGCCAATTACAGGTAGACACACCTCCACTGTTATTATGATATGTTTCTTAACCACATAACTTTCACTGCAGAGCTTGTAGCAAACTATTCACTTACACCCAATATACTGCTGCTATCATCTCGCGCAAGCAGTTTTTATATCACCACGAAGGCCACAGTTATTTCTGCTAATCAGACCAGAGGAGAGGGCGTGTGGGTTTAACTCGGGTTGTGGGTGTTTTTAAAAGCTTGATAGAATAGTCCTGGTGCCATGTGTTGTGTGTTTTAACATGTCTGTAGGCTTGTTTTATGTACTGTGGAAACTTTTCAAGTATTAAATTCATCCTACGAAAAGATGAAGACTTGCCACAGCTCCTAACACAGTCTGCGCTCTCCCCTTTGGCATACGTGAGTTCAAGAGTCAAGAGTTAAAGTTTAAGGTGTTTTGGGATAAAAGCTATCTCATCCAGAGACTAGTCATCTTGATGTTGATGCAGTCAAAATAACCTGTTCTCCACGCCAAGTGAATAATTTAGAAGTTTCCCTCGTTCCCTCGTTCCCTCTGGGGTTAGAAAAAAATTCTGGTGGCTACATAAATCCTGAGACTCACCCCTGTAATTAAACCAACACACAGTGTCATCTTCTATCAATTTAGTATCACCAGCGCTGCTCTCTTCCTGCCTCGCTGCTGTACATTTGGTGCGTCTAGCTGCAATAAGGTTCGTTCTGCGAGGAACCAAGGCACGTCAGGACACACAGCTGACTTAGTAAGCATACAGCTCAGCAATATCCCCGCTGGGCTGGCACTCCCCCTCCTATCAGATGAACAACTAATGATTCACCTTCACCAGAACAGCCTGGATATCCCTGCCCTTAGGGCACGGAGAAACAGAGACACATGAATTCTCAGAATATGTTTCTTGCAGTTCGTTTCACCATTCGCTGGAATGTATCCATTTTTTGCCTTTTGCAATCATGCTCTGACCTTGAGGTTTGAACATTCCATTGACTGCCAGAGTCTGAGAGCTCAGGTTTTCAGTGAGCCTCAGATTTGTCCTTCGAAAAACAACAAATGCCTAAAACACCCTTTACATATACCTGACAAGGACCTACAGATGCCATGTTATCACTCTGTCTCGATACTTGATGTGTTTTAACATATGGACCAAAATAACCCATTACCAAGTATTATGGAAACATCTACATTCAAACAATAGTTGCACTCAATCCTTTTTGCATTGGGGATCCAATTCTCTGTCATTTAGATACCCCGCCTTGTCAGTAAACTTTCTGTTGCTGCCGTCTCCGGAGCCACTCATCCTAGTTGACAGTCGGTTCAACATCTGCCCATTTAGCACGCGTTAACACAGCAGTGGCCAATGTCCAACAAAGAGCCGTTCGGTCCCAATTAACTCACATCAACGCCGAAAAGGCTTGATTCAGTCGTTAAACTCATTAATAATCATTAGGTAACGTTAGCTGTGGTGCTAATAGTTAGCCCTGTCACTGTATGTGCGCACCCAGGCAGATTCTAACAACTGTCCCCAGCGCTGAGCTCACACTCCCACAGCAGCTACAACCCATGTGTGTTGAAGTTGAACAGGGTATTTTGACAGATTTGGCAGTTGGGCGTGCTAAGATGTCACCAAAACGTTGGAAGGTGTGGCTACTACACGCCACTGCCGTTCAATAAGAAACACCACAAAAAAAAATATGTTTGTTTTCAAGAACTCCACCAGGCACCAATACACAAGTAGAATTTTTGCCTGAGCTTCACCAAATCTTAATCACAGTGGTGGCAGATCAGAAATCCCTAAATTATTTTAAATACTCAGTTATTTTTAACAATTATTTTTAACAAAATGGGTCATTATGGGAGACAGTGACAAAGGAGTAATAGCGTCTCATTTTTAGCAGCATTCCCTTCCTCCATCTTTTTCCATGTTAGCCTTCATTTATCACTGTGAATGCCTTGGCTACATCTGCCAGCTCCTTGTGGCTCAGTTGAACCTGGTTGTCAAATATTTCCCAGAGGTTTCAGAAACATTATACACAATAGCTCCATTCAGGCTGACCCTTGCTCCAGCAGAGCTGGTCGTTAAAAGGTTTTGTTTATTTGATGATATTGACAGTGTATCCTGCCAAATGTAGAGTGTGGAGGAAGCTGAGTCAAAGCAGAGGTGTTGATTGTGTTACACTGAGAGATTACCTGGCGTCTGTTCACGTCCTTCATTGATTTGTTTGATTTGTAACAGGACAAGATCCACAAGCTGTACGAGAGGAAGCTCCATGGAGATTTTGACACAAACAGCCACATCCAGAAAAAGAAAGAATTTAGAAACCCAAGGTATGCAGCTCCGCTAAGGAACGCACCCAAACCAACACACACACAAACACGAAGCGCTATTAACACATGATACCAGATACACTTTGGTGTAAACACTTAACATGCTCATTTGTTTCAGATCTGTTAAACAACAATGAACAACAAAGTGTCTTATTAGCTTTTTCTTTGTTTGTTTTTTAGCATTTACGAGAAGCTCATTCAGTTCTGCAGCATAGATGAACTGGGAACCAACTACCCAAAAGATATGTTTGATCCTCATGGCTGGTCAGAGGACTCTTACTATGAAGCTTTAGGTGAGTTCATTAACTTATTCACATCTCTGTGTTTAGAAATCAACACTAATATATGCCTCTTGTCGTTTCAGCCAAAGCCCAGAAAGTCGAGATGGACAAACTGGAGAAAGCCAAGAAGGAACGGACCAAGGTGAGTCAAACAACAACAAAAAGAGGATTTGTCAGTTGTCTCCTCTGTCTGCGTCAGGGGCAAGTCTCCACCAGCTGCAGTTAATTTCTACTTTACATCCTTCATCAGACACGCGCAGAAATCGGCATTGCCAAGTTCAGCTCTCGTAACTGCAGCTCAGGCCCAGCCCAGTGCAGCTTTAACAGCTGAGCCATGCCCATACGTGTTGTTCAATGTTTTTCACATCTCCAGTAGATGTGCACTTTAAAAACACCTGAGTGTGTCTTTCTTTGCCAGCCATTTTTGCTTTTGCTAGATACGCTGATTAATCATTCAGAGGTGATACGCGCTGCTATGATCAGCAGCAGCAGCATCATTCCAGCAGCTGCACCTCGGTTAGAAAGTGGACTTGAATGAACATGTACCTTACAGGAGCTGCTTTATGATTCTCTTCTGTGAAATGTCCGTGGTATGCAGGCTACAGATAAGAGGAGTGAGATTTTGATGTGAGAATGAGACAGAGGGAGAGAGTAACTTTCTTCTTCTCACAAACACGGTTACTGCCAATGCCCCTTGAGTAAATCAGTTATCAGCGGCAGTAGACTGTGGTTGTGGTTTAAAATGGTTACACATCAAAAAGCACCAGGAATCAAATCAATGTTCTAATGATTCCTCTGTTTCACAGATTGAGTTTGTCACAGGGACTAAGAAGGGCACCAACCCCTCAAGCACAGCAGCCTCCACCACCAGCAGCAGCACCACCACCACAGCCACAGGTAAACAACCACAACGCTGCACGTCACAAATTGGGTTTCTTTCAGAGATGCACCTAGCTACATAAATGTCCTTTACATGACATTTCCTACACAAGTCTGATTTAAGTGTTGTCACATTATTGCTAAGGCCACAGCAGCTGTGTTCTTCCTTATTGAGGATAATGTAATTTAATGTAATTATCTCTTATCCACAAAGAAAATCAGTTATGAGATTCAGTCTAATAAACTGTGAGACACTGTGAATGAGCCGATTTTAAGTTGTAAGAGAGATTTTTCTTATGTTAGATCAGCCTGTATTAGTGTGCTTTCATTCTTCTTCTTTCACTCTCATGCTGCAGTTCAAAAGAATTTAAAAAACAAACTCATGAAGAACCATCAAACCATCACTCTCTAAATCTCCACCTATGCTAGTGAGAAGCAAGGCAAGTTTCCCTTCCTCATGGTCATTAATTAAAGCCTCTGAAAACTTGGTTTTAAATCTTTCTGCATAAACGGTAAATATTCTGCTTCATCTGTGTTGGTGTCTTTGATGAGAGGTGATTGACAGCAGCACAAGCAAACATCAACACAACTGTCACATTTTGATTCAAAGGTAGCTAACCTGTGATTGTTACACAGACATACATGACGTAGCCCTTTTCCAACTGTGCCGCGCCCTCTTCAAACTAGAGAAAATAAAAGCGAGGACAAAAACAAATACAGAAATCTCATGTGAAAACACTTGGGCAGAACATTATGAGTTTATGTAGGACCCCTTGGCTTCTTGTAAGACGCTGGGTAGGGGAAATAGTTTCTTCAATTCCTTTAAGCTACAGAGGCCATTCAACTGCAATATAAGTTTTAAAATTCATTTTTTTGTCATTATTTTCCCAATATCAGATTTTGATTTTTCAGATTTTATATGCATATTTCTTGAGCATTTCAGCTCTATTTGTAATTATCCTGTCAGATTTAGGCAGAGTCCCTAATGGAACATTTAGAGAACAACAGGGTGTTCTCCCAATTCATCAAATACAGACGCTTGGTCTATGGCCCTCTGTGTCTGAAACCACAGCACCAAGGCACCTTGGAGACACACGGGGTCTCGTCATTAGTAGACACTTCGAACAACAGATGTTGTATAAAGACTGAGAAAGTGTGTCTAGGATAGAAGAAAGGAATGGTGGATGGGTCAAACAAACATAGGACTTTCATTCAGGAAACCATCAACATTTAATTTGAACTTTGTAACATATGTCACATGACGTAACATTAGTAATAAATAGGGCCGTAACGGTACATGTATTTGTGTCGAACCGTTCGGTGCACGACTTTCGGTTCGGCACGACCCTGTACCGAATTATTGGGCGCAGGATATTATTTTATTTTATTTTGTTTTATTTTAATTCCGTTTTTGCGAGCCGAACCGTTTAAAATATCTAGTTCCCCGACGGACATAATTGAGTGACGGACCGAGTCCGACCGTAAATCTCCGCTTTCACTTTGTGCAGCGCATTCTCGCATTTTGACAACATGGCAAGTGAGCCTGACGAACCTGAAGACCCACCCGCAAACCTTAAGTCCTCCGTTTGGGAACACTTTGGTTTCAGGGTAAAATACGAAGATGGAAATAAACAAGTGGACAAGACAAAAGCAGTGTGCCGACACTGCAGAACAGCGGTCGGGTATGTACTTGGAAACACGTCTAACATGCTAACGCATCTAAAGCGACACCACCCGAGTTTGAACGTTAACCGGCACGACTAGAAAAAGCAATCTGGTGCAAACTACGATATCGTCGTCGTTTAAAAAGAAAGAGCGTTTCCCTGACCATCGCGCTAAAGAAATAACCAACGCCATTGGAGTTGAGTAAAATTGTTTAAGCTGCACTTTAGATATAAGCATGTTTTGTTTACTGCACTTTAACAAAGTGGGAAAGCTAAGTAAGTTCCTAGTAAAACTGAATCTGAGCAGGCTTTAAAGCTGACCAGCTGCACTATACTTTTTATTTTAATTGAGTAAAACTGTTAAAGCAGAAATGTATATTTATATTTTTCATTCAAAAAATGTGTTAAAAAAACAGCAGGATTTTATATATGTTTCATTCAAAATTGAAACATATATTGTGAAACAAAATTGTGTAAAAAGAGTTAACTGCTGTGGTGGTATGTTTTAATAAGGTTACCAATAAGTAAAAGATATTTAATAGTTGTCTATTTTTTTCATTACTGTACCGAAAAAAACCGAACCGTGACTTGTGTACCGAGGTACGTACCGAACCAAGATTTTTGTGTACCGTTACACCCCTAGTAATAAATGTAATTATTTTAACCCTAAGCATGATCTTTTTTCTAAACCAAGTACTTTTATACCTAAAACTGAAGTAAACCTTAGAAGTTTACCTGTCACAATAGAGGTTTATTTCGAAAATACACTATACATGTAACAAGTGTAAATTGACATGCTGTCCCTGAGCATCCAAAACTGATGCTAGAGGGGCTGAAATTGAACATCATTTAAACGTATGCTTGCAAGCTAGCAATCTTTTTCTTCACTGCCTTGGTTGGTACATCGCTGCGTTTCTTGCTGCAGTTCCGCCACATCAGTGAAAAAGTGCAAAATACGTGTACACAGTAGAACCTAAACGAAAAGCTTTGCTTCACCGCCATCTACTTAATACTTCTGAACTTTAGCAATGTCAGCTCTTTCTTCAGTGTAGTGTCAGGCAACCCATTCCTGTGCAGCTCACATAACTCACTCCTCCCCTGTGTTTCCTCTCATCAGCCGAAGCCCAGAAGAGGAAAAGCAAGTGGGACTCTGCGATCCCCGTGACCCTGGCCCAGCCCACCCTCATCACTACCACCGCGACCCTGCCTGCCGTCGTTTCCGTGACAACCACTGCCAGCGGCACCAAGACCACTGTCATATCTGCAGTGGGCACCATCCTAAAGAAGGCGAAGCAGTGAGCACACAGAATGTGCAGAAACATGCTCGTCTATAAGAGTGAGTGATGCTGGAAGACCTGTGTTGTCCTGTGCTCATTATTTATGTGAAAAGATGCAAAAGGAGGACAAATGAACTGATGGGTGTTCAGTGTGCATTTTTCGAAGCAACCCACAAATATGCTCTGCGACACAAAGACTTATCTAAAGACTTAACTGCCTTCTATCTCTGGGATTCTACCTGCACTACTGCATCATGAAGCCAAATTTACAGTTTGGTAAAAATGCTCACAAGTCCTCTGAAAATCTTAACGTGTGATGCATGCAGATCTCATGCTGATAAAAAATGTCTGTCATTAATTTTTTTAATATGTTGGCAACAGTTGTTAGTTTAAGACAGTTAAAGAGAACAAGGGTGCAACAATGGTTGAATAAGTGTTGCGAACAGACCTGGTAGAATTATCTGAAAGTGTTTATTTTTCTATCCATAGTTTTCATGTCTTCTGTGGCAATAATGTGTTATGGCTCGACATGTGCATCTTTTTTTTTTCCTCAGCTATTTTTTGTCATTGGCATATTGACTGGCTCTAAGGTAAGATTTTATACACTTGTACATATGGTGAATAAATGGATCAAATGTTGCCTTTTCAGATGGGTTAATGTCTGTTTTTGTCATTTCCACAAACTGTTTACATCTTTGTGTTTGACTATGAAAATGAAAGAACGCTGAGAACAAGCACTGTTGACTGCAGGCACTGGCCTGAATCTGGACTGAAGAATCTTTGGCTCTCTCTTGCTGACACCCACAAACGCACACAGTGTATCTATCTTTTCTCTGAGGGAATGCATGTGTGCTCCAGGTGGAGTTTTGACTTGTGCTCTTACTTCACCTCAGTCTCCACATCTGACTTCCATTGGGGGGTGCGTTAAGAGGTCTCTGTACTTCTGAAGCACCACTCGGGGGCAAAGTTGACAGTGCAATAAAGCCAAAGGTCCCCACTGACCTGTGGCCAAGTGAAAAGAGTTATTTAAAAATTAAAGCCCTTCCCACTTGTTTACTGTTACAAGCTTTGAATATTTTTTTCATAACCTTTCACACCTTAAGTTAGTGGATGTGGGTGCAGTCTTAACTAAACACCAAAAATATGCAAAAATGACTTCCTTGTGTTCTAATTGTATTTATCTAAACCTAACCCTGTATTCCCAGTGATACTGTCATATAAAAGATGCATGACAGCTGCTTTAAAGCTGTGACATCTCAAAGTTTAACCAAACCAATAATACTCTTTAACTTCCATCTATTTAGAGGATGAAGAAAGTTGAATAAAAAGAAAGATCCAAATCTGGGTGTGACACTGGACCCCACAGGGTTAACAGAGGTTAGAGAACAGATTGTGGTATAGCCCTGAGTAATGTATGACTTTCAGTTGAATCATACCAACATTTGGCCACTGAGCCATTACAGTAGTCATGCATGTGGTACAGTAGATGAACAAATGTTCATGTTCGTGTTTCTCAACATGTTTCTGCAGAGCCTGGAATTCCAATACAGTACAAAAAAAATGCAGTCTGTCTTCAAGACACTGACTGACATGTTATGCTTAGGTGGCATCCACATTTGGTTCCACTTCAGTTCCACAGAATTAGAGAAAATAAATACTCTCCCAGCTGGGATGATTGAAGATGGAGAAAATACAATGTGAGCTGGAGCTTGCAGCTTATCGGGTTCCCTCATGGGAACCACATTAGTGATTGATTGCTGAAAGGTAATCACAATGCACACGCTAAGAATTTGACTTTCTCATGAACCACAGACTGTAATGTAAATAGAACTGGTCTTTAGAAAATAGATTTACACTCAAAAATCAGAGGCACATTTTTCTCCTACCTGTAGTGCTGTTTATCAGTCCAGATTGTTTTGGTGTGAGATGTAGAGTGTTGGAGATATTGACCGTAGAGATGGCACTCGGCTTGTGGTGCTCAAAGTGCCAAAATAAATAAAATAAACAGCAATGTCTCTTTCCAGAAATCATGACGCGGTTACTCAAGATAATCCACAGACCTTGTTGTGAGCAGTTTCATGTAAGAACTAGTTTCTTTCTACCAAACTACACCTGTCAACTGTATCACTGCGCCAAAGGAAGTGTGTATCTACTCATGGACGAGAGGCTCGCGCTCGTAACAGTGCACGGTGTAAACGTTAATGGCATCCTCATCAGTTGAGCTGTAACATTAGGTAGCAAAGAGGTGCTAGGTGAGCTAGCAGTAGATGCATGCTTCCTTCTGCGCAGTGTTGGTGTAGTTTGGGTAAAAGAAAATAGTTCCTGCATGAAACTGCTCACAACAAGGTCTGTGGTTTATCTTGAGTAACCAGGTCATGATTTCTGGAAAGAGGCATCGATGTTGAGTTTTTCAAATGTATTTATTTTGGCGTTTCGAGCACCACAAGCTGAGTGCCATCTAGTTCCATTATATTAAAGAGAGGGCAGACACCTCTATGGCTGATATCTCCGACACTCAGCAGCTCACACTAAAACTATCTAGACTGATAAAAAGCATTACAGGTAAGAGGAGAAATATGTATGTTTGATTTTGTGGTGAACCATCCCTTTAATGTTTAGCTGGATTGTTGATGCATGTACCCTGCAAAGCTGTTGGACCCCAAATATACTTAATTCCTGCTTTGACTCAGCTGTGATGAATATTTTAAGGCACCTTTTACAATTTAATGTAAATAAATTCCCATTCTCCACAAGTTGTACTGGAATCAGTAGAGGTATGATTAGTATTCCCCATAAGATAAAATAAGGAGTGTAAAACTCAGTGACACACAGGATGCCCCTGCTGCAGGAATGTTACCGGGATTATTCACCGTTAGAGGATCCGCAACACTGCAAGTGTAGCTCCTGTGAGCGCGCGCACACTGACTGTGCAGGTGAGCCCACGAGACACACCCAATGAACAGCTTGTACTGAACAAGTCACAACTTTCTCTCTAACAATCCATCCGCTGTCGTCACGCACATTGGACTCAGTAGGTGTTTACGCAAGACTTATTAGAAATATGAACAAAATACTAAGATATGATTAATTATTCCTACAGGCGCGTGTGTGTCTGTTAAGGTTTTAAGGTATTACCTCTTACAGTAAGGGTAGGGCAACTTAACATACGCTTTGTATTGTCTTTATCACTATTTATTATATTTTTTAGTCTATAAGCCTACCTTTAAGTTAGATATTTAGCATAGCATTTCGTTGCCTTAAAATATGTCACAGGGTTAATTACATGGGGATAATTACTCATACGCAACCCCCTCTAAACACTTTGCATTGTCCTTATCACCCTTTATTACACTTTTGTTGTTATATTTATCTAATTAAAGCTATAAAATGTTAGCATACCGTCCTGTTTCCGTGTAAATACAGTGTTACCGTCGTGTTTTCAACATTATTCTCGTGTGACACTTGGAAAATGTTTCACCTGACGCTGAAATGTCGCCGGTGTCCTGTGTGTGGTAGCCTGCGGTCTCACTGTGGCAGATTTATTGTTGGAAGAAAAAAACAGTGAGACGCCATTATAGGAGCTGAATGAACTCACTGATCCAAAAAGTGCAGTTTTTGTCATGTAAATGGGGGGAGCGGGGAGCTGGGCACAGACTGAGCTCAGTTTGAAGTGAGCGAAGGGTAGCTGACAGTGGAGACATTCTTCTCAGGCTTTCACACTGTATCCTAAAACTTATACAGCTCCTCTTTTTTGGATTGTTTTAGTTCCCAGCAGCCTGTGTGTCGACCGTCTCTTCTGCTAATGAATCCAGGTCATCACGACGACATCTTGTTTACAGTAAGTGACGTCTTGCGGTAATTATGCATGGGACAGATAATTAATGAGATAAATGCAAAATATGTGACACCTGCTAGTCCTTACTGTACTGTTCTAATGTGTGTGTGTGTGTGTGTGTGTGTGTGTGTGTGTGTGTGTAGGTTTCTATGGTCCACTGAGGACTTTCAGGTGGTCATTGGCAATATAATTGCACTTTATACATAAAGTAGAGTAGTGTAGACAATAGCTGTTTAGTTGAGTAAAAAAAATATAAATAGTCCTAACTCAAGTCAAGTTCAACTTTATTGTCATTTCCACATACAGAGTACATGGAAACAAAACTGCGCTTTCCCACAACCTCAGGGTGCCACCAGACACCTACAAGTTTAAAAATATAATGATAAAAGATTAAAAAAAGAGGTAAAAGCCCCGAAACTTATAGGCTTTTAAAATACCTTCAATTTTGTGTCATTCAGATAATAATATATGCCCATGTTGTGTTTCTTACTATGTTATTCCTTAAAGAAATCTAATACAATTGAGTAAATGTTCTTCTGTTGGCCAAATATTAATTGGGAGTATTGAAGAACAAACTTTACCTGGCATTGTTGTGGTCAGATTATAATGGGATGGATTCAAATGTAGCAGAATTGGCATCTTAACATTTTTTGTGAACTCTGCTCCAACATAGTATATTAAAATAATAGTTTCAAGAGTAGTATTGCTGTTAATGCCAAATTCCCAACCCTGCCTTTGTTATGTAAGTTAAAAATAGTAACACTGAACAATTTTTGCTTCCTTTTAAGTGACAGGAGTGAAAACTAATTATTCTCAACATTAGTTGTGTTATGCTTTCAGAGTGACGATGACAGTCGGAGAACAATTAGACACAAATGGTGGGTGGCTGTGACTCAGGAGGTAGAGCGGGTCGTTTACTAATTGGAAGACCAGTGGTTTGATACCCAGCTCCACCTCCTTTATTCCACATGTCAAAGCATCCTTGAACAAGATACTGAACCCCAAATTACTCCTGATGGCTGTTCCATCGGTGTGTGAGTGTGTTTAAAACTGAGTAGCTGCAGGCACCAGTGTATGAATGTGTGTTTAACTGTCACTCATAGTGTAAAGGCGCTATACAAGTGCAGGTCCATTTACCAAATAGGATGTTGGCTCTACAGGATTATTTTTTGGCAACAATAATGCTTTTCCCAAATGATGTACAGATTTTAAGACATTCCATCATCTCAGATGGCTTGAGAAATAGTGTGTATAGCTCCTGTAAATGGATAAAAAATCTCCCTTAGGGGAACATGCCCCTGTAGCCCCCTTGGTTTGGGCTGAGCACTGAATGTTTACAACATCTGGCTCCGCCCCTGTTTGGTACAAAAAGGAGTTAAATGAAAGAGATCACTGTAGTCTCATGTATGCTCTCAAGGGATTTTTGACATGCACTGATGTCCCAGATTGAAAAGTAGTTCATTCAACACAGTGTTCAGAAAGGTTGCTATATGGTTATTGAGTTTAAAAATCAATTTTTTTTTTTATTTTATTTTTTTTTTTATATAGCAGTCACAGTTTAAATGTTGAAAAAGTGCCCTGGAATTCACACTGTCATGTTTTCAACATTAAAAAATTAAAAATTAAATGAGGACTGGCAACAGCTATTTTAAGGGTGATTCTCTGTCAGTCATGATTGAAATGAGATCTTTTAATTTGGTTTCAGTGTCAGGCATCATTGTCTATGTTGTCATATATTTTGTATTTTATATGATTCACTGTGGATTCAGTCATATTTGACTATCTGGGGAGGAACCCCTCATTAACTGCCGTGTGTCATTACCCATGTTTACTGAACGCTCAAAAATCGAGCCTGAAAAGTTATTTCTGGCATTCAGGGAACCCTTGCACAAATTAGAGAAATGATAGAGAAGGTGGGCCACTCCCTTCCAGCTCCTCCTCCAACATGTGAAAGGGCTGTTTAGACTGGCATCACTACCAAAGTGTCAGCCAAGAAAGCCAGACGGGAGGGGAAGAGTTGTTTCTGCAGGGTTTTTGTTCCCCTCGAAAGAAGTTAGCCATTGTATCAAACCAGATCTGGTTGCTAGGAGCGTGACTGCGTATGTCCCTGTTCAGATTGCCCAGTGTGGTATGTACAGTGAAGAGAAAAGGGCTGTTTTCTCCTCTGAGTCATGTTAACTCCTTGAATCCCAGATCTGTGTCACAGGTTCACCATGATCTGAGTCTGTGTGAGTCCAGTCATAAGGTATGTGATAGGGCGTAGTGCAGCCACAGTGATTGAGAATAACCTTTAACACCTGATGTGTGGTCTGCTGGAGAAAAGAGTAGAGAACTTTCCAGAGAAATTAAGCAATATCGCAACCACCGACAGACTCTGGAACTCCTACTACTTTCCTCAAGATTGCAACAAAAATAAATTTATCTAACAAAAAATGATTAAGGTTACAGTTACAGGAAAAGGCGAGATTAAAAAAGATGATTACCTACAGGAAGCAGTGTGAAACAAATTTAAATCAGTCTGATCATTTAATAATTTAATGGTTAATTATAACCTGTGTCTTGTAAAAAAATTTAGAACATTGTATATCATCCACTGGTATATATAATCAATGCACTGAACCAATTTATTACCAGTCTGATATTTCTGGTGATTGATGAAGAAATGTACATCTGTGTATCATCTGCATAAGTATGAGTATCAGCCCTAAGAAGCCGAGAAAATGTAACTGAGTGTCAAGAAGGCTAGAATATCTTTGCAGTACACTCATACTGTGGATGTATCCACGAGGTTTCACAAGAGCAGTTATCAATGCCAGGGGGAAACCACAAATGATTCACCAACAAAACTCTGTTGAGACAAATGTGACTGAGAAGAAAGAATTTTGGTTTTAGGCTTATTTTGTAACATTTCTCATGCTATACATGCTAAACATTTAATGTGTGTATCACATCAACTGAATTTTTTCACCACATGTGTTTCCAGCTACATGTTTTAATGCACATTTTCCATTTATGCGTAAAAAAACCCCTGACTGGTAACATCAAAAATTCCTTGTGTCATGGGTTTGACTGGTGCGCTTTTGATCACGTCATCTCGTTGCACCCTCTTCTGCAGTGACCCCTCCTTGAACAATTGGCGCCACCTGCGACTTATCTCGATGAGCTTACCCCTAGTAATTGCATAACAATAGTGGATGGAAAAGGGCATAAATGTGCATTTTCTTTTGCTGATTTTGTAAATTTCGGTAAAATTTGCAGTACATATGGATGGAAACAACACATTCTCACTCCGACCTTGTCACATATTGACGTGCTTGGTCATGGACTTTCCACGTCCACATACGATGTGTAAGGTGCCCTGAGTGTGTTGGTTGTTGACAAACTGTTCCTTTAACTACAGTGGTGACAAAACACTCATTTCACTTATAAAATAATAGTCTTTTTGGAAAGCTTTTTTAATGAGTTGGTTTGTTAGACAGTGACAAATGACCTGTTTCGTTGTAAAGGATGAAGAACTTGTTGCACTCTAAATGGTGAGAGGATATTTAAACCCATGGATCTTTAGTTGTAGAAAGGTCTCAGCAATCTGGTCCATTCTAGCTTTGTAAGCTCCTTTGTAAAAGGCTGTAGAAACACAATTAAACACAGTGAGCACTAGGATTGAGTGTCAGGGTCACTGTGCCATGCTGGTCTGTCTGTTCAGGAATGCTGATTCCCAATTTGGCACTCCACATCTTCTACAGAGTGAAGGAAGTGGCTTTACCACCGGAAAAAGGATACAATTTATGTGGCAATCATAATGTTCATATTAAATATTTGTCAAGTAGAAAATATGCCCGTTAGTATGAGCACACGATTGTGTAAACACAGGAGTCACAAAGCCGTTTCCCATAGCCTGCAGGCACTGTTCTGCTCTGTGCGCCACTCCCAAGAGCCTGGGAGGAGGCCATGGAAGGAGGGGCCTGCCTCCCCACTCTCATGCCCACACAGGTGAACTCCTGTTGGGGTGGAATGCAGCAGGGAGGGGGCCTTGACACACAGAGGTGTGGAGCTTTTAACTTCTAACAGGGTGGGGAATAGAGCCACAGGAAGGGAGTTAACCCTCTCCGTCACAGCTGCTCACCTGGAGAAGGAAGGGAGAGTGTGTGTGTGAGTGTGTGGGTGTGGGTGTGGGTGTGCGTGTGCGCAGAAGCTAAAGGAGGGATCAAGTCACAGCACACACAGTCATATTCACTCAGTTGCTCTGAGTCTCACTGTCCTATCTCTCTCCCGTACACACTTAACAACTCTTGCACACACGCGGAGACACACACTCGATTCAGCTGAGTTTAAGGACAAATCAGTCAATATTTTACTAGACCAGACTGTACAGGAAGGCAGAAACAAGAAGACAGACAAGAAAATCTTGAGGTCTGTCCGTCTTTTCTTTTTGGAACTTTGAACTTGGACACACGGACTTGGAGAAGAAGTTGTTTTTTCTTTTCACAGGTGGATACAAACTTTTCCTAAACTCTTTGGGTCAAAAAAGCAACAAGGAATTAGCTTTTTTTTTTTTCTTATTTATTGTTGGACTTTTGGACTTGGACTGGGCGAGAGCGCAATAAGAGGTTTGTTTGATCAGTAATCTCTGTGTATCCAGTCATACATTTCCTAAGTGCTCCATTGTTTCCAATGCCCTTCACCTTAAATGTGTCCGTCTCAGCCTCTCAGAATTTACTCATTATTCTGCTGGTTTATATTTAAGCAAGGTGGCTTTAAAGTGTGCGTTGTGTAATTGTATATCTCACCATGTGGCTTTAGAATTGCAAGACTGAGCTCTGGACAGATTTAGCTTAGAACTTATTTTCCCTGGAATCTTTTTTTTTTATTCTTTTCTGCATTGTTGCCCACATCAAAGCACAGACTACAATGCAACGCAGGTGAAAAAACCTAGACCAGAGCAAACAGTAGAGAAACAGTGTTTATATAAGCAAGTTTGCAGCCGTGTACTGACTTAGACGTAATGTCTTGAGGCTTGGAATTTCCAGGTGTGTGTTGTTGTGATTTAGCTTACTTCAAAGCCAGGTCCCTGAGCATGACCCCTACACCTGTTCCTAAAGACCCACACCCCTAATGGATGATGCCATGACAGGGGTCAGCTCCACCACCCAGTGGTTATGTGTTCACTTGACAGGCATGTTGTTGTCTGTATGGACAAGGACTATAGCTCTGAACTCACCAAAAATGTCCCCTCTTTTTGTGCCACGGAGTCATTCAGACCCAAAGAAAAGCAGCATGAATGACTCAGTTCTATTTTCTGTCTCATTGAAACTGTAATTTGTGTCTCCCAGCTTATTGTCAGTGTCATAAACGCCTGCGTGCCTATGGTTTTGTCTGAGAAGGAGGGAAAACACAAAGTGCTTTTTCTCTTCACAGCTCTTGTTCCGTGACTGATGGTCAGGTTTGGAAGATAGGAGCTGGTCCGTTCTGTTTTTTTTCCCCTGACACATCTCGGCCACTGATTTATGTGACACCGCATTGCATGAACTCACACACACATGCACACACACACACACCTCTAGTCAGCTCAAGTTCACAGCAAGGTGCTAAGGTGCCTTTCCCATGTGTTTTCAGGCTGTGTTTTTAACTCGGGCAGGTCATTCTCTCGCCTCAAGGAGAAATTCCTTCTTGGAGTTGTGAGTCTTCAGAGCACAAATCCTCATTTTTTTGTGCACTGTGGCGGCACATATTCTGTTATCTGCCCACTGAGACAATTACTGAGACATTTCGGGCCACATAGTGCCCTTTGTTCACTCGCCACCTCCCGTCTTTGGTGGAGATAATTTCTGAAGCTTCCTGTCTATCAGATTGTTCTCTATCCGAGATTCGAGCATGAAATTATGAAGTGGTTTATCGTGGAGAGTCTGCACAGCATGCTGCCTGGAATATTTCCAGGTCCCACCCTGTATTGGTCCCTTCCTGTTGTGATCCTCTATCATATTTTATCATGCCTCAACAGGCTCTTTGGTCTCTATCTGAAATTAGCTATATGAGAAAAGCAGATGGTACACCAATTTAAAACAGGATGAAATGCACTGGCCACCTGTATCCAGATATAAAGGGCATGGTCATATTATAATTTGAAAATAGGACCCCCTCCACACCCGAAAAACACAACAAATATCTAGACATTTTATTTTCCCAGGTTTTGAAATGTTTATCTTTAAAATGTATGCTTCCATCCAAATATGATGGAAGTAAATGGATTTTCAGAGGCCCCATTGCTGCGTGATCAATGGACCTTAATGACAACAGTTTTCAAATTGACTCTTTCTTTTGCTGAAAGTAGCTTAAAGAAATCTGTTGACAGCGTTTTCAACAAACAGCTAAATTTCCATTTACCTCCATTGTTTTGGGGTGTAGGCAGAAATCTCAAAAATATCTCCAAAGTTCAGCTAAGGTAGTATAGGGTATTATTTATTATCAGTTACAGTGACACATAAAGGCATGAAAATACAAGTTTTTTTGGCTTAACAAATGCTTTATCATTGAAACTTCAAATAATTTTTAAATGGAACGATGTTCCTTTTGAAGGAAAACAAAATTTAGGTGAGATTCTCTGTTTGTTTGTCATTGATTTTTCAATACTGCAGATAAGCAAATGTACACGGTGCAATAACTGTCAATTTTCATACCACAGTTTACCATAAAACCAGTTCACCGCCTCAACCCTAACTTGAGCACTAAAACTATCCACATGGCTAGATACCGCGAGAAGTAACTGAGAATTACATGCTGTACATAATATGGGTAAACAGACCCTTCAAAATGTTATGTTGGTCACTAACTATGTCCACACTGAGGTAAATGATTCAGTTATTGTTGAAAAAGGCTGATTGTCGTGTTATTTTCTGAAAATACAGAGTGTCTCTCAGGCATCATCGCTCTCAGTAAGCAGCTCTTTTCACAAACTGAGGTGAAGGTAAGAGGGGTGTTTGGGCCTGTTCCCTTTCTCCAGGGCTTGGCTGAGGGAAAGTACAGGTGGTTCAAGTTACACCTTAGTCTGCAGAGACATCAATCACCAGAAAGAAAAGTCTTTCTCTCTGCCTTTTTTCCCTCTCTCTCTCTGTAACAGTGGATTTTAGTTGTACCGTACATGTGCATATATGAATGTATTTGTTTGTGTTTCTGTTGCAGGAAGGAGATGGGGAGATGGACGTTACATCTGTCAGTGGGACTCGGGCTACTAGCCGTCCTGTTGAACTGCTATTGTGCTGAAGGTGAGGAAAGTATAAGTCATAACTCATCATTTATTTCACTACAAGGAATGTATTGACCATTTAATTGTGTATGCAAATAGTAGCCTAAATAGGACAGTTGGCTATGAATCACTTGCCATATTTGCAGTTTTCACATCAAAGTTAATAGGGTAGTTTTTAGACTTTTTAGGTAAGTACCACTGTAATCATGAAATAGATAACGATGAACTTAATCAGTAATGAAACACTGCAGCCGACTGAGTGTAGTGTGAGTATGTGAATCACCAATTATTTGTTTAAATCATTTGTCAGGAAAATTTCCTGACAGTTTCAAGCCTCTGAGATGTAGGGATTTTATTAAGAATTGAATATTTCTGGGGGGGTTTTCTCACTTCTTATCAGAAGAAACGAGCAATTTGAAGACTTCATCTTGGCCCTGGGTATATTGTTAATTGAGGTTTTTTTTTGTTTGTTTTTTTTTACAAATTTCTGTCATTATATCAATTAAGTCTTTGATTGTTAAATCAAAAATATAATATAATACATATTTATTAAAAATGATAATAATAGATGCCGCCCTACACTTAATACAGCTCATTTAGCCCACTGTTTTAGACTGATGCGTATAAGGCATACAGTATAGTTTTACCAATGACTACAGGATATACAGTATATTTTTTGTATATGTGAAGATCCTTCTCACAAAGATCAGGGCCTTTTCATCTTTTAATTTATCTACCTTTCATTTACGTCTCTATCGCCATTATGGAGCCGTTGCTTTCAGCACTGGTTTCATTTAAAACACTACTGGTAGAAATAAGATGTGCCAAAGTCTGTTTAGTATTACCACAGGTATTCCAGCTATGCTTCATGGGTTTGAGTCTCACTTTGTTGCCTCTCTGTGACTCTGACTCTTCCTGACACTCTCCTCCCGATCTCCCTCTGCTCTCCCCCTCCCCTACAGCCAACTACTGCTTCGATGCCAGGGACAAGAACTGTTCAGTATGCCTGCAGTCTGGGAAAGACTGTGCCTACTGCACTGAGGAGGTGAGAGCAGGCGTATTGGATTCAAATCTGTCAATCCAGAGATAAAACATTAGGGCTGTGGCATTTCTCGGAGAGAAACGCTGCCCTTTTTTAGCATACTTAATTAGTATTTTGAGTGTTTGATGGTAGCTATGTACTTTGCCCTGGTGCTAATGTCCTAAAATTCTAGAGGTTTTGTGTTTTAACATTTTCTGCAAGTTATTGTCAAAGAAGCAGAACTCCCTAATCAAACTTCCTGTTTGCTTAGACCTTTATTGGCCCTCGCTGTGACCTGCGCCAGAATATAATTGCCCATGGCTGCAGTGCTGCGGCTATTATCACAGCTGCAGGTTATATGAAGATAGAAAAAGTAAGTTTTCATCACTCTCATTTCTCTTCCAATCATTCCACCATTTTAAGTCTTAAATGTTTGTTGTTTTAATCCAAAAACAATGAAATTATAACTTTCCCCCTGTTTTTTGCTCTTTTCTTTATTGCCCTGCTCACTGCTCAGAGTCAATCAATCAACACAGCGCTTGCGCAGTCTCAAGTGTCTCCACAGCAGCTGAGAATGAAGCTTCTGCCAGGAGAGGAGAAGCTGCTGGACGTGGAAGTGTTTGCGCCAACCAAAGGCCCTCTGGACCTTTATATTCTTATGGACTTCTCCAACTCCATGGCTGATGATTTGGACAACTTGAAGAGAATGGGCACAAAGCTGGGTGAACATGTTTTCTTTTTTTTTTGGCAAAGCCAGTGTTGTGATGATTGTCGAGTAAGTTGATGCGGTGATACTGATGATGAATGTATTTCCTGTAGGTCAATTGGTTAAAGAATTGTCAAACGACCCCACCATTGGGTTTGGAAAGTTTGTGGACAAAGTGATCGAGCCCCAGACCGACATGAGACCTGAAAAGTAAGTGAGGCATGAATGCACTGAAGAGAGTTTAGCACATGCAAACAGTAGTTTAATCTAAATAAACAATTTTCTCTTTCTCTCTTCTATGTTGTCCATCCTCCCTCCACCTTGTCAGACTTAGAAAGCCTTGGCCCAACAGCGACCCTCCATTCTCTTTCCAAAATGTCATCAAGCTGACCCCCAACGTGCCGTTCTTCAACTCTGAGCTCCAAAACGAAACAATATCTGGCAACCTTGATGCTCCTGAGGGAGGTTTTGATGCCATATTACAGGCTGCAGTTTGTGGGGTTAGTCAGAATTCTAAATACAAAACAGATGTTGCTCTGCCTAAATTTAGGTGGCAGAAATAGACTTGTGACCAGACACCTGTGAGTTTAAATCCCAGGCACCAAAAATGACCCCCATATCTTTCTCAGAATAAAGACCTTTTAATTCTCTGTTAAACATCAACATGTATAAGTTTTGAAATGAAATTTTGAGTTCGTAAGCAATAATTTGCACTTTTGCTCAATGCAATACTTCCCCATTTTATTGTTATTCTTATTCTAGGATGAGATTGGCTGGCGTGACCTCGCAACGCATCTCCTGGTGTTCTCCACTGAGTCAGCCTTCCACTACGAATCTGACGGTGCTAACGTGCTGTCAGGCATCCTGAAGCGCAATGACGAGCTCTGCCACATCAAGGACGGCAAATATAAATACGCTACAAATCAGGATTACCCTTCAATACCCGCATTGGTCCGTGTGCTGGGCAAACACAATATCATTCCCATCTTTGCTGTCACCAACCACTCCTACACCTACTACAAGGTTTGTGGGCTTTAGTCGTTCAGCTTTCATCGATGTTATCTTCTGAAAACATGGTGTCAAGTGTAGGGTCAGAGTTTAGGTGATGGATCTACTGTTTGTGTTGTGTGTCCTCCTCTGTGTAGAAACTGCAAACGTATTTCCCCATTGCTGAGGTCGGTCTGCTGCAAGAAGACTCATCCAATATCCTGCAGGTCATGGAGGCTGCCTTCAAGGTAAAACTTCACCTTCTCTGAAAGTTGCCAGGTGCTAGAGGATGTTTTTTGTCTTTTTGCAATTGCTGGCACTCTGTAGACAATTTAGTCAACCAGCTGTGCAAACTTCTTTTTACTGAATGTCTAATATGTCCTTACAGAGTATCCGTTCTAAGATGAGCATCCGTACAGAGGACAAGCCCAAGGCTTTCGAGGCACAGTACTTGTCCAGTGGAGTCTATTCAGATTTCAAGGACTTTAATCTCAACCCTGGATCAGTAGTAAGAAGAAAAACAACAACTTGTAAAACACACAAACATACATGGATTTAGAAGATCACGTTTTTTAAGATGATAGTCCTTACTTAGATAGATCATTTGTGCTGACAACCAATATATTAATTCTTGTAATTCCTTAAATATATTTTTTATTGGCAATACTAGGATTTTCAGGATGAGAATTACAACTCTGTGCATTTTACTCCCTATTTCTGTCCATTATGCATTCATATCGGAAAAGGAAAGATAATAAATAATGAAATAAGTTAAAAAATGAGGCAAATCCTACAGCACAGTTTCCATTTCCTCTCTTCATCCTCTTATTCATCCACAACTATTACACAACAACCATCTCTGTTATCACATCATATCCATTATAAAAAATATCCTCTTACAGTACTGCAACATTTATCTAAGGCACGCTTGAATCAGTTACACAGGAAAAATAAAAGTTATTCTAATCATTAACCAAAAAAGAGGCTGTCTCACCAAACCGATCAAACGGAAGTCTAACAAAAACAAAAAGCAAATACCTCAAGTACATCCTGGCATTGTAAGCATTTATAGATTTGTACTATCTCTCCTTCTCACTCTACTAAATATGTAAACATTATCCGGTACAACTGCTCTAAAATAGTGTTGAATTCGGAGAAATGTAGAATGCAAATTGAATGTTGAATGAATTGAATTTGAATACTTGTCTATAACCCTGTTTACACAGAGCTGTATTACATGGAGAACTCTGGTTATTTATAATTACTGAGGAGGTCGTCTGTGGCTTACAAATTTAAGATGTCCATAATTTGTTAGGTAAAAATTCCAGCACAAATTACCCACCACATTTCGCCAAACTCAGAAGTCAAGGGATAATATTAGTCCAGTGTGACATCTCTGTAATTTGGGGTCATATTTAGGGTTTTTTTTGTACCTCTGCATCAGTGATAGCACAGCCAGAGGCATTATGTTTTCAGGTTATCTGTCCATCTATCCATCTGTCAGTCTGTCTGTCCCTATGTCCTTCCGTCCCTCTGTCCCATTCATGTAAATGCCTTATCCTAAGAACACGTAGAGCAAATTTATTTTCAAATTTGGCACAAACCTCCCTTTCTACTCAAATAATAAACTGACAAGATTTCGATGGTCAAATGTCAAAGGTCGTTGCGACTTCAAAAAACATGTTTAAGGCAATAACTTGACCGAATTTTTACACAGATTTCTAATAGGTTAAAATGATGGAGTGAAGACATTTTATATCCAAAAAGTCGCAGGTTAACTTCAATGTAACATCATAATGTTCTGCAGAAACACTTTTGTGGTCATTATTCAATTATACTGAATTGGTGACTTTAATCTTGGGTGTCCACCTTGAAACTGTGCTTATTGTGTGGATGTTCTGTGTTGATGTGTGTGAAGCATCCATGTTTTAGAATTTAGAATAGCTTCTTTGCAGCAACATCCATATTTGAAGCATTGTTAACTGTCATGGCTACATATGAGTCTGAACAGACATGGATGTAAACTGTAACTTGACTGGTTCTGGTTATTTCTGGTTATTACATTGCCACCATCAAATGAGTTATTAGTTTACACAAATTGCTGGGCAATTATGACTAAAAATGTTTTGTTTTTTATGTCAGCTTTTACAGGCTATTTGTTTTTTGTCATGAAGTCCAATATTGTCGTAATTTGTTGGTCTAACCCTGTTAATGTTAGGACTCATGCAGCTAAATGCGAAGTGTGCACATGTGCCCTAACACTGTGTTTGTGTGTGTGTGTGTGTGTGTGTGTGTGTGTGCGGTCTCCAGGGGAAATTCAAGATGCTGGTCAAAGCCCAGCGAATGGTTGATGAGCAGCCTGTCTGTCAGAGGACTAAGGATGAAAAAGAGGGGACAATGAGAGTAAAACCTACAACCTTTAACGCTGCCCTCAACATTAAGGCCTCAGTTCTGTGTCCAACCTGCGAATGCGAGAAGGTAGACGCATGGTTTAACATCAAAGTGCACAAAAAGCTGAGATGAAGTCATTTCCTCACACGTTGTTATGGTATATTCATCCTAATGTCTCTTTTATCTTTTTCTCCAGTTCGTCACCCCAAAGGCACCCAGGTGTTATGGCAACGGAGACCTGGTGTGTGGGAGGTGTGAGTGCTATGATGACTGGTGAGACTTTCATTATTAATTCTTAAAAAGAATAATAAAACACTATATTGTCACCAGGTTTATGGCTCCTCAACTGGACTGCTCCAGGTTCAATTTGTTTGTTTTTCTCTTTGTTTTTTCCGTGTGTCTTCTTCAGGGTGGGTACATTCTGTAACTGCTCAGCGAGTACTTCGTCTAATGACAACAGCCAGTGTATAGGTCCGGGCATGAAGGAGCCTTGCTCAGGCCGTGGGGACTGCCTGGTGTGTGGAACCTGTGTGTGCCATAACCCAGAACAGTTTGAAGGACCTTACTGTCAATACGACAAGACTCAGTGTCCAAGATTTGGAGGCTTCCTCTGCAATGGTAAGAAAAAAAAAATCACCCTACTAAACATAGAGCTGCCAGTGTTTTGTTTAAAGCTCCAGTGTGTAGGATTTGGGGGGATATATTGGCAGACATGGAATATAACATAACAAGTATGTTTTCTTTTGTGCATAATCTCCTGAAAATCAGAATCGTGTTTTCGTTACCTCAGAATGAGCCGTTTATATCTGCATAGGGAGCGGGTCCTCATCCACAAACATAGCCATGTTGCCCTGCCACATTCCTACAGTAGCCTAGAACAGACAAACCAAACACTGGCTCTAGATAGGGCCATAACCTGTTGGGCCTGTTGACCACTGTAGTTAGAAGCCCCACTTGATGTTCTTGAGGTCAACTCCAATGTGACAAACACACACAAACACACACACACCCACACCCACAACTTAGCGTGGCAATAACACAGGCAAATCTTTCTTCTCTGATCAGAACGTGGCTCTTGCGTTATGGGTCAGTGTGCGTGCACTTCGGGCTGGGAGGGAGATGCCTGCGAGTGTCCCAAGAGCAACCTGACCTGTCTGGATAATAATGGCGTGAGTAGACCCAACAGTTTTTGTTTGTACATTACGTTATCATGTCAGTTGGTGCCTGACTGTGTCTGTATCTGTACCAGGGTGTCTGCAACGGGCGAGGTAAATGCTTGTGTGGCCGCTGTCAGTGTCCCGACACTGGTATCGAAATGACTGCAACCTGTGAGTCAAATTTCCAGGTGTGTAGATGTAATGTTTAAATCTATGTATTAATGACTCGCCACTATATACTATATGTCAACTGCAACATAATTTCTATTCATGTTTTTGTGTAACATGATGTGTGATGATGTGTATGTGGGCATGTGTGTGTCCTACCTAGGCCCAGTTGGGCGTGTGCGAGGCTACGAGGAGTTGCGTCCAGTGTTGGGCCTGGAAGACAGGAGAGAAGAAAGATCCAGAGGAGTGTAAAAAGTGTCCCTTCAAATTTAAATTTGTGGATGAACTCAAAGAAGGTAAACACATCTAAGAGGAGCGAAATGACTGTCACTGCTGAATATTCAATTATTCAGATACTCTCTGCACACCCACATCCATCATCTTCCTTTAGGTTATAATGATGATGACTATGACGATGATGCCTCTTTGACACTATAGCAGTAATGCCTAAAATACTTGATGACAGTTTATATGTGCGTCTGTGTATGTGTTTTCAGAGAACAAGGTGCTTGATTCGTGCAGTTTCCGTGACGAGGATGATGACTGTACGTACCAATACACTGTCGAAAACTCTGCAGATCGCAATGTCAAAGACTTGGAGGTCCAGGTGCTCGAAAAGAAAGGTGAGCTGCATGTTAGATATGCGTCACATATGCTCTGTGCTGTCATTTCAGCAACTCATGTATCACTTATGAAAACACATTCCTGTTGTAATGTTGTGTTTTGGAAGGTGCTTTCTCTTAACCCATTTATTTCCATTGTATTGGTGGTGGAGGATAGATATCTTAGAGGGATAGTTCATGCCAAAATCAAAGATACATATTCTTTTCTTACCAGTAGTGCTATTTATAAATCTAGATGGCTTTGGTGTGAGTCGCTGAGTGTTGGAAAAATCAGCTGTAGAGGCCTGCCTTCTCTCCAACATAATGAAACTAGATGGCACTCAACTTGTGGTGCTCAAAGCGCCAAAAAAATACATTGGAAAAACTCAATGTGTCTTTCCAGAAATCATGACCGGGTTACTTAAGATAATCCACAAACCTTGTTGTGAGCAGTTTCATGTAGGAACTATTTTCTCTAAATTAAAACTAAAACTATACGCATGGCCAGACACTGGCAACTGCTCGCTGTCTGCAAAGACTGGAACTGTCTGAAAGTAGCTAACTGGAAATAGCGCTATGACTAAGAACAGGAGTAAAGATGTGAGCCAGTAAAACCTCTGGCAGCACTGTTCTATGTGTTTGTTGAGTTTCTAACTTTTTCTAATTTTTGTGGCGAATCTTTAGATTGTCCTGCTGCTAGCCTTCTGTGGTTGCTCCCACTCCTCTTGTTCCTCTTATTACTGCTGGCACTCCTGCTGCTCTGCTGTTGGAAATTCTGCCCCTGCTGCAAAACCTGCTGTCAGGTATAAACACTCACATTTACACCTCATAAATAATGAATATGTTTAAGGCTCAGTGGAAATAATGCCCTCTGTCTTCTCTTGACACAGAGCTGTCTTGCCCTGCTGCCTTGCTGTAATAGAGGTGAGGCTTTTGTCATATTACATGTAATAGTTATTGCTTCAAATGCCTCATCCTACCACCTGGGAACATGTTGAATTTGAGTCGCCTTGTGTTGCATACTCTCCAGGTCGCAAGGTTGGCTTCAAGGAAGATGAGTATTTGCTCCGCCAGTCTCTGCTCACCTCAGACCACCTGGACACACCAATGGTAAGGACCGGCCCACCCAAAGGAACCGATGTGGTTCGCTGGAAGGTCACGGATAATGTACACCGACCACCAAATCACCCTCAGGCTCTGATTAAACCCAACCCTAAAGAGACAAGTAAGTGATCAAAAGTTTAAGCAACCGCAATATAGTGACCTACTGCATGTTAAGCTAAAGAAGTTAGGGGTAAGGCTGTCAGTGAGAGCACTGAAGCCAGCAGCAGCAAAACAGGCTGCAATATAACCATACTGGGCATGTTGGTACCATCAGTTTATGTCCGCTGAAAGTGTTTGATTTTGTCACTGACAGGCTCTGATTATTATTCTAAGTGTCTGACAACATCATGGAAAGGATGCCTAAAGAGATAGATCTCACAGGGTAAGGATCCCATGCTTTTTGTTCAATCATAAACAGCACTGCAATTGCTTTCGCCAAGTCCACCAGACTCCATTTAAATAAACAGTCATTTATGATTGTAAAACACACTGCTTTTAAAGTTGACAAAAACAAAATAAAATTCACAGAAACCATCTCGGTTCGTCTGTTCACTGTTCCAACACTCACCAGCTCTGGTTTGGTTGAAATAAACCCTTAATTTACCCAGTTTGATATGAAGATATGCTGCATCCATACACAGTAAAATTACTGTTTATTGAAATGGAGTCTGGTGGCTTTGGCAGTGGTAGTTTCGGGGCTATTTTTGGTTCAACTTAAAGGATCTTGCTCCTTTACAAACAGGTACCATACCATTGTCAGAGCCTGTCAGTGGCAAAAACAAACACTTTAAGTGGATGTAAATAAACGGTGCGTACATGCCTCAAGTGGTAACATTGCAGCCTGTTTCGCCGCTGCCAGCCTGCAGCAGTCTTGCTCAATACAGGACCAATGTCATTTCCATTAGTCACTGAGACATAAAATGTGGGGAAATAGAGTTCAGGTTGAAAAGTAGACATTTCCCTTTAAGTGATGAAAGTTACAACTCTAACCTCTGTTTGCTTTCTTTTCACTGTTGCTCTTACTCTTTGTAGTCCAGTTCCCGATTTCCCTCCGACTCAACAGGTTGTTCTCCGAGAACCTGTCTCGCCCCGAATCCAGAGACGCTGAACAGCTCCGCAAGGACGTGTCCGATAACGTGAGTGTGTTTTTGTTGAACAGCGGGCACATTAACACATCTGTATATCAATGATGACTCTATCACTGAGTACTGTATATGTTCTGTCATCCAGCTAAATGAGCTGTACAAGCAGATTCCTGGTGCCCAGAAGGTGCAAAAAACTGCATTCAGGTAAGATGTGTTAAACTACATTATGTTACATACATTTATGTTCCTTAATTGTTTTTGCACTGCATTCAGTGGTTATTTTAAGATACAGTATTCTTAATATTCTCTGAATTAAAACTAATTAGGAAATGATGTGTCTGTTCTCTCACTTACTTGTTTTGGTTCTTGCAGAATGCAGAGAAATGCCGGAAAAAGGTAACATTTGGATTAATACAATACAATACGAGACTACACCAGAGTTTATTGTCTTTTGAAGAACCCTAAGTCATGCATGTCTAATTTCTGTGCCCCTCCTGCGCTCTTCAGGCAGGACTACACCATCATGGACACTGTCTTAGCTGCTCCCCGCAGTAGCTACCCTGATATTGTCAAACTCACTGAGAAAAATGTCCAGTCTGGAAACGTTCGTGATCTCAAAGTGGTGCCCGGCTATTACACTGTGGCCACAGACAGAGGTGATTGTTAACTATTTTTGTGTGTGGATGAAAGTAAAATTCTGTACAGTTTGTAGCAATGTTAATATAATCACTTCCTCATCTTTACTGAAGCTTGTATTATCTCACGCCCAGTCACCAGGTTAAATATTGGCATTGTACACTTCCACAAACCATGGATATGTTATATTTCTAAATTTCATATATAGCCAATTTGTAACTCTACATGTGTTTATGTTTCAACAACACTGTGGTTAATGTGTGGTTAGTTTTAGGCACAAAACACACTTAAATGTGAAACTGAAAAATAATGTTTTGGCGTAAAGTACCTGCTTTTGTCACGACAACCGCTGGAAATGCTGCAGTGTCTTGCTGAAAAACACCCAGTTTTGGTGCCACAGTCGCAGCTAGAATTGACCCAGTTTCACTGTTGGTCTCAAACATTGACCTGCAGTGGTCTGCAGCTTGGTAGCCGTCTTGCCTGGGTTCATACTATTTGCCATTACACTATCCGGAATCCCTTTCCCCTCCCAGTGACAAAGCCAGCTCATATACATGTAATCAGAACTATGTCACTGTAGAAATGTTGATATGCTACGTATGAAATGTACAAATGTTACATATCTGTTTGCAGAAACATACAATATCAACATTTTCTTCTGCCGCCTGGGCTGATTATCAATCTTGCTATAAATCTTGTTGTCTTATCTTTTCCTCCTCTGCAGAGGCCACGGGAGCCATAGAGTTCCAAGAGGGCGTGGAGTCAGTAGACGTTCACGTGCCTCTCTTTGTCAAGGATGAAGATGATGACAAGAAGCAGCTACAGGTGGAGGCCATAGATGTGCCACTGGGCATTGCTGAGATTGGAAAACGTTTGGTCAACATCACCATCATCAAAGAGCATGGTGAGAAACCTTAAGACTATAGATTTACACCTGAAAATCCAATTTGAGCTTTGTATGTAAACCTGTTCACACAAAGAAAACTAGAAGATAGCTGATTGGAGATCCCATGACCTGAGAAAGTGTATAATCTTAACTAATGGAGAGCTGGAATGGATTTTCCTTCCTCTTCCCCAGCCTCCAGTATCTTCACCTTCCTCCAGCCAGCCTACACCTACAGTAGGCAAGATGGAGTGGCTAACATCCCAATTAGCAGAGAGATCATAGACGATGGACGCACACAGGTCACGTACCGCACACGGGACCAAACTGCCAAGGATAAGAAGGTGAGCTGATGGCTTATGCACTGCCCCACATTTAGCCTGGTACCCCTATACCTACAAAAACTTTTGGGGGTTGTTACCTATAGTTGATGTGGATTATGTTCTCACTTGTTTAAGAATGAAGTCCAAGACTTGAGCTTTAAAACATGTTGGCCTGTTACTTCCACCCTGACTAAAATGGCTTTGGCATTTGTGAAGTGACAGGCTTTCAGAGGTTGTAGCCACTTTGTTAAAGTTCATAGGATATACATCTGCAGTAGGCTGTATTCCTAGCTTGTTCTTCTTCTGTATTTTAGGACTATGTGGCTACGGAAGGAGACTTGACCTATGGTCCTGGTGAGACCCAGAAAATAGTGCCTGTTCGTCTGCTAGAGCTGTCTGAGAAAGATGGCCTCCTAGAAGACAAACAAGTCAAGCAGTTTGTCATGGATCTCAGTAACCCACGGCAGGGTGCCAAGCTGGGACGCTACCCGAGAACTGTTGTCACCATCGCAGACCAACCAGGTGAAATGATTAAAGAGGCTTTGCATCAGTGTGTCTTACCCTTGCTCCCACCCAAATCACTGATCACTAATGTTTGTTCTTCCCATTATCTTATTTCATCCAGAGCCCAGTGTGATTATGTTCAAAAAGGGCACTCAGAACTTCACCACATCTGACCCAACCTACACCATCCCTGTGGTCCGCACTCGCAACCAGGACAGCCCTGCAACAGTGAAATGGCGCACCAAGAAGGCCCAGCGCTTTGAGTTGTCTGGCCCTCTAAAGTTCAGTCCAGGAGAGACAGAGAAGAACATAACAATCGACCCAAAGGCCCACCCTGGCCCAGTTCAGCCAGAGACCTTCCACTTAGAGCTGTTTGACCCAAGTAGCAACACTTCTATCGGAGAGAGGAAGACCACCCTTGTCAATGTCACTGATGGAGGTAAGGCACTGTGCAAACATGGAATTAAAGATAGCATATAATAGCATATGTAGAGTTTTTGAAGTTGTGATGTTTTCTCCAGAGGTATTGTATCTGATAAATGGTTGTTTTATCCTCTTACTTCCTCCACTTCCTGCAGTTGCCAGATCTCCAGAGATGGCCCAGTTGCAGCAGAAGGGTTTTGTAAGCCCGAAAGCCACCACCCCTGGTGGTTACCTTCTCTCCCCAACAAACCTTAAGGCCAAAGCAACTGGACCCAGAAACATCCGCCTCAACTGGGACCCAGTGTCTGGTAACCCCTTGGGGTACAAGGTACATCAAATCTACATGTTGAGAAGCTTCAACTTGAGTTAATAACCTTTCTTTACAAAAGGCACCGTGTTACTCAAATGCTGTATCTTTTGTTTCCTTGTTTGTTTAAGGTAAAGTATTGGATCTATGGCGACCCAGAGAAAGATGCCCAGGTCTTAGATGTGAAGACTCCTCAAGCCGAATTGACCGATCTGTATCCCTATTGTGACTATGAGATGAGAGTGTGTGGCTACAATGCAATGGGAGATGGCCACGATACAGACATTGTTAGCTGTCAAACACTGGAGGATGGTAATTACTGAGACCTCAGTTAACTGCTGTTCATGAAATGCTCTGCAGGAGATATCAGTAGATATAACTGGTTTAAACCGGGTTGCACCATTAACACTTAAAGAGCGTCTTAGCTACAGTAGGAAAGACATTTACAATGTCTAAATCAGTTGCTAGGAAATATCCAACCCCCTCCACCTTACCAGACCACTACTGGTTTAACAACTCATCTCTACATAAGAATTAGATTGTGTGGTGCAACCTATTTAAACTTAGTGATGTATAAATCTCCTATTTGTAAACACTTTTGTTGTAACTAGGCTAAGTTTTAACTTACACACTACTTCTGCTCGGGTTTTCTCCAGTGCCTGGTGAACCTGGACGTCTGGCCTTCAACGTCATCAGTCCAACTGTCACTCAGCTCAGCTGGGCGGAGCCTGCAGAGACCAATGGCAATATTACCGCTTATGAGGTCATCTACACACCCATCGATGATGATATGAGTAAGAGACTGAGTCCAGCCTAATAATGAAAATACTTTACAAATATTTGCATCATGTGATTTTCATCATTTCCTAACTCTTCTCACAGAGCCAGTGGGCGCCGCTAAGAAAGTAAAGATTGACAACCCCAAGAAGCGAATGCTGTTGATTGAGAATCTCCAGGACGCCCAGACCTACCAGTACAAGGTCCGTGCCATGAATAGCGTAGGCTGGGGCCCATTCAGAGATGCTACCATCAATCTGGCATCACAGCCTGCCAGACCTCTGTCCAGTAAGTCAGGGGCAAACCTACCTCTAGAACACTTCAAGTCAATCTGTATTTCCCTGAAAGGGGATTTATTTCCCTCTCTTTCCATCTGTCCCTAGTTCCCATCATTCCAGATATCCCTATTGTGGATGCAGAGGCTGGAGATGAGTATGACAGCTACCTGATGTACAGCAATGAGGTGCTGAAGTCCCCTGCAGGCTCCAAGACACCCAGCGTCTCTGGTGATGGTGGGTACTCAGAGCCAAAACCAAAAGCTTCTGATAACAGCTGACAGTGTAAACACATTGTGCTAGTGCTCTATTGTGATGTATTTTTGGCTCCCGAAAGATGGATGTGACTCCCAGACTTCAAGAGCGTGAGCTATCACTGTTGTATGGATCCAATTATTTCAGTCCACATTCTCAGTGCTCCCAGGCATCTTGCTTTGTTCCTGTAGCCAAGTGTTTAGCCTGAGTGTTTATGCAATATTTGCCATCCTTGCCCTGTCAGAAGTCCAGGGAATGAACAACGCTGCAAAATGTCAGTCATACCTGTGCTTAAGGAAATCACCCAACTTATGAGACTCCTCCTTTCTGGCTCTTTCTCCTTTTCTGGTCTTTCTTTATGACATTAAAATTCTTCCTCATTTTACAAGAGTTACATTAAGAGGGAGCTGGAAGAGTTGTAAAGCTCAGGGATGGCATCAATCTCATTTTTCCTGCAGGCAACGCCCCAGCCAGGCAGCAACAAAATGTGCTTCCAATACATCCCCAGATATCTGCAATAGTAGTGCTTTACGATCGCAAACCACAAGGCCTTCTCTCGAAATAAATCTGCTGTCACTCTCCTGCTTTCTGCAGCCATATTTTTGCTCTTAGTCAGTTTTCTCTGAAAGTGAATGCTGATGTTGCTCCTTGCCTCCGAATTGACTTCTGTGACATAAACCAACCTAAATATACTGTATAATGTAATCCCATATATGTGTTTGATAGCTTTTTTGTACAGTAATGTATCGTAAAACCAACCGTTGATACTTCTTCGCTACAAATCTATCCTTCGCCCTCTTGCTTCTCCCCTATGACCCTAAATACAAGGCTGGCAATATGTCAAGTTGGTGGGGTCCAACCTGGATCTCCGTAAGGTGTCATGGAAAAAGCGAGTGGACGTCATTCCCAGTCGGCTCAGCACAGACACAGAGACGAGCTCAGATGATGCCCCCCACCCCAGCTACGCCCAAACACTCCTGCCAGGTGAAGACCAATCCATCAGAGCCACAGATAAACAGACAGGCAGCCAGCATGCCAGCTATCATGCACGGCCAGTCAGGTGCCCGGCAAGGCAACCATCGTTTCTCTCTGCCTCCGTGATTTGATCCTGCCAGAAATATCAACATTTGTCTAATCATTCAGTTTCGGGCTTCAGTCCTTGTCCCCTTGTGCCTAGTTGGCACCTATCCCATCTATCCTCCCGCCACCTGCCCAGAGAGGAGCACTGGCATCAACTGCTCCGCCTCCAGTTGATGATCGGGGGCAGGCTTTTCCAGGTGCCTGTCTCTGTCTGTCCTCTCTCCATCCCACAGGGGAGGTAGTGATCTGGAGGTAGCTTGTCGGCTGTGTGTAAAGGCTTAGTTACTGTGCGGCTGTATGGAAATAATGGCTTCTTAATTAAGTACAGTCTGATCTCTGCAGGACAGTTTCCACAATGACACCTTTCCTTGCAGCTGTTAATTGTTTTTCCTTGCAGCTATATTTGATTTTATCTTCTGATGTGCCCTTTTAGATGCAAAGCACCCTATGAAATGGGTTTGTAAAAACATTTTTATACACATTTAGAAGGCTTCAGACTGGTTCAGCCAGTCTTGGACCAGTTTTCCACGTGGCAAAGCAATAGCAGCAATTATTGAGATCTGTAGATGAAGACATGTCGAAGTCGCCACCCACAGGCAAACAAGGAATTGAGTGTCAACAAGCGTATTTCTAGCAATACTGGGTGCATGGATCAAGGAACGACTGCCACTGTCTGTCAGTTGGTAAACCACTTTTGTGCTGGCTGAAAAACCAGTGTTCAGAATGCACTGTGGCTTTCAGAGAAGCCCTGTTTTTCAGGGTTGGCAGGGTACACTATACATGCACATGCATACATGAATGTGCCCGCCATCACGAGCATGCCTATGTGCACTGAATGCGCACCCGTACCCCCCAGATGGCCACAGCAGGGATAGACAGCATTGTTTTTATCAGACACATATTATTGGAAATTGTAATGTGCGAATAAACATGCACATTAACAGGTTCTTAACTATTAGCTGATTATTTCAGTAACCTAAATATACTGGAAAATACATAGTTATACCAAATAATAAATAACAGTTGCACCAAAAGTAAAATATTTTAGAGCTTGTGGTCTCCAGGGGATGAATCCTAATGACTCTGGTGATCTACTAACTTTTCCTATAGTGCCATCATGATGTTAACATGTTTAATGTCTCAACAGCTAATAGATGGATTGTCATTAAATTCAGAACAGATGGGGTGTCTTCTAGTTTACCTAGCAGAGCAGACGCCCCATGTACAAAGGCCTTGTCCTTGCCACAACGGCTGCGGGCTTGATTCCAACCTGCTGCCCTTTGCTGCATGTCGTCCCCCCTCTCTCTTCCCCTTCACTCTGGATCTTACCTGTCTAATAAAGGCAGAGTGCCAAAAAAATAGTCTTTGAAAATTCAGATATCGATGGCACCCAGAGGAAAATCACCTCCCTAACTTTTCATCTAGCACCACTACCAGGTCAAACAGAGAAATGTGTCAACATCTACCAGATTGATTGGCACAACACTTAAAAGTTTGTAGACTATTAATCCAAATGACTGTGGTAAAGTGTCTTTACAAATACTGCATGAATTTCCAGTAAATGTGATAAAGCCTTAGAACTAATGACATTCCCATCAGCCTGAGCTCTGTGTTCAGAGCTAATCAGGCACTTTTAGTTCACTACCACATTCATATGATGGACAGGAATACTTGCTCGAATGTGTTTATACATTCTTAGTCATTAATTGAAATTACTTTTCCTTTCTAAACATCTGTAACGCACTAGAAGAAGTGAGTGTAAAGTTTTAATGATGTGGATAAATAGTCACAGTTCTACTGAAAGAACAGAGTTGATCAGTTCAGCAGCTACAAAAAGAAAAGGTTTGCACTTGCTGCAGATGGCACGACTGATGGAAATCCAGAAGCCATTACGCTCCTTGTCGGTAGATGATGCACATCTGCCAGTCTAAATTGTTGATGTTATTCATGTAACCTGTAAGTGGCACAAGTAGAACTGGGGTGATATGTCCGAGACAAGCCCCCAAGAACAGCACTGGGCTTTGAAGTCAATTTGACACAGTGGCCAGTGGAATTATAACTCCTGGGTGCGTCACATGATGCCATGGGGCCCAAGAAGACTTTTTCCCCTAGACTCGCACTGTGAAAGGGACAGTGCGAGTATTGCAATGACCCGGAAATGGCTTGTTTCACTATCTAGAAGAACTGCACGATTAAATCATTTCATCCACATTCAAGTTAGTGGAGGGCTAAACTGGAAGTCTCTGTTACACTTGCTCGATGGGCCCAATGATGTGGAAAATCTGGGTAACTGTATAACCTGAGAGCAGATTTTTCTTATGCACCACTGAGCAACTTCCATAGAAATGAATGGGGCCCCACCTCCAACACTGTATCCAGTTCTCTTTATACATCCATGGTCTGAAACTGCTGGGGCTTCCTTTGTAAATTGGCCGGGCCTGGTTTTGGGTGCTTGACATCAATGGTACTTTGTTGTTCCAATCAAAGTCCGAATGCTTGAGTGCTGACTGCATATTTCCTATATTCTGTCTGCTGACAGTTCTGGCTCCTTTTTTGGTGTTTCACAGATTACATGATGAATGGGAAGTGGGACCAGAACTTCCTTTTCCCAGGAGGATCAGCGACACGCAACTTGTCCGCATCGTCATCTCCTATGTCCACTCTGAGTTCAAACTACAGAACGGGAGGCGGCTCCTATACAACGGAAACAACCACCACCTACCTGTCCGGACCAGGTTAGATGGACGGCAGTAATTACATCCAAAAATTTAGACAAGCTATTATTTGTCTGTATCCTTGATCTCTCTCTCTTCTTGTAGGAGGTGTTCGTAGACCTGACATGATGGGAGGAGGAGTACACACATCAGAGGTCATCATGAGGAAGCGCTCAGAGAACAGGGGTTACACAGATGAAAACATCCGGGACTCCATCGTCATGGGAGACGTGTCGGGCAAGTTCCCAGATCTAGGTAAGCTTTACATCTCAGCATGGGTTTGAATTTATTCTAAAGTTAATCTAAAAGGAATTAGCTTTGTCTTTCTGGATAAAGAAAGATGTTACTTTGGAGTGCAATATTTGAGATGCCTCGGCAGATAAACTGTGAAAGTGCATGCGGCCGATGGCTTGGACATCTGTTAGCAGGGTTGGGGCTGTTGGCTGCACAGCAGGCTTATCCACACAGACTTTGCAGGAGCTATGCTGACTATCGCTGTTTTTCCCTCCCTCCCCTTGTCTCAACTTTGCTCTGTTTGTTTTATTTGACCTCTTTTTTGCTTCACTCCCTACCTGTCCACCTCCCCCTCCTACTGGGCTACTTCCATCGTTTCTTTTTACTCCTTCCTCCTCCTCCTTTGCCCCCCCTGCTCAATGCGCCTTCAGGTGGTTTCGGTTACACTGGGATGCAGAGCAGCTCTCAGAGCCAGTTCAGCTACAGCCTGTCTCAGGGTCCAAGGGCCAGGACCCAGTCTTCAGACGTCAATGAAGCCCTATATAATCTGGACAGGGTTCTCCAGGGTAAGTCTGTGGTGTGCAAGCATGAAGGCCCTGGATGTGTTTGCTGGGTGTGACGCATAATGCCCCCCTCCTCAGTCATCTTTGTCCCCGCTTCTGTGATCTCACCTTCTGTTTTATGTGTTTTGGGTGGATTTTTCAGACCGTGCCACATGTTTTTAACTGATTTTCTGTTCTTTCACCCCACCACCCATCAGATGCTCGACTTTCTCCAGGTGTACCAGACACTCCCAGCAGACTTGTGTTTTCTGCTCTTGGTCCCACCGCCCTCAAAGTCAGCTGGCAGGAGCCTCACTGTGAGAAAGACATCCTGGGCTACTCTGTGCTCTACCAGCTGCTCAATGGAGGTAAATGAACCCTGCAAGGACCTTTTGTTTTCATCTTGTCTGTAATAAAGAACTTACATTTGGATACAATGTATATATGTCTTGGTATTACAGGCCAGAAATCATTCAGACACAAATTAAGAAAAGAACATGATACATACATGTTCTCTGCACACTACACGTTAACTGATATAAGTCAAGTCTTGATTTTGGTGTAATAGCTTCATTTTAAAGGAACACTTCACCCCCTAAAAGACCATTTAATTTAAATTACAGTTTTGTTGTTTCACAAATTAAACATAGCACGGGGTGAAGATTGATGTGAAGTGGTCATTTGGGGGGTTAAGTATTCCTTTAATCTTTTTAACTTGTTTTTTATATATTTAATTTGAATGCGGTTGCTGAACAACCTGTGTCCTCTCCTGTAGGTGAGATGAAGCGCATTAATGTAACGAACCCTGCAGAGAACTCTGTAATCATCCAGGACCTGCTGCCCAACCACTCCTACCTATTCAAGGTGAAGGCTCAGAGCCAGGAGGGCTGGGGCCCAGAGAGAGAGGGAGTCATCACCATCGAGTCCGCTGTCGACCCCAAGAGTCCCCTCAGCCCCATGCCAGGTGCTGATTCTGTAGAGATTTGTGTCACAGCTTCTTGGGATTAACCCACAGACACAAGTTATCAGAAGTAAAATGTCTCTCTTTTTATTCTGTTGGCTGTCTCGCCTTTCTCTGTAGGCTCACCCTTTACTCTGAGCACTCCCAGTGCCCCAGGCCCCCTGGTCTTCACCGCTCTGAGCCCTGATTCCCTGCAGCTCAGCTGGGAGAAACCTCGTAAACCCAACGGAGACATCCTGGGCTACGTGGTCACCTGCGAACAGCTGCATGGTGGAGGTGAGGCTTTCAGGAAAGATGCTTTTTTTTTTTTAATCCTAGGTTCCCATAAGTCTTTGTTGTGAATGTATGTTGTTTTCTTACCTCTGTTTCCTCTTTCCTCCAGGAGACGTACGTTCCTTCCAGGTGAACGGGGACAGTGCCGAGACCAGTCTGACCGTCCCAAACCTGACTGAGAATGTTCCCTACAAGTTTAAAGTTCAGGCTCAAACCACACAGGGCTTTGGTCCTGAGAGGGAGGGCATCATCACCATCGAGTCTCAGGATGGAGGTAAGATAAATCCTACTGACAAGGCGAATATGAATGAAACTAAAAACTCCCAATAGTGGGGATACAGTGGGGATGAACAAAAAACATGCTGATATACTTTTTTTTTTTTTTTCCAAAATTGCTGTGTCCTAATCATGACACTAGAGGAAAGATCATAGGGTCCTAAATAAAACTGTTTATCCCATAGGAGCATGACCAGGCCAGGGGGACGCTAGAGCAAAGCTTACAGTGTAAAAAATGAAGTGTTCATTCTCTTAAAATTTCAAGGCAGTTGGAAATGTTGGCCTGATGTTGGCACCAGAGAAAACCTTTTGGTTCATGTCTTCCAGATCATGAATATTTGCAGTGAGCTTCATGGAAAGATTATTAGTGTCTGATAACATGATGGAAAGGATCCCTACAGAGATAGACATTTTTGTTAAAGAGTAAGATCCCAAAATGTCTATCAATAAACCCACCAGACTCCATTTAAATAAACAGTAATTTCATCATTGTAAAAGACACTTCATTCAAAGTTGACAGAAACAAAATAAAGCTCACAAAAGACATCTTGGTTCATCTTTCCACTGTTCCAACAATCACTAACTCTGGTTTGGTTGAAATAAACTTTTAATTCACCCAGTTAGATGTGAAAATATGCTGACTCTATACAAGCTAAAATTACTGTTTATTTAAATGGAATCTGGTGAGCTTGGCAACAGTGATTTTGGGGCTGTTTCTGGTTAGACAAAAAGGATCTTACTGTTCAACAACGCTGAATACTGGACCAATTTAAAGGTTGTTGTTCCCATTAGTCACTTAGACACAAAAACGTGGGAAAATGGGGTTCAGGTTGAAAAATACAAAACTTACCCTTTAAGATTCATCCTCTGGGGATCATGAATTTTAACAGCAAAAGCTGTGACCATCATATGACTTAAAATACTGTCAACATTTCAGTGTACTTAAGATTTCCTCGCTCCTTGTAGGTGCTATGTCTGGGTATAGTGGCCAATCAATGACAAGGAGGGAAGTTTTCCAAATGCCGACAGAGGTCAGCACACGGACCAATGTCTCCCACACCATGCTCAACGACCCCTACTACTCAGGTACACATTAAGCTTCAGTTTCTGTTCTGTCCTCCTAAAAACATCGATAACATACATTCACACATTAATGACTGCTCCTCCCTAACAGATGGGATGATGATGACCACACAGCTCTCAGAGACCAGTGGCATGGTGACCCGTCAAGTCACCAAGGAAGTGGTTCAGAGGAGCGTCATGGGAGGAACCACCGTCACAAAGAAGATGTTTTATGAATCTTAAGATCTTATTTAACGACGCCCAAATTAACAGCCAAAGGTCCAACATGATGAGGAATCATATCTGAGATTCTCTTTTAAAAAGAGTCGGCTTCAGAGTGCTCACACACGATCAGTGTATGTTTTTATATGTGTGTGTGTGTGTGTGTGAGATTCTGCGACCAAAAAAGATTGCATGGAATGAATAGATGGAGAGAGATGGCCGTTCTCTTACGTCTGTTACAAACTGTGGCCACTTTCCTCATTTTATTATTTCCAGTCATTTTTTATTGTTGCTTCCGATGTATTTAATTTCAGTTTTTTCCACTGAGCAGATGATTTAGTGTTTAGCTCCACTCCCTCTGTCGGCTCAGATCTGGTAACACACACTGGGGCTTTAAATCAGGGCCAGCACGGGCCAGTAATCTGACTGCGGCTCAGTAATCCAAAGTGACCTTGTTCCCTCGTCTCCTGTCCTCCTCCCACTGCCTTTCCAAGATGTTTTGTCCACGTGCGAGCTGTTTCAGGTTAAACCCACCAAATTTCAACTTCACCGTCTTTTTACGATGCATGTTTGCAAGAGCGAAATAGCTGTGGATGTTTTATCCTGAGTGATCAAGATTATAAAAGTGGTGTGTTTGGGTCTTTTGTTCATAGATTTGTATTATATTAAAGTGTGATCGTTTTTTCCCAAGTATATTTAATACTTTTTAAGATTTTTTTTTAAGCAGACTGACATCAAATTTAATGCCAAATATAGAGGTGTTTCGGCAGACACAGGTTGATGCTTGTGTTGCTCATTTATATGCACATTTCCTACTGACATGCATGATTTTACAACAGCGAAAAGATCAAAAACCTATTAGATGTAACATGTTTTTTGCATTTCTTCAAGATGTTTTGTACTCAAAATTGTGCTATACACTGCTTCAAGTTGATACTTTTAATTTGCTTCTTTATACAGCAAGGCCATTGTCGGCCATTTCGAGTCGATTAACATTTGGACAATGAGATATTGGTGTTTTAGAAAATCGGTACGTAAAGACAGAAAGATTGTATTTGCTGCGATGCAAGTCCTACTGTATTTTGGCTCCATGTTTTTTTGAAAATGCTTTTGTAAGACACAAATACGAGAGGATATTTTTGTCAGGAAAACCTGATGTTGATGAGTGGACGAACCTTTCACCAAAAACACTCGCAGTTAAGTATTCATGTGCATTTGATCAGCAGTATCACTTATAAGCAGTTGAGCTTACGTTTTTGCATCGTTTCTTTTTTTGTATGTCAATTCTATTGCACTTAATAAAGATTTGAAATAAACACATTTGTAGTATTTGAATGTTTCTCTACATCTGTATCTGTGACCACTGAACACAAGTTGGAGCATTTGCAGATAATTTATTGATGTTTGGGAGAAATAAAAGCCATCTTAATATTACA
The DNA here is from genome assembly GCF_006386435.1 of Epinephelus moara. NCBI lineage: Eukaryota > Metazoa > Chordata > Actinopteri > Perciformes > Serranidae > Epinephelus > Epinephelus moara. The sequence goes on along the minus strand of NC_065518.1, from coordinate 29,285,736 downwards.
CACAATAAACATAAACACAGCTGCGGAAACAAGCCTGACAAATGTTTGCAGGAGACGAAGAAGCAAACAGAGTGAGAATTAACTCTTCACATGCGCCAAATCAGTCTGTCATTATCTGCTTGTGCACGTTAGCAAGCTGCACTGTTTCACTGCACTGGAGCTAAGAGTAGCTGATCACACATCCCTTCAGTGTCTTCATGCATTTATAACATTTGTAAAGTTAGTTTGCAAGTTTCATCTCTAAGTCATAAAAAAGCAATCAAAAAATACATTTCCGTATCTCCATTATGGCAGGAAAACCTTGCAATTACAGCTTAGATGTTGTGTTTTCCTTTAAATTAAAAAACATATTTTTCATTGTGGGTCAAGGACTTGTGAACCCTCTCAAAGCTTACCAGACGGTGTGGAAAAAAAGCTAAAAACAAGACTGTTTTTGAGGTTTTGCCCTGACAGCCTTAAATATTCATCCTTACAATACAAACAGTCAAACACTGTATGTCTCTGTGAAGGCAGAGTAAAAGATAATGTAATGCAGAATGATGGGTTCATGTCCCTGCGTGACCCCACAAGGCAACCCGCAGAAAGAGTCAGACTTTTAGTCCAGAACCAGCACACAAATTCACTGAATAACGGACCAAAACAAAAGCACAGACTCAGTGGGCTGCTGAGGATCAGGACTGAGGAGTGACTGTTGTGTGTTAAGCAGTTCAGGTCCAGAGGCAGGGCCCGGGGCAGAGGCACGGCTGTCTGACGTCTGCAGGCCTGATCACCAGGTCTTTGACCACCTCCACAGTCCCAAACACAGGGTACAGTTCCTCTGTGAACTTCTCGGTGTAGGTGTACAGGTGGGAGCGCTTCTCCACGTCGTAGAAAGACAGCTGGCCCTGCTCATAGTCCAGGTACACCCCTACCTTCCTGGGCACCAGGCTCTGTGACAGCGGGGTGACGGGCACTGTCAGGGCTTTCAGATCTGTGCCCCTCTCAAGACGGAGGGTCAGGTAGCCTGTTTCCGTGGTGAGCGGGCGGAAGCCCTGCCTCACCGCAGACGCCTTGGCCACGCCCAACCGCCAATCTCGCTCACCCACCTCCACCTCCCAGTAGTGACGTCCAGAGGAGTAGCCCTCCTGGCCCACTGCACACCACCAGCCGTCGAAGCGTCTCGGGCAACGCGGGACTGCCCTGCGCTCCAGGCCGCATCGCATACGCTTTTCATCACCGGAGATGAGGAGGTCTGGGTTGGCTGTGTCAGAGTCCAAAGTGACGTCCTCTGTGGAGTTACACACCAGGAAGATTACAAATCTGGTGACAGATTATAAATGAGGAACAGAGATTATCTGATTGTAAATGGTTTTCATACCTGCGGCATCGCAAATCCAGTTCCACACTGTAAAAAGAAGGAGAGAAACTCTTTAAAGTTGCTGTACCAGCATGTTTTATATTATCAATAGATCAGATGACTGTGTGTAATGTGTAAGGAGTCACTCATAGTGATGGAGCCACAGAGAATCATCACCCACCTGCTGATAAACCCTATTTACACCACCTACTCAGCACCAAACAGCAGACATGCAAAGCTAGGAGCTAGCTGGTGACCATAGAGGAGCATTTAGCAGCTAAATACCCAGATATTTTTCTCAGTTGACAGAAACCAAAAGTTAATAATGGACTTACATTTATCTCTTATTGACCTAAATCTACTACAATTGCAAATGTCATTTTTTTTTACAATCAAATATGATTAAAGGAATATTTCCTCCCTCAAATGAAAATTTGATAAGTTGAATTTGAGAAGAAATTGCCTCCAGAGTGAACAAAGAATCCAAAAGCAGAGAAAATCCTTGATGAATTTAAGTCATGAGTTTCCGCATTAACAACATCAAAATCACACACACACACAAATGATGGAGGCAGTGGTATACCAGCAGTCCATGTGTTCAGTGAGGTAAAATTTCTGTTTTTGTTAATGAATGAATGAATTTGAAGAGAGCTCACATCATTTTTACTTTTAGTTGTGTTCCCCATCAGAAAGCTGTACTGAGCATATGACTGGATAAATGAGACTTGGATTAAACTGCATGAGTTGTGCGAGAGTTTGCAGTAGAGTTTGATTTAGTTTTGATGTTGTTAAACGTGGACCCCTATGCTTTCAATTCATCAAGAATTTTCTGTTTTTGAATTGGTCGTTCACCGTGGAAGTGTTCGAGAAAAACAAAGCTTTCCTTATGAATTCAACGTAACACTGGGTGAGTAATTGATATATAAATGGTCATTTGGGGGGTAAAGTATTCCTTTAAAATGTCAGTAGCTGCAACAATTGATGTTCAACCAACCAGCTTTGGTCAATAAATGTTATCATTATCAAGGTGAAACTCAATATATTGTAATATGACAGTAGATTTTAGATCAAATCACGCAGCCCTGGTCAACATATTAACCAATAATGAAACTAATCATTAGTTGCAGCCCAACCACAAACATGGTGATTTAATTTCAGGGTAATTCTTTCAAACAGCTGTGAAGGTTTCTACTCACCACTGTGGGGGATGTAGCGGACAGCGTCTGAAAGAAGAAAGAGATTACCGTGATTACAAAGAGACAATCAAGACTTTCATTCATCACCCAAATCTTCCCTCATGCTCCTTTCCCTACTTGCTTCCACTATCCTTTAATCACATATCGATCCTGATTAGTGCTAATGAAAGTGGCTCATCAAGGTTCACTCCTGCTGAAGAGGCTGATTAAGTGCTACTGTATGCATACATGATGTTATTATCATGAGCAGTCCACACGTCATGGATGGCTCTTCAGCATTGTGACTGCTGATTGATTCTCTTTATCTTTTAACGCTGTCTTAAATTAACAAGAGATACTTCAAACTCTCTCACCGGTCTTCTGGCTCTTCTGCTTTCTCACCAGCCATTGCTTTGTCACGTCCTCCTGAACATTCACACACACATACAGACAGACAGTTAAACATAAAGATGATGCAGGCCAAGGTGAGTTTTACAATGAGATTAAGAGATTAACCTGATTGGATGTCATGCAGCACATATACATAATGATTCACACTGTTTACACTTTGCTAATTTTTCACCCCTCCAATCCTCTCAATTTTTTAATTCAATTTAATTAGCACTTTGCTCATCCTATCATTTATAGATTCAAGGTAATGAATGTCTTCTTTGGTCTGGAACAAGACAAATATTCAACATAACCTAATCAGGGAAATATTGTGACAGACATCCAGACCTTGACAGGGCTGTCGGCGTTCATCACGGCCAGCATGACAAGCTCCATGGCTGGGAGCAGGTTAGGGAGACGCCCCCTCTTCCACTGGAACTCCAGGTCATCTAGCATCATGAGCACAGGCTCACCTGGCCAGACGGTGGGCTGAGAAGAATGAAACAATGAATGCAATCAGTGTGTTTACTTTAACTTGTGATCATAGCTCCAGCATGCTCTGAGTATGATGGGATAACTGTCAAGGACAGGGCTTAGCTTAATCATCTTTATCAAATTCAAGGAGGGAACTGGGTCAGACTTTAATCACCAACTAGGCACACAGGCACCGGAAGAACATGCTGGCACACAACATCCTTGCCATCCTATAGTCACCTGAGGTCTGCTCTTAATCTCTCGTGTCCAGTCCATGATGACTCTTTTGTGGGCCCCCATGTCGCACTCCCCGCCTGCCTCCAGCATGCACAGGAGGTGTCCCTTCCAGTCTTTCTTCTCTGGTTTCTCATACTGGTATTCAGACAGGATGATCCTCGGCTGGACAAGAAACCACAAACAATGAAGGGGCGGCTCACCTACCAACTGTATCACCATGCAGAAGTATGTGTGCATCTACTGCTTGCTCTCTTAGCAACACTGAGCTAGCTAATGTTACAGCTCAACAGAGGGCGCTATTAATATTTATATCTCACGCTGCTACCGCCCCAGCTTTTCATCCATGAGTAAATGCGTGCCAACAACACCAACCGTATCGCTGCGCAGAAGGAAGCGTGCATCTACTCATGGACCACAGGCTCATTCTTGTGAGATAACAACATTAATGGCGTCCCCTTTGGCTGAGCTGTATCGTAAGCTAGCTCAGAGGTGCTAAATGAGCCAGCTATAGATGCACGCTTCCTGAAGGTCAGCGGAAAGAAAACAGTTCCTACATGAAACTGCTCACAACAAGGTCTGTGGATTATCTTGATTAATCAGGTCAAGATTTCTGGAAAGAGACATTGCTGTTGAATTTTTCCAAATGTGTTTTCAAATGTGTTTTTTTGGCACTTTGAGCAACACAAGCTGCCATTATATTAGAGAGAAAGCAGACATCGCCATGGCCGATAACCCCAACATTCTGCAACTCACAACAAAACTATCTAGACTGATAAACAGCACTACAGGGAAGAGGAAAAATATGTAGTTTTGATTTGGGGGTGAATTGCCCCTTTAAAGAAGCTTGACACAAATACAATCGACAACTATTTTGATAATCAAATGATTTTTGTGCAAAATCGTCAATTAAAAAAAACATTTTAGCCTCTCAATTTTGAAGATTTCCTGCTTTTGTGTCTAATATCGTATCAATCTGACTGTCTTTGGGTTTTGGACTGCAGCCCTATATTACAGCAACAGTGAAACATCCAGAAAGCATGTAGCTGATCAAGTTATTGACATAAACAGCACCAACTGCACACCTACGTACCTGTACTCTCTTCTCCAACACAGCAGCCCATTCCACAATGAAATCACGACACACACTGGCCGGCCAGATGTCCTCACTGGTCCAGATGTGGCCGAGGATGTTTGACCTCTGGGGTGAAGATTTACAGTACATAATACAGGTGAGATGTACTGTAAATGCATGTTTGTCTGTAACAGACAGAGAGCACAGAGGAGGGAAAGAGCTCACCTGGCAAATTTTGTTGAGCTCTCGGGCCAGTTCCATGATAAATAACTGACTCTCTACCAGTGGCTCCTTTTTCTCAAGTTTCACTTTCTTACGGGACTCCTGGAGCAAAGAAAGAGAAGATGAAAAGGTTAGGAAAAATACAACTTGGAGTACATTATTGAGCAAGGTGTACAAATTCTGGGCTTGCAACACATTGTGCCGAAAAGAGTCATATAACCGTACCTTGAGTCGGATCTTGAGCTTTTTGGCCGGCTCGATAAGGAACTGCAGGCAGTCCTTCATCATGCTGGCAGCCGGAGAGAGAGGCAGATGCCCTGTGGTACAATAATAAAAAGCTTTAGTACACTGGCACACACTCTGTCAGGAGCTGGAGCTGAAGTGCAGCTGACTGGGCTCGCGTTGCCCACACAAATCGATGAGAGAGCAGAAAGCGGTAATTTATGAGAGGTGGCAAAAGGTATATATGCGTGTAGGGAGAGAGAGAGAAGCACTGCAGAACTTTCATCACAGCTCTGCACTACGAGTCCACAGAGAGCTCATTATTAGGCACTCTGAGCTATCATTAGGCGAGGAAGAGGAGGGAAAAGAGGACCCACGCACTGAGTGAAAAGAGACAGCCCACCCACTCAGAACACACACAAAACCACAAAGTGAGAGGCACATTGTAGAAACAGGCAGAAAATATTGCACAGTAACAGGATTTCCTGGCGTGTGTGGGTCGATGCATCTTGATCATGGCCTTGAAATTGGAAATTTATTCCCAAGGAGATCTGAGACAGCAGCGCAGAGCACTTTTAAAACACTGCGGAGGGTGCGGGGGAGTGTTGGACCAGTTTGCTGTTGATTCAGCAGTCCACCCCTGTATGCCAGTTTGATGCGCTGAGGGGATTTGCTGTGCTTTCTGTGATGTATTGTGGCAGCTGAGCCAAAAGATGCTGCTATTGGCTTTTCCAAGGAATTAAGAGAATGTATGGTACTGAGAATTTGGAGACTCTGGCACAGAAAATACATCCAACTGAAGGACTAACAGTCAGGGCTGAAAGTTTACCTTTTAGTGAGTGGTATAAGACTAATCTGTGAGGAGAGATGATACATAAATGAATGCTTTATTACATTTTGTAGATATGTCCCCTATAATGATGATCACTAAGTACATAAGAGCACACTGTGGTGAACCTTTGCACATAATTGAATAAGCCTGAGATAGTTTTGTGTCAATACAAACAGTGCACTGAGGCCATGGCACGTGCTGGAAAGGAACAAACATATGGAGCTGTGCCACTCAGCCTGTTAACTAATTAAGTAGATACACTATACCTCAGTTTGAATTACATTTCAGAGTAAACAAGGTTGGAAATATTCCATGACACGACCTGTCCATCAGACTGTGGAGACAATACTCACTCCTGGTTAGATAGGGGGTGTATTTTTGGCAGTGAGAGGAGAGCATGTAGGAGGCAGAGGAGCTGTGTGTGGTGGAGAGGAGCTGAAGATTAGAGGAAATCCAGGATTACCTCCGCGGCTATTGCTGTGCAAACCAAGGTAGTGACTTTCTATATTAGGACTGACAGACCAACCTCTGCCTGCAAGTCAGCATCAAAACAAACACACTATATTAGCCTGTAACATACAGGCCTACACATACATAACAACGGGCACATAATAGGAACATATATATTATTTTATGATACCTAAATGAATGTTAAAAATATTTACATAGGCTACTTTTGGGATTAGTCTCGGTTGTCTAAAAATATATAATTTTCAAATGTTTATGCTACAAAATAAAAATGAACAAATAAGCTGCCGTCGTGGGCATGAGGCTGCTCTCCAACAATTACTATCAGGCTAATTATTTTATTTAATTACGCCCTGCGGCGCGTTTCTCTGCCAAATTTTGACGTGTTTTTGAAAGAAAGTTAAAGTCTGACCTTGTTACGGGAGAATTTTCCTTTCCGCAGATAACTTTGCGCTGCTCCTCTGTGATGTTTTCGCCAAACACGGATTCATTTAGTGCTCGGAGATCCTTCAGAGATGCAGCACACTTCAACTGCGGCACGAGACGTACTGAGCGCGCGCTCTTATCTGCCTCCGCCTCCACTGAGCTGCAGTTTGAGAGAAGTACCGCGAGAGGTCGCCATAGCTGCACTGAAACTGACGAGAACACGGGTATCTTCTACCAGGTAATCTCACTGTCTGTCTCTTGGGTCTTCTTTTGGTTTATTTGACTAAATTAAACACTTTACAAGTTAAATATTTAAAGCACCATTAGCCATTTTAAAATGCTAACGTTATCTCGTGCTGTGGCAGTGCTGTTTCGGACATATTAAGCCATAAATAATTAGCTACAAGAAGAAGTAAGTGGGTCATGTAAAATTGAATGAATCTCTTCAAGGGGCAATGCATTGGCTGTCAATATCTGTAGGGGAGACCGGGGTTGGTTGGCACACTTTTCACTCTTTCTATTGTACATTTATGATGTTTGCAAAATGTCTAAAATGATCAAATGTGTTTTGTTTGCAGACAATACAAATTTATTTAGCTCTTGTCAAGATTTAGAGCAGCATCTGGAGACCGTGGAAACAGAACTGAAAATAATGGTTTGATATTAGTAAGTTGTTGTTAAGTTTATTTATTTGCACTCTTTAGACTCTTTAATATTCTGTATTTTTTTGTTGGAGCAAAATGACCACAGTGGTGAATTTATGTATACAAAACAGACAAAAAAAATGTATATACACAAACAAATATGTAAAGAACAAAGCAAACCAAAAATTACTTACACTGAAAGTAACATAATTATCAATTGTTGTATGGGAAATCTGTTGAATGTGAAATTGATGAAATAAATCAATAAATTAATTAATAATAATATTTATAACAATAATGATAATAATATTATAACAACAACAACAATAATAATGATGATGATAATGATTATAATAATTCATATATTGAAAAATAATTAATGAATATGTGATGAAAAGGGAGTGACGAAAATGAATAGAAATAAAGTAAATTAATAAATATTCAGCTATTGTAGTATAAGGTTGGGAGGGTCCAGCAGATGTTGAGGGCTGGCGACTCTATATTTGAGGTATGTGTAGGTGTGTGTAGGTGGAGGCAGTGGTGTCACTGGCAGTAGGGGGAACTCGTGTGTTGAAAAAACTAAGATTAGAACAAATGCAAAACAAAGATGGGTGAAAGGAGTTAATTTGTGGAATCGTTTTTCAAAGGAAATGAAAATGTGTAACATCCTTGAAAGATCTAAAAATTATATATTTTAAAAAACATGATTAACAAATATAAAACAGAGTTATGAACACCAGTGTGTGTATATGAATATTTGTCTGGAACTTAAGGGTACAGCACAAAACTCTCAATGTATGAAGGGTAGGTGCAATAACCTAAGGCTTCAGCCTACACCTATTTGATCAGAATAAATTGCTCTGGATTGTCACTGCTTCAAAAAGTAACGACTTGTTATTGTTATTGTTGTTAGCATTTTTTCTGTGTAGAGCTCTATGTAGTAAACTAAAATAAACTCTGCTTCCCTGACATAATTTGTCAGAATATTTTAACTAGCAGTAAATAAAAGGTTATGGTCTCAGCTATAAATAAATATATTTTAATGTCTACAAATGGTTTCTAAAATGAGGTGAAATACTGTGTATTTGTGCCAACCAACAGATCTGAATATTAATTCAAACAAAAACCAGAAAACATGAACATTAAATAGAATATCGGTGACCTTTAAATGGACAGAAAACCGCCAGTGTACCAACCAACCCCGGTCTCCCCTAAAGATGTAGCTGTGTTTACCTACTTTTTTTCTTTCTTTAAATAGGCCTACCTATTCAACAACCCTTGGGTTATTTCAAACACGTAGGCCTAAAAAGCCTCACACTGCAGCAAAGCAATGCTCTCGTTTACCTGTTTTCAAAATCTAAAATAAAATATTGGAAATTAAAGCTCGCGAATTTGAAAGTAAGGTTTCAGTCTTCACCTCACACTGTGCCATTGAAGGCAGCACGACCGTTTATATTGTTGGAAGCAGAACAGCAGATGTCAATACAGCCAATAAACACGTCATATCTTACTGTATTTCATTTCGAGGCACAGAGAGCGTCTATAAGCTCCTGGGTCCAGGTATCACTGGATAATAATTCATTTGTAACCGGTATCCCCGACAGGTGATCATTTCATTGTATGCGTCTGTTCCAAAGACACACACTATATGACACGGTGTTAAATCCAGCTGTCCACCCTCCGTGTCTCGTGTCTGTGCTGGCTTCTGTGTGATGGGAAGGTGCCTCGGTATGTAAGGTAGCCTACACGGAAGTGTAATTACAGCGCGTGTCGCTGTGCGTAAATGACAGGAGGTTTTGTGTGTCTGTTGGCAACGACAGCCTCCGATCACAGCTGGTCCCCAAACATGGCACCAAAAGACCCTCTGCTTGCCACCCTCAAAGGTAAGGAAGGATACATGCAAACATGACGCAAACGTACTGTTTTTGGATTCATTACAGCTGATCGATTAGTCCAGCTTTGCGCGCACCAAAACAAATACCTGTCTTGATCGTTTGAGTTTTACCTCCGATGCACAGAATATTTTTAACAGGGCATACGTCAGTCGGTTTGTCTCCTGCACAGCCCCTCCTGTGAGGGTGCTGATGTGTGAAATGTCGATGATCACGCACGCAGATTGCATGAAAAACGTGTATTTTTGGCCACAGTCACGCGGAGCGACAACAGATCCACAGTGAAATGCATGTTTTTGTCCCTCCCAGTGTGTGTGCTGAATCTGCAGTCACATGGAGAGACGGTGTCAGACACCAACCCTCACCTCGCCTCCTGCTGTGAGCTTCTTGAGCTGGTCCTCAGAAAGGGGCTCCAACGTCAGTATCCCTATATGTGCAAAATACCATATTTGTGTATTTGTAATGATCTTTACCTGGGCTATACTGCTGAGAGTTGCTATATTGCAAATTGTATACCTGGCATACGTATTTCAGGATGTCAGTTTATGCTTCAAGTGGTTGTAATGGTATACAAGCACAATATTTGGGTGCGTAGTTTGATGTATTGTGAATATGTTAATAATAAATCATCTGAAGCACTGCATGTGAAATAGGTTTTTGCAGTAAGAACTGAATGTGTGTCCTCTCTCCAGAGCCGGTTCTCAGTCTGGTACAAAGAGACTACTGGCACTGTTTTGAACAGCTTATCCACCAAGATGCCTGCGGCAGGTAACAACACCTTGCTTAGATTATAGGATTTTCAGCACTTTACACTATAACAGTCATTACTCCAATGGAAAGGTCACAATTTCCAGGGGCGGAGCAGGGAGGTGGCCTCTGGGGCTCTGGCCCCAACTGTTTTCTCAAAAGCCCCAAATCTATGCTGTTCCCCGCAGAAACCTCTGTCTGCCTCATATTCAATTCAGAGGCGAAAACCACATTTACTCGGCATTGTCGGGGTCCTTGATTGGCAATTAGAGCAGCCCAGATTATTATGGGATGGATATTTAACCCTTTATGACCTGAGCATGGCTTTATTTCTTTCAAAAAACATGGGAAGAAGGCACTGAGCAATGAAAGACAAAATGACCAAAAAAAAAGAAAAAATCAGCAAGAAATTAGTAAAAAGAAAAAATTGAAAACAAGAAAATTTAGACAAAGAATAAAATGTAAAAAAATACAATGAATAGACTAAAGAATAAAATAAACATAAACAAATAAAATAAATCAAAAAGAATAATGACAAACAAGGAAATCAAGGAAATAACCAAGAGAAAATTTTAATACTGTAACATAATTTTAAAATATATTAATATATTATAATTGATGTTGTTTTCCCATAACTTTCTCTTTTTCCCTTTTTTTTAAATCTAAATATTTTCCAAATCTACTTATTTTGATAGTTATTATTTTGTAACTATTATTATTATTATAATTTGTAGTGATATATATTTTTTGTTTTGTATTGTTGGTTTTTTTTTTGCAATTTGTGGGACATTTCTTACCAAGTTGCTATTACTGTGTTTTTTTTGGGGGGGGGGAACACACCAATTTGCTCAGGTTTCAAAGGCAGCTTTTTCAATAAAAAAGCTCGATTTTGATGCTTTTTCATGCTCTCTGACACCTTATTTATATTCAAAGCACAACAAATTCCACTGTGAATTAATTTCTTTTCATTGTGAAGTAGAAAATGGTCAGTGGGCCACCCTGCATCTGGCCCATGGGCCGTAAGTTGAGTATCACTGCTCTACAAGATGAGTTTTTATTCTGCAACTATCATGTTTCTCCCAAATGATGCATTCTATTATCTCAAATGGCTTAAAAAACAGTGCATATAGCAGCCTCTCTAGGTTTGGGCTGAGCCCCCAATGAGCCCCTGACTTTCTCAACCCTTGTTAATACCTGTTTTCTGTGCTGACGTGCTTGTGTGTAGGCTGTCCGCCCTGTCCTTGGTAGTGGAGCAGACCAGAGTTTGCAAAAAGCTGCTCTCAGCTCAGGGCCGAGGCCGCTACCTGCTCAGACTGGCCCTCAGTCGCAAGACGTTACCACAGTTCATCACACACCTGCTGCACACACCCAGAATCCTTGAGGTCAGATACATAGACCACATACATTCTCTATGACACATTATACTTAGCCATTGATTCTTTTTCTGGTTATGCTTGTGTATGTCTTTTCCTGGCACTGTTAGGTGGTCTGGGCAAAGTGTCCACCAAATATGTCCATTGCTGAGTCTCACTAATAGACTAAAACAGCTTTTGTTCATACTGTTTCTCCTCCCTCCAGTGGTACAGTCCGACAATGTCAATCCTCAGGAATGAGGAATTTGTGGGTGAGGCTTTTTACTTGATCAGATTGTTTCCACCAAACACTGAGCAAAGACAAGGAAACTCTTGTCACCACTGGCACTCATTGTAAAACATAAACAACACTGTTTTCTCTCTTCCAGAGCCTTTCATGTCGCTGCTACTGGTCCTCTCTCACATGGAGTTTAAACTCAACATGGAGGTCAGTTCAGCTCCTTTATCTACACCTTTATTTAGTCAACTGTTCTTTCAAACCACAATGAATTCAAATGGCTCCATAGTAACCACCTCTTGTCTCCTTTCACAGAATTGCAGTTTTCTGGATGAGAGCTGGCTCCTTCCGGTAAAAAACAGTGATTATTGTTTGGTAACTCACAGCATCACAATGTTATTATGGTTTTGGTGGTCATGGTAACTTTAAGATCCCTGGAAAGCCATTAAAGAAATCTCACAAGCAGGACACATTGCAGTGAGATAATGGAAATTGGACTCCCTCTGTTAATTGTCTGTATATGTTTCTAGGTGTGTGAGACATATGAAGTAGTGCCCTGTCGGGAGGTAGGGTTGGTGTTGAGGTGTGTGTCTTACACTCTACAACATACCTATTTTCCATCAAGTATAAATGGACCTGTTCAACCTACTGCATCATCTCCCACCTCTGCCTGTCTCTTAGGTATCTCCATGGGCGTGTCTTCGTCCTCGAACTGACACCTGGTAGTCAGGCTCATGTTGACAAGTTTATCTGTCCTGGTGACATCATTGATGAGATCAATGGGACCTCACTGAGGAATTCTAAGAATGGACAGGTATCCTAAAACATGCAGTTATAGAGAGCTGTGGCAGGAGGCATTATGTTTTTGAAATGTCCATCTGTCTGTCTGCATGTCTATCCCATTTGCAATCTCCTTAAAGAATTCCAATTTCTGAAATTTGGCACAAATGTCAACTTGGACTCAACGATGAACTGATTTTGGTGGTTAAAGGTCAAGGTCACTGTAACCTCGGATCCGTCTCATTCTCGTGAATGCAATATCTCAGGAACACGTGGAGGGAATTTCTTTAAATTTGGCACAAATGTCCACTTGGACTTGAGGATGTGGTCTGTCTATCTGCATGTCCATCTCATTTGCAATCTCCTTAAAGAATGCCTTGAGGTAGTTTCTTAAAATTTGGCACAAATGTCAACTTGGACTCAACGATGAACTGATTTTGGTTAAAGATCAAGGTCACTGTAACCTCACATCTATCCCATTCTCATGAATGCGATATCTCAGGAACGTGTAAAGGGAATTTCTTCAAATATGGCACAAATGTCCACTTGGACTTGCAGTCCGTCTGTCTATCTGCATGTCCATCTCATTTGCAATCTCCTTAAAGAATGCCTTGAGGCAATTTCTTAAAATTTGGCACAAACTTCAACTTGGACTCAATAATTAATTGATTTTGGTGGTTAAAGTTCAAGGTCACTGTAACCTCGGATCCGTCCCATTCTCATGAATGCGATATCTCAGGAACGTGTGGAGGGAATTTGTTTAAATTTGGCACAAATGTCCACTTGGACTTGAGGATGCGGTCTGTCTGTCTGTCTATCTGCATGTCCATCCCATCTGCAATCTCCTTAAAGAATGCCTTGAGGCAGTTTCTTAAAATTTGGCACAAACGTCAACTTGGACTCAATAATGAACTGATTTTGGTGGTTAAAGGTCAAGGTCACTGTAACCACACATCTATCCCATTCTCGTGAATGCAATGTCTCAGGAACGTATGGAGGTAATGTCTTCAAATTTGGCACAAACATCCACTTGGACTTGAGGTTGAACTGATTAGATTTTAATGGTCATAGGTTAAAGGTCACTGTCACCACCCAAAACATGTTTGGTGCCATAACTCAAGAATTCACATGCTAATTATGACAAAATTTCACACTAATTTCTAAAAAGATAAAATGATTAAGCGACGACAAAAGGTCAGCTTCATTGTATTTACGATGTTCTGCAGAAACTCTTTGCTGACCATTATAAAACGTCATAACTCAGGAACATAAGGCGAGACATTTGGTCAGATAGAGAAATGGTAACTCTAATCTTTGGTGTCTGAAACTTGAAACTGTGCCGATTGTATAGATGTTTGCTACTTGGTAGAAGATGTGTGTGAAGCATCCATCTTTTTGAATTTGTAGCTTCTTTGCAGCAACATCCATGTTTGAAGCAATGTCTACTGTCATGGCTACAAATAAGTCTGGACAGACATGGATGTAACTGTATCTTGACAAGGTTTGTCCTAGGTTTTTTTTAATTTTTGTATAGAATAATGCAGGTATCTGAGCATCCCACATTTGATCCCTCACAGATAATACAAGACTGTGCGTGCAATGAACTGAGGTGATTAGACCTCTTCTCAGAACTTTATTGGTGTGTACTGACTGCTTGATAGACACCTCCCTGAATCTACTGTTGGTTTTGTGGCACCAGTTAGGGTGGGACAACTTACACTTTATCTTTTTTTTTTTTTTATTACATGTAATTTGCACTGTGACATTGCGCAATTCCCAGCACAGCTGCTCCCAACCTGAGCAGAGCTCTAATCAGTCAGAAAAACTGAAAACGCCTTTGTGGGTGTGAAGGACTCTTTTGTTAACCTGGTGAACATGATTCCATGTATTTTACTAGAAGGAGTGCAATGCTGAAAGAAAACATCAACAAGAAGAAATAAATCACCTGTTGTGAAATTCTTATGTTTTCTGGCAAAAATATAGAATTCAACGGAATACTTCACCCCCCAAATTACCATCTGTTAATCAATTACTCCCTGTGTTAGACTGAATTTGTAAAGAAAACTTTGTCATTCTTGCATGCCTCCGATGAACAAAGAATCCAAAAACTGAGAAATTTTTGATAAAAAGAAATCATGTGGGTCCGCCTTTAACAGTAGCTAAACTATATTTTTAAAAAATCCATTTACAAATTCTCACACAGCTTGTGCAGTGTTATCCAAGTGGGGTGACATGCTGCAGAGAGATGTGGGTGGGAATTGAGCCCACTGCCACCACAGCAAGGCCACAACCTTTGTACATGGGGCGCCTGCTCTACCAGGTGAGCTAGTGAGCACCCCAGTATGTACACATCCTGTGCGTATTGTCCCAGTGATGGAACCAATGAGACACAGGGTAGACACACCCTTGACAAACCCTTTAAGCATTTTCATCACTTTGAAAAACCTGCCGCTCTCAAAACAATGTTCACGCATACTACTGGACAAATCGTAGAAGTTGTTGTACGTAGAGTTACAATACATTCTCTGTTTTTTTCCCAGGCAGGTGTCGTTATGTCTCGTCTGAAGGGCTGCCCTCTGTCCATCAGCGTTCTGCGGTGGAGGGCTCAGGATGGGACAGTGTATCGGCCCATTATCAAGCTCCTGCGGGCCCTGACGACGGAGAACCCCAGCCTGCAGCTTGGTCCTGCTCCCTCCCAGCAGTCAGCCAACAAAGACCAGAGAAACTCTCCGTCACAGTGTCTCAAAGAGGGAAGGCAAGTTGGTTACCGAATTCTCAATGATGATTTCAGGCACATTTTGCTAAGTGTGCCCCTGACATTAAAACACTGACGCACCTCTCTTCCACAGGATTGTGTACATTGTGCAGTATTTGGGAAAAGCAAGCATTGGAACGGTAAATAATTACTATTGTTTAATATTTAATATGCGTTCAGTCTTTGTGTATATATATATATTAAGCCCTGTTTACACCTGGTATTACCATGTGTCTCGGTGAATTGATCAGGATGGACAGCTCTAAATCTGTTCAAACCTAGCATTACAATGCATCTCCATATGCATCACAAGTGGCCACTTGTGATCAGATCTCACATTCTTGCTGTATATGAAAATAAAACGCACACCATTTATATTTGCAAAGACCAAATGTGTTGTTTTTAACTGGCAGGAGGCAGCACTGCACTTACTACGCCTGCAATGCCAGGAGTTAGAAGAAGAAAAACAAAGAGTAGTTTGCAAAGGCCTTGGCATGCAGGCAGAATCGAATAAGTTTCTTACAACATGAATGTATAAATAAGTCCCTTTTTATCGACCAGTCACACTGACGTGACACGTACAATCACTGAGGTAGAACTGCCAATTGATATGAGTTACGGAGATAAGTGAAGTTGGCATGGTTTTTTCCTGTTGTCATTTTTTGTGGGTGAAAAGTAGTGAGACTGTGCTGTGATTGGCTTACAGCTCACTTGCAGTGGTTAGGGCATGGAGATCATAGTTAGGGCTAGTACTAGCCAATCACAGCACAGCAGGATTGACATAAAAAAAATAGTGGGATTCATAATGATGTGCGTCTCAAGATCCACCGAGGACACGCTGGGCTCATTCACACATGTAGCTGTCCACCTGTGATCAGACCAAGATGTATGTAAGTAGCAGGTGTAAACAGGGACTTAGTCTTTACTCTGTTAGTATTGATAACTTGTCTTATCCTCTTTTAGTTTGGGGGCAAGGAGGTGCTACAGCAGGGCATTAAAGAAGTATTGCAGAAAAACCTGCCTAGCAAGGTAATGACACTGCTCTACTGCCTCGGGGCACGTTGGTCTCTGTCATCTCTGCAAGGTGTTTGTCAACATCAACATGCACTCAGTGTGTTTTGTCTCACAGGAAGTGCTCTTAGATATGAAGGAGACGCATTTGACATGCACAGATAGAAACAGTAAACAAGTGAGTAACACCATATGACATCTGTCAAAATTAGTGTTTATGTACCTCTTTGCTCGTGTTTTTCTGGCAGCATTTATATTCTTTTGAAATGTTTTCACCAGGAGCTGTTTGAGCATCACTATCCAGAGATTTCATGTGTAGGAAGATATGGTCAACCAGACTACACAGTATTTGCATTCTGTGTGGCGTAAGTATTAAATTTACCTACTAAGCCTTTGTGGACCTACTATGCAAGTGATTTGAAAAGAAGAAAAGCATACACTATATATGCAAGTGTTTTCCACACTTGCCTCCATAGAGACATGATGCAATACCCAGGCCATTATATCGGTTGTCATTGGCTGGACCCATGTCATCTAAGCATGTGATTGGCTCTGTTCACAGAGACTCCCCAGAAACCCCTGAGTCAACAGGCTTCTGCTGTGTGGCACTAAGAGCCAGCAGCATCAAGGAGTGTGAAGAGGTTGTCTGCCGTATTGGTGAGGCATAGCAGTTAATGTGCATTTCATAATTTTATGATAATTATATAATAATTTTAAAACCCATGTGTTCTTCTTGCAGCTACTGGTTTCAAGCATACTGAATGGTTTGTATGACAACTCACCAATGGCCAACTGTTCATTTGTAAATAAAATGTCAACTGTGTTTAAAGATCACGTAAACACTGTATTACTGACTGAATACAACACAACACAAAGCATTCTACTCATAAAGACCTTTAATAGAAAGACATGTGACAACATTTTCATAAATAGTATTAAATGTAGCTGCCAAGATTTTATGTTGAAAAACACGTAAAAAGCAGTCCAGAAAAATACAGGAGGGGTCTGCCATGCTCCCAGTCATTGAGTGCAGAGCATCAACTGTAGCAGATAATACCCTGACACTGCAGTGAGATCAGCTGAGCAAGACATGCTGGCATATTTGTGAGAAGTGGTAGATGAGTGATGAGACCCTGGACCCCTGCGGAAGATGTGGAGAATGCATCCTCGCTTCAAAAGACAACTCCATCCCCAGAGGGAGTCTGATACCCACAACTTAAGGTGGTATTATGGCTGACACATGTAATGACCCATGATAAAATAAAAAGTAGATAAACCTACTGCACAACATTCCATACTATCCTAGGTGTACTCAGGCTTGTGGAATGATTGATGGCATTGTCCCAGTCTAAAATACAAAAATTCAAAAGAATTAAAAAAAATACCCAAGAAATAAAAAGTCCACAAAAATGGTTAAGTACGATAAATAGGATCATTTGTCTTGACATTGCTGCCGCTAGCTGCTCAGGCCCTCTCTCCCCTTATCCTGCGAGCCAGCTGGATGTCTTTGGGCATGATGGTGACACGTTTGGCGTGGATGGCGCACAAGTTGGTGTCTTCAAACAGACCCACCAGGTAAGCCTCACTGGCCTCCTGTTAAGGAAAAAAAAAAAAAAAAAAAAAAAAAAAAAGACTTTAGAGGCAAACCAAATACCCTTTATTTGTCCCACTGGTACTCAAGACTTCACTGTGACTAATTCCATGTGGTATTTACCTGAAGAGCACCAATGGCAGCACTCTGGAAACGCAGGTCAGTCTTGAAATCCTGTGCAATTTCTCTGACCAGGCGCTGGAAGGGCAGCTTGCGGATGAGCAGCTCAGTGGACTTCTGATAACGACGGATTTCCCTCAGAGCCACGGTTCCAGGCCTAAGCAAAAATAATTTTAGCGCCGTTATTCAAAACTGAATGACTGGTTGTATCAAGGGATACGTTAGATTAAGGACTGTAAGGCATATTGTAAAAATCAAATACTTCACCTATAACGATGGGGCTTCTTCACTCCTCCCGTGGACGGAGCGCTCTTCCTGGCTGCCTTGGTAGCGAGCTGCTTCCTTGGGGCCTTTCCTCCAGTAGATTTACGGGCAGTCTGCTTGGTACGGGCCATCTTGCTACAGAACAGGACAACAACGAGTTGTATTAACTGCCGAGAACGAGTTTCGCTACTTAACGTGGTAGTGCCAAGTCATACAGACCTGGTTTTATTTACCAAGCTAACGTGCTAACCCAGCCTAGCATACAAGCTACCACAGCTAGCATATAAGCTAAAGCAGCGCCCCTCCCCCCAGGTTCCAACCACTGGGAGGCGTCTGGTTCGCTCCGGTAACGTTACGCTCTAACAACGCTACACCCGACTACCAAACAAGGCCTGAAAATGTATATTAAAACAGACTACAAGTTATTATCAGGCAAGTTTAATTGATGTTGATACAATCAGTGCTGTGCTATGCTAATAAAAACAACAATTTCGCAAGTTTATGGTCCCACAGCGACCAACAACAACGGCGTCAAAACACTCAGTCTCAGCCCAGCCACTCAGTCTTTCCTTTTCGACTTCGCCATTTTCACAGTTTCTCATTTCACCCCCAGTCGACATTGCCTCGATCCTGATCAGACGACATTAGCTTACATTACATTATTAGCTTAGCTAACAGCAATTTTTTAGCCAACATTAATATTTGTGGTTAATTCTAACTAAGCCAATGTGATCACTAGGGTCTAGTTTCACTTAAAAGACCTAATGTTAACCGGTGACGTTGAACCAGAAACCGTAAGAGACTCCATTGTTCTATTTTTAGCTAATGCTAACGTTAGCAAGCCGCCATGTTAGCCTGTTCGCCAAACAATGACTGTAAACAGAAACTCGGTCCGTGAATACATAGTAAATTATGGGAATCGATTTCACGTATATTGCCTAACGTTAAACAGCAAGGCGGTGATATTTACCTTTAGGACGTCGGTTGGGTCAAGGCAGGAGCCGTCAGTGACAGTCTTCCGTTGATGACCGCGGAAAATGAAAAACGGTGTGTGTCGGAAGGGGGTTGAGGCCGAGTATATATACTTTATCGTGACGTCATTCTTGTGAAATACGACACGCTCATTGGTTCACCTTCAAAGCTGATGTCAAGGCAGATGCAGCAAGTAAGAAAAAGAAACAACAATGTTAAAGTATCCTAAAGACATCCGATATAAAAATAAGACTATCCTCCGTCACACATGGTTCAATAATAGAATATTGACAGTTGGACAATTTCTTAATAAAAATGGTTATCTGGTGACCTACAAAGACTTTCTAGATGAATCCAAAAGACCTGTAAATCCAAAAGTGTGTGCCATTGTTTTCGATGCTATACCAGAAAGTGTCTTTATATGTCTATGACCTGTTAATTTTGAAGATTGTGTGGAAAATATTTGTATTGTTGAAACTAATAAGCCTATATTAAAAGAGACGTGCTCAAACAAAGATAATAAAAACACAATAACTTGTGTTTCTGTCCCTTCTATGTGTTTTTGTTCTTCTTTATTTAATGATACACAGTGTGAGAAGCATGGAAGATTTATGATATATAAAACTATTTTAATATCTCTTTGATATTTAACGAATTATCTGTGAAGATGATAGCCTACATAGAATTTAACCTGTAAAGCTTGTGTTGAAAAGATTCAAGCTGAATATGGATAATAAGTATTTCTTATATATTTGTTCCACTGTACATACACCAGAATGTTTTAGATTAATGCTGCCAACTTCCTTAAAAAAATGAAGACAAATGTTGATATTTTCTATATTTTGGTCAAGTTAAGACTGGCGATATTATGTGGGTTTTTTTGGTTGGTTTTAAAAATTTCATAAGAAAAATGGTCAGAAACCAAACTGACTTTCCAGCACTTTAATAATACGTTTCAAAAATATAGCACCATGTTATGTTCTGTTGTGTTATGTTAATTATGAACAAAAATCTATTAAGACCTTTAATTTATTATTATTTTTTAATATGATGCATAAAACAAACTCTGGCATTATAAAATGAACATTTAATTATTATGCCGTCTATTTTTTTGTTGGTTTTTGTCTTTTAATTTTTTTATTTATTTATTGTTTTCAATGTATCTGTTTTTCTGTCAATGAATTTGTGTACAATAAAGAAAGTGAAAAAAACCCAAATGTATATAGCGTTGTCATACATTGTCAGTGAATGATCTAATCTCGTAAATATTTCATCTGCACGGTAATTCATGAGGTAATGATTGGACTCCATGTCCCATAGTTCCGTGCTGTCCCTTTTCTACTACTTCCTCCTGTCTTGCGCAAGCTCACATCGTAGTAGAATGCGGATTTCGAAGCTAGTAAGAATAGCTAGCTAGTAAGCTAAAAACAAGCTTCGTGTTGTTAGGCTTCAAACGGGTAAAATGTCTAAAACGCACTCTCAGCCCCCGCCATCATCGGCAGCGACGACCACCGGGGGACCCTCCTCGTCCTCTTCGTCTTCGCCCGCAGGGGGCTCGACATCTCCCGCAACCGTGTTGAACGTGCAGCCCGAGAAACCTCAACATTACACGTACGTAGCTAGTTAGCAGGATTAGCTATGTAAGTGTACACACAACCTCACGTGTAGCTGCATATACAAGACTACAGCTAAATTGTATTTGAAAAAAATGAGTGAGTGATAGACCTAATATTCTTTAAAATGACTGAACCAAGTCTATTAAGCGATAATGTGCTTGAGAACCGGAGCAGGAGGCCTAACGGTGCTTACTAACAGTAGCCATATCTGCACAAGCTTTGTGGCACAGACAATTAAAGTTCTGTATCCATGAATAAGTCTCACTGCTGTATAAGCTTAATGTTAGCTTAGTCACATTATACATTTACCTTTAGGAAGGAGAAGCTTGTCACAGTAGTAGAGAAAAAGATAGGTACAGACAGATGGGGATCCCTTGAAAAATAATCACTACACATAAGAATATTGAATGGACAGCTAATAAATGTGAATACAATCTTGCTTGTTTAAGTAACTTTAAAATGCAGTAACACTTCCTGGAAAGATATTTCACTCCATCTTGTTGCCTCTCTCCTCCCCAGATATCTGAAGGAGTTCAGAACTGAGCAGTGCCCCCTGTTCGTACAGCATAAATGTACACAACACAGGCCTTTTTCCTGTTTCCACTGGCACTTCCTGAACCAGCGGCGCCGCAGACCCATCCGCAGACGGGACGGGACCTTTAACTACAGTCCAGATGTTTACTGTACCAAATATGATGAGGGAACAGGCACCTGCCCTGATGGAGATGAGTGAGTGCAACTGAGATTTCACTTTTTCACAAGACTGCTTCACATCATGTTCGCATCACGAGCCCTTCGGTAGAGTTACATGTAGCAGAAACATCAGGACCTCTTTGAAGGGGAAGTGTTACTGTTGTTTTTAACACAGAATTGCATAACCTACCTACACTGTATCTGGGAAGAATATGATGGTGAATAGGTATGAGATTTTCACGGTACGATAGCCACCTCAGAAAATACCGCAATTCACGGTATTACAGAATTTATATTATCTGTCAGTATGACCCTTAAAGAACTGAAAACACAAGAGTTATCTTTGGTTGAATGAATGATTTATTGCTGTGACCGAAATTTGAACTCTTTTTTGCTAATGGAGTCATACATAAAATGTCTTCACTTCAAAAAATAATTAAAATAAAAGGAAGAATCTCCATACAGTTGAATTTTGAAACTGCACCTTGCACCTTGAAAGCGGTATATCGCTGCAGCCCACATGGTGACTCATTGTGAAACGTCTGCACGTCAGCTCACTTTTTGTTGTGCATGAAATTCTTGGCCCTTTGTTAGAAATCCCACAGACCTAGGTCTGTTGGTTTTCAGTAGCCTCTTTGACTCTGAACGGTTGATTTTTGCTGGTAACTAAAACCATTGTCCATGTTTCATTTCTATTGGGTGTAAGCTTTTACATTTAAATTCTGAATCGGTCAAGCGAATCACCAGAATGTGTGGAGCATTGCATGACAAAGAACCTTTGGGTGAAAGACATTGAAGCAGTGATTGCGGATACACCCTATCCACAATTACAGGTCAATTTGAATACCTCAGATGAATGGTGCCTCGTGCATAATCTTCACAGTGAGCATTAGCATCAACTCAAACCACTTGATGAGTCTCTTTTAGACTGAAATGTGCTGAGCCGTTATGGTCTGTATGACACCCTCTCGGTGAAGACCACAGACTAAGGGAATGTAAATGTAAAGAATGGAGGGTCAAAGAGGACGCCTTTGATACATGCTAATGAACCACTTGGCAGAGTGCTAAGTGGACATTTCAAGCATTTCCTGTTTCAGCTCTTGTTACGAAATCCCTACTTGCAGAGGTAAAAAAAAAAAACACCATTACACAGATGAGTGAGGGAAGAGTGCCAGTGTTTTGTGTATACTTCCTACTATTTACCTGAGAGGAAATGTATGTCTTCATGTTTTATCCATGTTTTTTTCTGTGCTCTAGATGCCCTTTTCTACATCGAACAGCAGGTGACACAGAACGGAGATACCACCTCCGCTATTATAAGACAGGATCATGTATACACGAAACAGATGCAAAAGGCCACTGCAGCAAAAACGGCTCCCACTGTGCCTTCGCACATGGATCACATGACCTGCGCAGCCCTGTTTATGATATCAGGTGCCAAAATAACCTAATTTTACCATGTAACCAAGCTATTTTGACATTTTATCAGTTTCTCTGTGTGTATTGGTGTTGTAGTTGTTTATAAAGTCTCTTTACGCTGTGAATTCCACAGAGAAGTGCAGGTAATGGAGTCTCAGGGAGGCTCCGGGCCCACAGAGGGAGGTGGAGGAGATGGACAGTCGGGTCAGGCAGCTAGTACAGCCCTCATAGAGAAGATCCTGAGTGAGGAACCACGCTGGCAAGGTAAATCTGTGTTACAGAACTTTTATGCTCCGACCATTGCTTGCATTGTTTGTCCTGCATTGAAGATTTTTTGATGCCTGTCCTAAGAGGCTTTAGCCAGCGCCAAAGGAAAATCGCCAGCACCAAAATCATGAGAATTGAGAAAGAAGATAGTAATTCAAAACCCCTCTGATTGTGTTTAATAGCAAATTATCAAACAACAAGCAGAAAATAAACTCAAATATGACGTCTTTGATTTTAAACAGTCACTGATACTGACAAATGTGAGTGTTCCTTATTCCAAACATCACTCAGTATTGTGACATCAGGAATATTATTTATTTTGTTGACAGTTTTGATCTGGTTCCAGTGAGATATTATTGACATCGCATAGTGACTTTAGCCATTGTAAACATTACTGTTGCTGCTCGAGAGACATTTCGTTATATTTTAAAAAAAAAATAAAAAAAAATGCTGTTCTGAATGTTTTCTTTTATAAAGTAATATAATCTTTAGAAAGCAATTATTTAGTAATGAAAAAGAGCCGATGAGAGTATCGATAAGAGTAGTAATATCGGCCCATTCTGAGGCAGGTAAAAAGCTGCCTTATGTTAAATTAATGCTGGTGCTGCATTAGAAGATGATGTGTTGATCACCAGTGAAACATGAAGTATGATCTTGGACGTCAAATTTGAGTAGCAGCTCCATGAGTTTGGGGGCTCATCAGGCGACAGAAAAACTTCACAGAGGCCAACAATACTCTGAGACAGGATTTTACAACGAGAGTTATCACAGTGGCAACAACGTCATCTTTAATTGGGAGGTGATGTTAAAAATCAAATTACTAAGATTGTGATAGCTAAGCCAACTTTTTTGCTGGATGAACCTGAGTTAATTGTGCTGAAGCCCCCTGCTGTGTCACAGGACTGGCCTCATTCAACTGAAAGAGAGGGGAAGGTTTGGTCCAGACGTGGTCTTACTTTAAGGCTAAATTTGGTATTTTTCAGCCTGGTTTATATTTTACCATGTTTTCATTGATAAGTGACTCATTTGAACAGCAAATTTTGAAACTGGTCCAGTATTAAGCAAGAGCCCTGCAGCCGACAGCAGCGAGACAGGCTGTGATGCAATAATGCAGGGCAATTGTTCAATTTATGGTCACCCCAAAAAAAATTATTTTCACTAAAAGTGTAAAAGTGTTTGTTTTGCCACTGACGGACTGTTTTGCCAGATTGTTATTTTAAGTATCTGACAACATTTTGGAAAGGATCCCTACAGAGATAGACCCTTCTGTTTAAGGGTGAGATCCTTTTTGTCTAACCAGATACAGCCTAGAAATTGTCATTGTCAAACCCACCAGACACCATTTACATAAACAGTAATATTAATATGTATAGAGCCAGCATATTTTCACAACTAATTGGGTGAATTAAGTGTTAATTTCAACAAAACCAGAGTTGGCGATTGTTGCAACAGTGGAAAGAGGAACCAGGAAAGTTTGTGTGAGCTTTATTTTGTTTCTGTCTACTTTGGATGAAGTGTGTTTTCCTTGATAAAATTACAGTTTATTTAAATGGAGTCTGGTGATAGTGATTTCAGGGCTGTTTCTGGTTAAACAAAAAGGGTCTTACTCTTTGACAGAAAGGTCTATCTCTGTAGGGATCCTTTCCATAATGTTGTCAGACACTTAAAATATCAATCTGAGCCTGTCAGTGGCAAACACAGGCACTTTTATTGGACGTACTTTGACAGTATGCACATGTCCAGAGTGGTTACATTGCAGCCTGTTTTGCCGCTGGCGCCTGCAGCACTCTCGTTCAATACCAGGCTGATTTCAGAACTTGTTTCCATT
Organism: Epinephelus moara; assembly: GCF_006386435.1. Classification (NCBI taxonomy): domain Eukaryota; kingdom Metazoa; phylum Chordata; class Actinopteri; order Perciformes; family Serranidae; genus Epinephelus; species Epinephelus moara. Next base: position 29,260,693 of record NC_065518.1, on the reverse strand, counting down.
AGTCACTTAAACACGAAAACAGGAAAAAAAGGGCCGGGTTGAAAAATACCTAAGTTACCCTTTAATCCTTTAAATGCAGTAAAAAAAAAACACAGTCTCACGCCTCATTGTGTCCTTCTCTGTCTCTGTGTTTTAACTCCTTAGATAACAACTATGTGCTGTCCCACTACAAGACAGAACTCTGCAAGAAACCACCCCGTCTGTGCCGTCAAGGTTACGCCTGTCCGTACTACCACAACAGCAAAGACAGGAGACGCAGCCCGCACAAGCACAAATACAGGTGCTCCATCACATCATGTAGAAGGAAAACATTTAAAGATCATGGTGTTGTTTTTGCCTGTTTGTGGATGTGTTTAACAGAGTTGTTGTTCATTCTTGCTGCCGCAGAGCGTTGCCATGTCCAGCTGTGAAACAGAGCGAGGAATGGGGGGATCCCAGTAAATGTGAGGGAGCAGAGGGATGTCAGTATTGCCACACAAGGACAGAACAGCAGTTTCACCCAGAGGTTTGTCTTTTTACGAGACCTTATGGAAATATTCACCAGAAATGATAGGTTAATATCAACATGTTGATTTGTTATTTCATCACAGATCTATAAATCCACTAAGTGTAATGACATGCAGCAGTGTGGCAGCTGTCCCAGAGGGCCCTTCTGTGCCTTTGCTCATGTTGAAAGTAAGTCCCCACATGACTGTAAGCACCTCCTAACAGCTAATTGATGATTCATTTTACAATATAACATTATCTTTTGTTTTGTTATCTTTTTAAAAAAAACCTCCTCCAGGGCCCTTTGTTCCAGACGAACCACCGTTCCCCACACCCAGCTCCCCTCCACCCCCCAGACCTCCAGACCCTCTTCCTGCCCAGGAAGCCTCTTCAAGTCCCAGCAGACACAACATGGGGTCTGGGCCTTCTTCTAGTTCTGTTTCAGACCCCTTCTCCCCACCTGCAGGGTCGTGTGTAGCGGAGCAGGGACTGCTGGGTAATGTTTTGTCTCTGTGTGAGGACATGAGTGGAAGAACAGAGCCTCTGTCTCCTTGGGCAGGAGAGGGAGGATACGGCAGAGCACCGGGATTTGAGAGGGAGGATCAGGTGAGAAGGACAGACGGAAAGCCTTTTTCCATCAAAATAAGCACGTAGGTTGCAGGTGGGGGAAGTAACTAGGTAATACGTTCCTTTTGAACCACAGGAACTTACCCCTTGGACTAGAAACCTTTTGAGGGACTTATTGCGTTTCGACCACAGGGATCAGGGTCTAAAATTAAGTTCCAGAAACATTATTTTACCCCCCAGAGAGTCCCTTATCAGGAAGGTTATCCATTCTGAAAGTACAGGAACTTTCGGGGTGGGTATTGTGGGCAGGGATGACGGTCACTGATTGGTCTAACACACACAGTGTGGTTGCTTCAACACATATGCTTTATATAGAAAACAAGGATATACAAGTATCAATTTAGGACCCTTTTAGGACAAGCAAAGTACATTTCTCTTTGTTTGATAACAATACAAGTACTGTGAGAAAAACAGTGAACGAGAGAAATAAAATGTTAATTTCTGATTGTTTCATTTCAGTTACTCTAAAACAGAAATCTTAGCTTTTAGTTTCACTTTTCTCCTCCGCATTTCATTCATCGCAGCAATACTGTGAAGCAGTGGATGTTGTCGCAGTGAAACAAAACCGAAAGTATCATTTTTTACCAAGTGTTTTTTTTTAGATGAAGCTTACTCCCCCTAAAGCCAAAAGCCAGCTGTTGTGGGTTTTTTTTTGATCCATTGGAAAAGGGGCATAAAACAAAGGGACATATAGGCACTGTGAGATAATATTAAATGAAACAAAAGGAAAATCAGCTCTTGCAGGGTATCCGCGGATCCTTGAAAAGTCTTAAAAAGTCTTAAATTCATGTATCTAAAAGTATTCATTAGAAATGTCTCAGATTGGTCTTAAATTCATTACTCAAAGGTCTTAAAATTGTTGCGGAAGGAATATTTAATCTGACTTTATTGCTTTTCTTTTTTTTTATTCTCGCGGCACTTTTCTGTGAGTATCCATGCGCCGTCCAATAACAGCGCGCGCTGGTGGTAGCACATACACAATGAA
>NC_065518.1:29190327-29258070 GCF_006386435.1 Epinephelus moara | reverse complement strand
TTTTGATCCCCCCTATGTTAATCACTTATTGATGCTGTTTTTGAAGTATGAATAAGTCAATAAGTAATTTATTCCATTGAAATATCATTGATGTATTATAGAAAAGTGATTTATCTTTTTATAAATGACAAAAGGCACATCTGCCTCATTTTTGCTGTGGTATCATGATACTACTCAGAACCGTGATACTTTCACTGGTATCCTACCGTGGGTCCCAATTTTGGTACCATGACAACACTAGATTCCATTCGGAGTTGCGCAGTGAAGTGGCTCTGGTGCTGCTTAAAAAAAGTGTTCCCCCACTTCTAATTTTACAAATTAAGCACTGGTTATAGTACAGCGGGATCCCCCAACCATCGCTTATATTTATAGTTTTTTCGGTCTTAAATTCCATTCAAGGTGGCATTAAAAAGGTCTTAAAAAGTCTTAAATTTAACTTACTGAAACCTGCAGATACCCTGTCTTGAATAATGTCATAGTTATTACATCCTGCATGTTTTCATGTCGTTATTCTTATATGTTTGTGGTTTCAGGCAAAGCAAAGGAGTTTTGCTCTTGAGCAGCGCAACAGAGAATTGGCAACAGCACAAAGCAAACAGGTACAATTATAACCTCAAGCTGTTAATTAGATCTTGCTGCAGGAACACAAGTATAGACGCCTGTTTCTCCAAGTACCACATTATTTATTTGTGTCTCTTCAGGACTTGTTAGTGTTTCTGCCTGTGGGAAGCCCTTTGAGTTTGTCTTCCAGCATCCCCTCCAGTCTGGCTGCCACGCCGCCCAGTCCCGCCCCTCTCGGACCCCCAGGATCCAGCATCTCCTCAGGCATGAACGCTAACGCCCTGCCCTTTTACCCCACCAGTGAGACTGTGGAGTCAGTTGTCGGTAAGTAAAGATATACAAAATTCTGAATCAAAGGTTCAAATCTAAAATGACTGTAAAGCTGATGATGGTGTGGTGCGGTATGTTTTACAGAGTCAGCCTTGGATGATCTCGACCTGAATGATTTTGGTGTGTCGGCGTTGGAGAGGAGCTTGGAGAGCAGCTCAGCTCTGCCCAATGTGGGAGTTATGCTGGGTATTTCAAAGACACAAGAACAAACACATAGATCTAACGACAATTTGAATATGGACACGACATTTAGCAATATGCATTTGTACATGAGCATAACTTCTAATTATTTGTCTCCCTTTTATAGGAGGTAGCCAGTTTCAGAGTTCTGCCCCCGTCAATATCCCAGGATCCTTTAGCAGCTCTGCACCTTTTAGCTCCCCGTCACCATCTCCCCCAATCAGGCCGCACACCTCACCGTTTTTTTCTACTCACCTGTCACAACCTGGCCAATCAGAAAGCACTTTCTTGGGACCATCTCATAGCTCTTTAGGTATGTGGAATTTCATCTAAGACATCAAGTGGTGCAGTGATAATATGATTTTGCTGATATTTATTCTTTTCTCTGTAGGTCTGAATGGTATGAGCACTAATATCTGGGAGCATTTTCCATCAGGCCAGGGCTCCCCTGGTACACCCCCCACCCTCCTGCCCTCTGGCCCCTGTGCAGAGACTTCCAGGCTCAAACAGGAGCTGGAAGAAGCTCATAGGGCACTGAAGCAGTGGGGTCACAGCTGGAGACACACAGCTCAGGTAGGTAGGTAGTGGGGCATGTGTGCATGAATGTTTGTGAAACAGCTGTTTGAGTTAGTGCAGTGAGCTGCATGATTTATTCATATTGCAGTGACTGGGGGAGTTAATTACAGTTTTGACTGGGTATTATGTATTCTGTCTCTCTCAGTCGTGGGCTGCGCTGAAGGCAGATGCAGAGGAGTCACGTGCCCATGCAGCACGGTTAGCCATGGAAGCAGAGAGAGCCAGGCAAGCGGAGGAGGAGGCACAGAGACAGGCTTCTCTCCTGCAGGAGGCGCTAGAGAGCTTAAGGAGTGGAGAAAACCCCCATCTAGCACTGCATCAACTCCAGTTACTACACAGACTGCCTTTGGAGTCAGTCCTCAGTTTGCAGGCTCAACTCTGTAGCTGCTTACACGCTGTGGAACAGGTAATACCACAGACTCATAACACACATGTACTGACCTGCATGATAGATCTAAACATGCCTCTTCTTTGTAGAATCTATGATTGTATGTGTCACTGTAACAAATCAGTGTTTGTTGGCATTTTTAAAGAATATTAGGTAGTTGATGAGGTAATACACAACAACTCATAATTCTCATAATCAGACTTAACTCCTTTTTTAAAATTAAGTAACAGTTATGGCAATTATAGATATCAATGGATATATCATAGATATGCTTTTTGACTGGTTAGAATTCCAAGCCAACATATCCACAATGTAACTTTGACTCGTAGCAGTTCAAATTAAACATATCAACACTTAATTTCTCACTGCTCAAAATGTTAATTCTTGATATCAAAAATGAATTTCTTTCGAGTGGAAATGTTCATTGAAGGTATCTGTAACTTAATTACAACCAGTCAACTTTTACCATTGACCTCTATTTCAGATATTAACAGATATCGATAATTCAGTTATGATGTGTTGTAATTCCTAGCTGACATATCCATAATGTAATTTTGACTTTGCATTTCTACTCAATGATATCAATAACCCACTTCTCACTAGTGGAAATGTCAATTCTTGATATCAACATTTCAGTTTTTACTCATCATTGTAGGCATCCACAATTGTTCTGACATTACAGATATCAGAAGTGGAATTATAAATATCTAAAATTCAGCTCTGACCAGTCAGAATTAAATTATTGATATGTCATCTTGGAATTGTAATTAGTAAGTAAGGATTTCAGATAATTTCAGATATGTAAAATTATATGTCAGACACCTGAAATATAATGGAAACTAGTGGAAATTATTTTCATACTAGTAACAATTATATTTGAAATATCTACAGCTCCTTTTATAACTAGTCAGACTTTGATTTTAGATACATAAAAGGAATTTCCACTTGTCATTGTCAATATCTTCAATGTTATATATACAAATCTGAAATTAATATGACAACCATTGGCTTTGTGATATTAAATTATATGTTAACGCCCACATATCAGAAATGGTTAGTTGATTTGTCAGATATGTGGGGAATGCAGTTGATGATAGCTGAAATGGGACATTACATTTCTACTTGTCACAGTTCTTTTGCAACATGTTGAAAGTTGGAAATTGTAGATATCAGTAATCACTATTCTTACAAGTGAAAAGGAGTTACTGATATAATGAAAACTATCCATACATCAGTTTTGACGTCTTAGTCTAAATGCAGTTTCTACGTGTGAAAATATATTTGTAGCATGTCAAATTATTTTACAAATATCCTAAATTAACATTTCAACATGTCAAAATAACATTTTGACATGTTGAAATGTAATTTCTACTTGTAAAAACTAAATCACTCTTTGTCAGCGCTACTGATTAAATGTTAAAAGGGCATTGCCATAGTAATGTAGTGTGATTTTTTTTTTTTACAGTGTAAAAAGTGTCAAAAATATTAACAAATGCCTATTGCATGTTCCCAGAGCAAGTGTCAATTCTATTGTTTTCCGTTGTCATTCTTTTGCTGATGTTATTTTTAGTTTTCCTTTGCTCACAAAATAGTGGTGAACATCCAGCATGTCCAGTTTTAAAGGCTTGAATATTTTCCTCTGCGTTTCCCAAGGTGGTATACAGGAAACAGAGACAGTGCTGTGTGACGTGTGGAGAGCAGGGCTCAGTGTCCCTGCCCTGTGGCCATGGACTACAGTGTGAGAGTTGCTCCACCTCTACAGAGTGCCCGCTCTGCCCTGAACAGACCCTGGAGCAGCAGCTCTCTTGACCCCACAAACCCAATCGGACCACAACAGACCACCACAGATTCCAGACCAGTCAGTCCTGATTCCACAGATACCAGCCTTGGATCTCAACCGCCATCCAGAATTACGTCGAGGTCATTTTATAACATGTTAACAACACAAGCGCCGGACTGGTTTTGTATTTTTAAGATGACGTTTACTGATGAATGACCAGCACAGGTCACTAAGTGAAAGATCTAAATGTGGAATTTAGGATTAACAATTTTTCTAGTGGTTACCCATGGAACACCAGTACTTTTTACTAGTTAATGCTCTTGACCAGCAACACTGTTCTATACCCCTGTTCTTGATTTGTGAAGATAACCTTTTAAAGACCTGCTGTTATTTCTTCTCTTACCGTAACTATGAAACATTTACATTTATAGCTGAAAATCATATTTTGACATGTTTTTAAAGCATAAGCCCACCCTAAAGAGTGTCATCTATCCATCTGGACAGCCTCAGTGTGATTTGCAGAAGTTTCAAGATGTTCACTGTCACCTTTGTACAACAGAGGTTAATCGCACTCAAAGCTCCAAAACATTTCATATGAAACTTAAACCATTAGGTCTCTTTCCAGAAATCAGGACAGTTACAGTTACTACAGTAACTAAGAGGTATTTCTACTAAGATAAGCCCACTAACTGTATATGTCATATAGAACAAAGTAGAGCAGTACTCATGGATGAGATATGTGCACATATGTGAAGGTTAAACTACAGTGGTCTTTTTCCCCAGAGGTATTACTAATGCCTCTTTTCCACCAACATGGAACTGGTTCTGTTTGAGCATTTTGACCAAAAACAAACTGGTGCGGAACCCGAAAAGTTGGCTCACAGCTGACAGCAAAAAAATCGCAGGTTTTTCTTAACCTGAAATGCTAGCTGTGATGATCAGTGGGTGTGACATATTGTACAGGCTGGAAAGAGAATAGAGAGGGCACCAATGAAGGAGTCAAGTGAGAAATTGTTGGGGGGGGGGGGGCAGGCAGTGGTCTTAGTAATAGTTGGCACATGCTTGTATTTTTGTATTAAATCAGATATCTGTGATACCAGAACAAAAGCTTGCATGTAATCAATGCAATCTACCACTTTGCTTTTACCCTTTACTTCCACTGTGTGTTGTGCATTGCCCTCTATTGTTGACACATCCTTGATTACAACAGTTTGGCTCCAAAGTGGTGGAAAAGCACCAGAATAGAATCCAGAATAGAACCAGTTCAAGAACCAGAGCTAACTTTTTGGAAAAGGGGTATAGGTAATGCTTGATGGCCAGGTAGTGTCACTCTGGTTCACTCTGCTGTGTGCTCACATCCAATTCAAGCTATCATAACTAACTGTGTAATTTCTGAAAAGAGACAAATTTCGTTGTGTTGTGTTGTGTGACAGCAAAGATCTCAAAACCTTCCAGATGGATGGATGACACAGCAGGTTAGCAGTTAGCAGGGCTGTGAGCTTTCTTCAATATAATCAACAGGTCTGACTGAAAACACTTAAAGGGCATATTAAGCATCATCCAGACTATGATCCTACATTGCTTCAGCCAAAAGGGGGCCGATATACCAGTCTGCTGGTAGCGCTTGTCTAAATTATATTGAATTTCTTGTTTAATTTAGATTTATTTTTTTTCATGGTCAATTACTGAATAATAAATGAAAATATTTAAAAATGTAGAAATATTTGTTTAAATTTTACAACAGATGGCCTCTGTTAAAGCACTCAGGTTTTCTCTAATATTCTTCTACATAACAACTGGAAGAGGTAAGCATGTTAACACAATCAAGGCAAAATGTACTCAACTTGTGTAGTCTTTGAAATTACATGTTTTTTAATTTTTATTTAAACGCTTTTCATGTTAACTTGAACATACAAACGACTTTTTGTTAAAACCGGCCCATTTTCTATGTTTAAAATCAATGTGCGACAGGTTTCTCTGCCAAAATTTTTACATTTGTAGTAATCTTTGACATTTCACAGTGTGTCAAATGTAGTCTAATATATATATATTATATATATACACACATAGTTAAGTGATGTCATACTTATCTCTTGCACTGATTAGACAAAGCATCAGGAAGCAGACAGATATGTAAGGTGTATGAGGTTTAAAATGCAGGTGTGAAAGTGTTCATGATCACTGTGATGGTCTTTGGTAAACCCATGCTCGGCATACTGTCCACACACAGCTCATCCAACACCAGTGTTTCTTTCTGAGTGGATTTTTCTTTGTTTTTGGTACAGATCATTAAAACAAATTGTATATTTTTGGAGGATGGAATTGTCTGTGTGTGTCTGTTACAGTTGAATCCCCTCCTGGGACTGTTTCTCTCTCTGTCTTCGCTTCTTCACATAGGCCTGAGCCTCTCGCTCTCCTCTCCTGGACTCCAGTAACTTCAGAATGCTGTCCTCTGGAAAATGTACAGAGAGACAAGTTTAGGATTTGCAGGATAGTGAGATTGGCACTTAGATTTGAATTTGCTTATTTTAAAATACGGATAAATGCAGCTTTAAGGTGGGTACTTGTTATGTCCTTGTCTTAAAGACCGCTTTATACATTGAAGTCCGTGTTTAATGAGATCAGTCATCAATCATATTACTTCACCACACAACTGTTACCTTAAATGTGGGGTCAGATAGGGTTTAAAGGAATACTTCACCCCCACCCAGTCTGAGTTTGCCGTTGACTGCTCCAGTGGAGGCATGTTGCTGAGGTCTCTCCGAAGATTTAAGCAATGTGCTCATCTGCAGCTATGACTGGGAAGAGCCTCTTCCTGTAGCTGTTGTGTTTTTGTGTGTGTACTTACGCATTTTGATTCATATCAAACCATTTTCATTTAACTTCTTGGATAGGTCTTACAACAGAGGACACAGAGTTAAGGTCATTCCTTACCTCCTTCCAGGCCTTTGATTTACCTGTCCCTGTCACACCACTACTAACAGAAGACAATACAAGGCTTTTCTCAACCCCACTTCCCCTAAAATAACTTCAATTTCAGCGTCATAAAAGTTTTCTTTCTCTTTCTTTCTTTGCTCCATGTTCATAGGTCGAAAGGATGCACCTATCCATGGTAATGATCACCTCCATATATGGTGGTCACTGGCTATTCATGGGCGGGGATGTATGCTGATCGCTGACTAGTGGAGCAAGCTTTCAATTTACAATTGATTGGCATTCATTAACATACACACATGCCTATGATCAAATCTGAGTTTACTGCAGCCTTCATGAATCCGGTGTAGGTTTTTTGTATCAAGGATTTTTATGTGCAAATCTACTCACAGATTCACAAACATTTCATGAATGAGACCCAGTAATTTTACCCCGTTAAACACTGAAGCTTCTAGTCTACCACTGCCTCGATCAGTTAGTTTGTTTGTGTTATTGTGTGACTTTGGTGTTTTAAATGGCTAATTAATATAAAAGAAAAATTAAACCTGCTTCATTGGTCTTAATACCCACTGACGGATCGTACCATTAGGTTTAGGATGTATCAGAGGCAGTCGCATCTGAGCGGGGGTGGCGTCCTCTTTACCAACTCCTGGTATGTCCTTGAGGGCCAGGAAGGCCTCTCCTTCAAAGTCATCTGTCCTCAAGGTGTCGTGGTCCAGAACTGTCACCACCAGGCAAGCCCCTGGAGCCTGGCACTGATCCAGGGTTACCAGACTGTGACATGAGACAGAGATCAGAGGATGGAGATCAAGGGGGTCAAAAACAAACGGAAAGAGGATGGCTGTTCACTCTGGAGAATAACAACTGAAATGTGACATAGAATATTAACAGATATAAGACTAACAACTTACAATTCAAAGACCTCATCAAAAAGGGGGTTGAGATCACAGCTTTTGATCTGAGTGCAGCGAGGCTCTACCTCCCGAAAAACATGGTTAGGCTCCAGACACAGCTGCACAAAGGGATCGCTTAAACCTGGCAAAAGCATCAAAGCATTAGGCCGTCAGGAAAGGCTGCATAGCAATGTGCATTTCCTGTATATACCTATACAGCTGCAATTGTTCTGCATCTTCCTACCGTTAGAGTCCATTGGTAAGAGGTTGACTGCATTCAACACCTCAACTCTGAGTCTTTCGTCTGATCTCCTGTAGGACGTGAGGAGAGTGACTGCACCATATTTCTCTCCAATGTAATCCCTCTGTCGTGCACATAGGAGAAACAGAGAATGTTTGAACAACTAGCATGACCCTGTTGGAGCCTGAGAAGTGTTTATTGGAGACGCCTTCCTCACCTGCTCCCTTATTTTCTTTTCAAGGAACTTCTCCACAAGCTGCCAGCTGCTCAGAGAGTTGTGAGTCAGGTGGGATTTGAGAGCCTGGACACAGGAGAGAAAGATGAAATGTGAATGAAGCATATCATTAATGCAAGGGAAGTTGATTTGTATAGCATGTTTCATCCATAGTGACAATTCAAAGGGCTTTACATAAAACTACATAAAAGAACAGAGTATATATAAAGATTAAGAAGTATAAAATGCATATAACAAAAAAAAATGTATTTAAAAAAAAAATGACACACACTTATGATCCAACGAAATGTTTACTTTAGTTACTCACTTTGTACTCATCAGAGTGGAGTGTACCCAGAGGGAGCCCATTGCCCCCAGCGTGGAAGCACTCCTCCAGACACTGAAATTCACACAACACAAAATAAAATGTAGCATGAAGCTAAGGCCCCCCAGTAAACCCCAACATGTTGTTTATGCATACATTCAACTAGTGAGGTAAAACATATTAATTAGCAAGCTTTAGAGGTGCTGATAGGTGGATTTATTTGACCCTTGGTAAGGGCCCAGGCTAGCTCTTTCCCTCTGCTTGTAGTGTTCATACTAAGGTAGGCTAAGTGAAAACTGTTAAAGGCAATCTGGGCTTGGACATCATTTTCCAACGTTCATTCATTTTCCTCATACACACACATTGGGGTGCAACTATAAACCAGTTTATAATAATAGGTGGCAGTAGCTCAGTCCATAGGGACTTGGGTTGGGAACCAGAGGGTTCTTTATAATTTATATAATTGGAAGAGTGTTTAGGGACCTCAGTATGCAGAAATAATTTTGAAAGAAGGCAATGTTCCTTTTTTCCTCGCCAACATTTAGCACAACTTTGGAGAATTATTTGCCCCCTTTCTGACAAGATCGTAATTAGTACCAATGGATGCTTTACGTCCTTTAGTTTAATATGATATCTGTGTCTTCACTGTAGCTTTTAAACTGAGCCTGATACAGCAGGTTTTATTTGCAAACATTAGTCTGCCTCACTTTTCACCTTCAGCTCAGCTTTAATGATAAAATGACATTTATTTATCATGTAAATACATATCAATTGTTTTGTCAGTGATATAAGTCAGTAAGTCAATTATTGTACTTGATCCAATTTAAAGGTCAACCATAGACATTTTCACCGCCTGGTGAAATGAGACGAGATATTGTCTTGTTTTAGATATTGTGATATTATGTTGTCTTTTCCTGCTTTTAATGGCTGCATTACAGTAAACTGATGTAATTTTCTGAAATGACCAGACTATTTAAGCTGTTTTATACTTTGCCTTTACCCATAGCATGGAGTAAAAATGTTACGGTGGTTACTTCTTTTTTCATATCTGTTACTTATTCAGTCTCTCTTACAAACTCGGTGCCACCTAATTTTGCACCATGTAGCAGTGCTGCTTTAGATGGAGATGGACAGTATTTTATGGCAGTGTGTTACTGTATCACGCCAGAAAATTTGCGAAAATGATCATGTCTACCCGGGTGTCATATTTCCGTCACTGCCCATCAGAGCCAGTCGGAGCTGGAGCCNTTTTTTTGGGGGGGGGGGCTTTTTGCCTTTAATTGAGAGGACAATGTGGAATGGGGAGAGAGAGAGAGAGTGGGGGGGGGGGGTTGCAAGCCAGAATCGAACCTGCGACCGATGCAGTGAGGCAGTGCCTCTGTACATGGAGGAGGCTCTATCCACTACGCAACCGACGCCCCATCACTGATGATTATATATTTAACATCTCATTGTCTAAATATTTTATGAAAGCACCAATTGTCAACCCTACAATACTGTTGCAATATCATTATCAAGGTATTTATTAAAAAATATTGTGATATTTGATTTTCTCCGTATGGCCCAGCCCTGCTTGGCTCTTTAAGTGGAATTCTTCTGAGCCGAACCACAACCTAATTTACTACATGACTTTACTACAATACTACTATCTTCTGCCTTGGTAGTTGAGATAGCTGCACAGCTGAGGACTGACCTGCAGTGTATACAGCAGTCTCTGGCAGAACACCATGAGCCCTTCTTGCTGTGGATGCTTAGTAGCCCCCTGGTAGAGTATCTTCACTGAGTTATTCCACAATGGAGTCAGAAGACTGGACACGAGAGAAAAAACAGGTGAGGTGATGCAGAGTGAAACACTGGATTAAATCAACATGGAACCATCAGAGCAAGGCAATAATTATAATATAAATCTGATCCATAGTTAATTTTGTCAAAGTAAAACTTGCGACTGTGACTAACATGTTTTATTGGGGGGTAAAAACGCACATGTTCTAAATATCGAGGGGAACTTGTTCCCTGCGTCCTCCTGTCCTCCCCAAAATCTATGCCTATGCTTTAAATGTATTGAAAAGAAATGAATGTAGGACCCCTAGACTTCCTGGCAGATTTGGTCCCCGCCAGTGTTGACTCCATGGTTACGGCCCTGCATCAGAGCTCACAATGAAAGAACTGTGACCTGTACGTACCTATTGAAGTTCTCTTGAACCAGGTTTTCATTCATATAGTGCAGCTCTTGCTCCAGGTAGCGCATCAAAGGCGATACAGCCTAAAAGAGAAGAGGCTGGCTATATCAGGCATACATTAAAAGGCATCTGTGTTTGTGTTACACTGGCAGTGACGGTCACCTACATCCTCTGTAGACTTGGAGGGAATCCTACGCCTGGTTGACATGCTTCGGACGTGAGTCTCAATGTCTGTGTTTAACTGGAAAGGCAGACAGAATGCAGATGGAGAGGTCATGTTGAAGGCTTCTCTTTAATCTACATCATCATTTTGTTTTAGTTCCAAGGATTTAGTGCTGATCAAATGTTGCACGTTAAATGTCACACCTTTTTCCCAAGAGTGTCTAAAGCGGAGCGAATCTCTCGGCCGAGGACACTCTGGGCTTGCTGTAGCTGCGAGGGCAGAGTGTTTTGGAACTGGCTCTCCCCTATCACATTTTGGGTCCGTTCTCGAAGCCCCGCCCAGTTCAGCTGTGTAGGTAGTTTGGTCAGCACTGACCGTAAGTGCTCCAAGTCATTCACCACCACACACAACTAGAGACAGAGAGAGGAGAAATATTTGACATGTGTATTATGTAGCATTAGAAATTTGTCATTTCTCCTTGCCTGTCCTTACCATGTTGATGGCACTGCCGTGGTCGGAGTTCTCAGACAGCACCCTGACTCTCTCTTTCAGGATGTGACAGTAGTTCACCACAATCTTACACACATCCTGAAAACACACAGAAAGCAAAGGTAGACCAGAGACAGCAGTCCCATGCTCAGATAATCTGACCAGTAAAGCGTCTGTTTAGGACCATGTTAACAGCAGAATACTGTACCTCAGTGAGTTTAACCATGAGCATGAAGGCCTCTTCTGGGTCGGGCCAGGACAGCTGCTCCCACAGCTGGCAGATGGGTTGGATACATGCCACCAGGTCCACTGCTGAGGAGCTGTGTTTTATAGGCACAGCACCAGACTGCAGGGGCTGGAGCTAAGAGGAGAGTTGAAAACATTTGACAGTACTTCCTTTAGATTAAATTACCTATGTTTATCATAGTAATAAAGCACAAAGACATGATTTTTACCTGGTCTACCTGGACCGCCCTCTCCACCCTGTCCTGAGTTGTGCTGAACGCCTGGTTCAGCCAGTAAGGCAGAGCCTCTCTGAAGCCCTCTTGAAAGTTTGTCAACTCAAGTAATCCTCTGAAACAACAGTAAGAACTTTAACATTTTGATGTTCATTCAGTAGGCAGGGTGGGAGTGTTTCTGCTTGTAGTTGTATCTTGAAATGATTCACAATCTGCATTTCTCAGGAGGTATCGTTATGTGGGAAGATTGTGGACAAGGTCAACTAATATAAAAGTAGCTCAAAAAATGTATAAATTATGATTTGGTATAACAAAAAGCTAAGAACACTTGTAATAATTACCCACAATTAGTGGGCAGGCAGGTGAAATTGCAATTTAAAAGTAGTGGAGAAACAGTTGAAATAATGAGATAATAGCAATGGATAAACAGTGGAAATATTAGCTTAAAGTAACGTAAAACAGGTGAACTATTAGCTAAAAGTAACGTTAGCTAAAAGTAACATTTATGGATAAATATGCTAGTTAAAATAATAACTGTTAGCTAAAATCAGGTAAAATAATTAGCTAAAAGTACTAGGTAAACAGGTGAATTAATTAGCATTTGGCCAGGCCTATAAGTTATGAATAAAAGGGTAACATAATTAGCTAAAAGTAACAAATAAACAGGTAACATAATTAGGCCAGTTAAAAGTAATGGATAAACAGGTGGAATAATTAGCGTCTAGCTAAGTCTATCGCTAATGAATAAAAGGACAACATAATAAGCTAAACGTAACAGATAAACAGGTAAAATAATTAACTGAAAGTAACAGCCCTTAGCTAGCTATAACTAATGAATAAAAGGGTAACATAATTAGCTAAAAGTAATGGGTAAACAGGTGAATTTATTTGCGTTAAATAATGTATGAAAGGGTATTATAATAAGCTTAAAGTAATGAATAAACAGGTGAAACATTTAAAGTCAGCTAAAAGTAATGAATAAACAGGTGAAACATTTAGCGTTAGCTAAAGTAATGGATCAACAGGTGAAATAATTGACAAATTTTTATTAGATAATTAGGTTACATAACTGACATAGCTAAAAGTAAAAAAATAATAAAAAAGTACGCAATTGAAATAATTAGCTAAAAGTAGCCTAATGAGTAGACAAGTGAAATGCCTTTGCTCCTGCCACTCTGCATTGTTAGCACGGATGCTAACAAAACCAACCAAAACATAAACAGTTCAACTGTTATTCAATAGTATCAATATCAAATACCAATTCAGCTGTATAAAAATATTGAAACAACATCCAATTTTATGTAGTGTTACTTAACTTAATATAAAGGTGCTGACCTCATCTGATAGGGAGGAGGATGTAATGGGATTGGAAATAACAGCCGTAGAATAAATTAAGGGGTGAATATGATCACTGACCTTTTCTGTAAGAAAGCCTTGTCTTTGTGGATGGCCTGCAGGCTCAGGTAAACAGGGAACAGGCTGTTGGCTAGAGTCTGCTCCATCTGACCCTCAATCAGGGATAAGGTTTCCCTCACTTCCTTTGCAAGCTATAGAGCAGAGAAGAGGTTAGACTGAAGCGTACAACAGAAGTTTGTCAAGAAAACTGAAAGTTGAGGGCACACAAACAGTTCAATTTGCCACTTACCAGGGAGTCAAACTTCTTATAGACGACAGTGAACACATCCACTTGCACGGCACTATAATAATGAAGGAAAAAAACAACAACACATTAATAATTTAATGATGAAAAGAATTGAAAATATTTCTCATGTAGTTTGGTTCCTGTCTTGAAAGCCACAGTTGTCTCTATTAAGTTTTTTGGACATTTTTGTGAGTACCATTAAACCCAACATGACTTCTTTTTTTGTGCCAGCCTAAAGCCCTGTTATGCATTAAAACCCAGTTTGGTTTGGTTTGACATATCAGAGCAAGAAAAGCACAGGTGTAACTAATAGCGTTTACAATGGCCATTTTAGTGTCCCAGTGAGCCATTCCAGTCAGCCAGCAAACACAAAACCAGGACTCTGGAACTGACAAACCTAAATGTTATGCAGCCAAGATCAGTGTTTATTTATCACACCTGGTGACACCAAGTCAAAATGTCTGTCTATTAATGGAGATAAGTCAATGCTTGTACTTCCAGTAATCCAAACATCCCACTTTACCTGACAAATACCCTATTCCAGGCATCCTTGTTGTGTTTTATGTCTTCCTGCACTTCCCCAATCAACCTGGAGAGGGCGTTCACAATCTCTGACAGTTCCTGTGTATCAGCATGGTGCAAAAACAATATGACTTCAGTACTGTGAAATAATGGAGAAACCACATCATCCTCAGTTCCACATTGTGAAGGCTTTCATGATGTTGCTTACCTTTGTCATTGGCTGATGCAAACCCCTCTTGATGGTAAACCATTCCTGTGTACCTGTCTGATATACAAGTCAAATTATAAGTCATTAAAGACATATTATGATATACATACTGTTGGCAGTAATGTCATTTATATGGTTACTGACCTGTATTGCATCGCCGACCTCATCATGTAACTCAAACTGAGCTGGGTTCAGTTTCTGAAACGCCTGAGTCTTACAGATCTGGACCAAGATCCTGAAAAAAAGAACATTCCTATATGGCTTACTCTTTTTAATTACAGCAGCTATGAATATATAAAGACAACCATGTGTACCTGAGCAGTGTGTGTAGTTTCGGAGTAGCACTGGGAGTTGGGGGGAAGATGTCTCTGTATTTGGCCACCAGACACAGCCCGTACTGCAGGAAACCATGCAGAGAGTCCCCAAGTTCCTGTTTCTGTCAGCAGAGTGCAACACCTTTCTCAACCCTCGTGTACTTAGACAATACGTTCTGGTTTCTTTTTAACATTTTGTTAAAGGAAGCAGGAAAATGAGGCATAAAAGAGCTTATACTTATCGAGTTTTTAGGGAAACAGAAACACGTAAACATAACTTTAATTATGTTTTGTATGTAAAATCCTTTTCTACAAGAAACTAATAAAATGTCAAATAAATGTAGTAAAGTTAAAAGTACAATATTTGCCTCTATATTTTTTACTTTCCATCACCGACAATGCAGTGAGCATTTCTACCTGTTGGTATGGCAGCTCCTGCTGATGCCAGTGGTACTCTATACTGGTTAGCTGTTGGAGCAGCACAGACGAGTCCACCTCTAAACTCTGGTACAGCTTGCTGTAGGCCACCCACTTCCTGTCAAGGTCAAAACATCCACACATTTACTAAGAAATACAACTAAAAGACTACATGGCATGCGTCATTCCAGTGTTAACAAAGAGCTAGACTATATGTTACTGCTATCATTATATCAGTACAAATATTTTTGGATATTCATTGGTGAGTGTATATAAAATAAAACTTTGTCAGAATTTGAATGCAATAACTTTACATAAAAACCTTTGAAGAGACAGTTGACACCAAAATCAAAAATACTTCCTCTTCCCTGTAGTGCTATTCATCAATCTAGATTGTTTTGGTGCGAGTTCCTAAGTGTTGGAGATATCGGCCATAGAGATGTCTGCCTTCTCTTCAAGATAAAGGAAGTACCAAAAAATGCCTTTAAAAAACTCAAGTGCAATGTCTCTTTCCAGAAATCATGACTTGGTTACTCAAGATAAACCACACATGTTGTTGTGAGCAGTTTTACGTAGGAACTATTTTCTTTCTACTGAGCAAAACCCACCAACCGTATCCCTGCACATAAGGAAGTGTGCATCTACTCATGAAAGGCTTGTGCTCGTGGCAGCGCAAGATGTAAACATTAATGGCGTCCTCCTCGGCTGAGCTTTTAGCTAGCTCAGTGGTGCTAGGTGACACTTCCTTCTGTGCAGTGATGTGGTTGCCGAATATAGTTCACTAGAGAGAAAATAATTCCTACATGTAAATGCTCACAACAAGGTCTGTGGGATTATCTTGAGTAACCAGGTCATGATATGTGAAAACAGACATTGCTGTTGAGCTTTTCAAACGAATATTTGGGGCCTTTGAGCACCACAAGCTGAGTGCCACCTCGTTCCATTATATGAGAGAAGGCAGACATCTCTACAGCCGAAATCTCCAACACACAGCTACTTACCTTTAAAATTTGTGTGGGATATTTAATTCAGACAGTAGAATTTTGAAGTAATATGTTTCTATCACCTTATACAATATTACTGAAGGCTGATAAATTATAATAATTAATGGTGAAATGTATTATACAGCAAAAATTTTGTGCATTTATTAACATGGATATGCGTCTGTTTTTTGAGTGCATCAATTCCCTTCAGTGTGTGTAAGGCTCCAGATCTGGTCTGCTAGATGTTAACATGGTGCTTACGCCAGGTCCTGAAGAAAAGGTGAGAGGTCATTCTGAGTAGCGTAAAGCTCCAGCAGAGTCTGAGCCTCGCCACACAGTGCCCCTTTCCAGGGAGCAGAACTCTAAGAGAGACCAAACAAGATGGTAGAGTTAAGAGGAAAGAAAGAAAAGTAAGTGATTTACAACTAGATGGGATGCGTGTGCTTGTCCTTTACCTGTTGCTTGGAGATGTAAGCCTGAACAAACTGCTGCAGAATCCCACAGTAGTTGATGTAAGCATTACGACCAGCACTCAGTGTCCCGTCTCTCTGTCAGACACAAAACACAAATCCAGTTTCTAAAATTGTTCCAAACTGAACTATATGCATACAGTTAAGCACATTATTGTCATATCCTATGCCCAATTATTTTTCATAGTTAAACACTGGTGTCATTAATTTCACTTGAGACCATAAATCCCAGTTCCTCTTCCAGATGCAACACTTGGCACTGTATTGGTGCACATCTTTTAATTTATCCTAATAGATGTTTCCATGCATAAATGTAATACATAATGCACGCAATGTGTTATGGGATGTGAATGCACTTTTTTACCGCTTTATGGATGAACTTGAGATTCAGGTGGCACTGGCCGCGGTCAGGATATGTCTCTGTTCTGGGCTCCAGATTGTACCAGTTGTCTTCAGTACAGTGGAGATCCTTAGGAGAGATGACACAAATGAGTATTCAGCTGGGAAGACAGACAAGAGTAACAAAGCAGATATAAGAACAAGAACATTTAGTACCTGTAGTTTAAGGACCACATTTCCCAAAAAGTCATCTGTGCCCTTCTCCTTTTTGGCCTCCTTGATCATCCTAAACAGGTACAAGTAGAAAAGTTCACCTGCTATGCTTGGTCATCTGTTTGTGTGTGAGTCATAGAGAGAGTGTGATACCTTCGTAAACTATTAAAGTTGGTTTTGATCTCCTCTAGTTTCTGAGTGAGTGAAACCTCTTCGTCCTTATCCCTGCAACAGGAAAAGCACTGGTGAGATGATTGTAATGAAAAAAGATTTCAAAGCAGAAACAGTGGAGCTCTGGATGTTTTCCTCACCACATCTCGAGGTGGAAGCTGGCACCGGCGATGTCTCCAAACTCTCTAAACCAAAAGGAAAGAAAATATATAAGAAAAAGAAATTTCAACCTTGCTCACCTGGCATAAATACACACATTTAGACTCACAGTACAAAGGTTTGGTTCCAGATAGGGTTCAGAGTCTGCTTCTTTATTTCTGACTGGTAGATTTTGTCATCGGATACAGCATCCTTTACAATCGATTTACAGGGTTTGGCTCTGGACCGGCGTGTTCGGCTCTCTGCTTCATCCTCCATTATGGTCAGCAGGCAGTATGGGTCACTGAAACCTGTTCAACACACATGAGATCGTCAGTAGACTTAAATCATACAGCGTGGTGACATGTAACAAAATTTAGAGATACCAAGAGACTATTCCACAAAGACTACACACAGCTGAAAAGAAGTGAAAGACCAGGATAAAATGTCCACATGAAAACATAAAGTTACCTGAAACACAACATAAAATGTAATCTTAAAGGGACAGTTCACCCCTGAATTATATATTTTTTCTCTTACCTGTAGTGCTGTTTATCAATCTAGTATTGTTTTGGTGTGAGTTATTGAGTGTTAAAGATATCGATAGTAGAGATGCCTGCCTTCCCTCCAATTTAATGGAAAATTAGATGGCACTTAGCTTGTGGTGCTCAAAGCTCCAAAAAATACATCTGAAAAACTCAACAGCAATGTCTCTTTCCAGAAATCATGACCCAGTTATTCAATATAATCCACAGATTTGTTGTGAGCAGTTTCATGTAGGACCTAACTACACCCAGCAGCCAAATCACTGCACAGAAGGAAGCATGCATCTACTGCTAGCTCACTTAGCACGACTGAGCTAGGTAAAGTTACAGTTACAAGGAGGATGGCCACCCTGCAGGAGGCGTGCATCTAATCATGGACAAGAGGCTTGAGCTCCTGAGACTGTGAGTAGGCTACTAAACATTAATGGCATCTATCTCAGCTGAGGTGTGACGTTAGCTAGCTCAGTGGTGCTGGATATGCTAGCAGTAGATTCACTTTCTTAGCAAAGAAAAATAGTTCCTACATGAACCAATCACAATTTTAGTTTAGCATGTTAGCATGCTAACATTTGCTAATAAGTACTGAACACAAAGTTCAGCTGAAGCTGATGGGGATGTTATTAGTTTTGCAGGTAGGCCTGTCTGGTTAAAAACCAACAGGTTGGACAAATATGGATTTTGGTCTACGATGACACTAGAGGCAAAAATCAGTATTATTCAACTGCAATTGATTCAGAGGGGAACATGAATGTCGGTACCAAAATTCAATGGCAATCCATCCATTAGTTGTTGAGACATGTCACTGTATGTAATTCTAGTGGTGACAGGTGAAAAATGAGCGGTCATCAAACTACTAAGGTTAGATTTCCAGGGAACCACGAATGTCTGCACCAGATTTTGTGCCAATCCACTGAGTAGATGTTGAGATAATTCTTTCTAAGTGAAAACTTTGAGCTGCTGGTGGCCCCAGATGAAAAGTCAGAGGATCACCAATGTCATTAGGATCCATTCATGCTCACCAGTGACGTCTTTTCCGAGGATTCCCTTGGCTTCCTTTACAGTGGCCATGAGGCAGTATACTGGGGGCTGTAAAGGTCAGATAGTTATTTAGATAATATAGCCGCCTCAGACATGCAGATGACATCATTTCTGCCACTGGTAAACTAAATGGAAGGCGGTGGAAAGTTAAGAATGCTATAAATACATATAAGGGGTCTCTAAAGGTGCATTCATTGGAACAAACATGCTGACTTCCTTTTCTCACCTCTGTGCTCTGCACTTTCTCTGTCAGGCTTTTGTGTTCTGACTCTGTCATAGTGAAAGCCTGGTAGATAGGACAGATGGAACGAGAGAAAACAACAAACTGTTATCAGTCATGCACCAACACAGCAGCAGAGTTATGTGTTACGTGGGAAGCCAAAGTGTTTACCTCCATAATGTACTGGTGGAGCTGGCTATCTGTGAAGACCTCAGTTGATGACGGTTTACCCATCTTATGAGCGATGGTGTACAACAGCTCCTTGTACAGAGGCTTCAGCTTTAAAAAGAAACAAACCCAGTGAAAACACGGTTGGAAAAAAAAAACTTTTGTGTCAAGTAAAGCACATAAATACTGATACCTCCTGCTCCTTGTGTCTCCGCGCTTTCTCTTCTGGGTTTAGGTCTTCCTTGAAATCCTAAAGGAGAAGAGCAGGACATTTTGTCCATGATTGTGTCGAATGCATGATATAAATTAAATATTCTGGGGTGTAATTTGAGGTATTTGAAGGTCATAGAGTGTTGCCTACCCTCCTGTCTCGTGATTTCCTCGTCAACCCGAGTTTACGTACAGGGGACGACTAACAAGAGAAAGACAGAAAAAAAGACCAAAATCAGCCATTGTAAAACATATCCTTAACAGACCATATCAGTGACTTCACATGCTGTTGCCCATTTATCATAAATACGTTACATTACAGTTGACTACTTTCCAAATCATGCTGCTGTGTTAATGTCTTTTCCCTATTTCGAAACAGCCGTTGGTTTCCATTCATTTCCATTCAGAATACAATTTAGTTCATAGACTCTTGAAACTTGATTGAATTAGATAATCCACCAGATCAGGATGTTACCAGCCCATTAAATGGCCCTTATCTGTGCTTATAAGCCTCATAGGTATGAGTCAGAAGGAGCTACTGGTAGGTTCAGAGGGGTTTTATCCGCCTATTCAATGGCTGTTGCCAGTTCATTAGGTTTTGCTCTTACTTTCCTTAGGTTTAGGCCCTACCGTTTTTTTTCCCCGTTAAAGGGTTTTTTTTGGGGAGTTTTTCCTTATCCGCTGCGAGGGTCATAAGGACAGAGGGATGTCGTATGCTGTAAAGCCCTGTGAGGCAAATTGTGATTTGTGATATTGGGCTTTATAAATAAAATTGATTGATTGATTGATTGAAAACGATGTGGTCAGGTTTAGAAGAAGATCATAATTTGGCGTAAATGTTGGACCTCGGACTCCTGGGTGAAAGTCCAAGCCCTTTCATGGGAAAGCCCTATCTTGAGGCCCGTTTCCACCGCAGGAACTTCGGGGTAATTTTACGGGGCCGGGGCCGTTGGTGCGTGTCTCCACTGCAGGAACCACCCCCGAAGGACAGAGTTCCGGAACTTATACGGGGGCTAAACAAGTCCCTTCCTCGGAGTAGGTACTCAGAACGGCCCCGAAAGACTCCTGGCTGGGGCTTGGGGATTACTTGGTGCTGATTGGATATACTCAAGGGGGGATTGATGTCAACAGAAAGCAACAAAATAGCCGGCATTTTTAAAACTCAGCAGACGAGGGTTAGCTCGTTCATATAGCTTTCGCCACCATGTAAAAAAAAAACTCACTAAATGGCCCGTGAAAAAAATATTTTTTCCAGCAGATATCTTAGTTACAACATGATTGAGCTAGCAAAGCAGTTTTGTGTTGATATGTGTGGTATATATTCAGTTTTGGGAAATCACGATGTCTAGAAAGCATCAGAGGCTGCCGCTGACAGGGACAGCTAACAGCAGCAGCAAAGCTAACATCAGGACGTCATCTGTTAAAAGCCTCCCGTTGTCGGATAAGACATGAAACTACTCCAGATAGCTCAATCATGTTGTAACTAAGACATCCGCTGGAAAAAAATTTTTTTTCACGGGCCATTTAATGAGTTATTACAGACACCACTAAGGGCTATCAGCTAACGGCGTTCCTATGTCGCCCTGGTAAATGGTCGCGCAATGATTACGTCACACATCCAGAGCCCGTAACTTTACAGGAACCTTCCTCGTACTCCGCTCTCAGTGGAGACACAGCGGTTGAGAGGGCCGAGCGAGAGGACTTTCCTGTAGTAGTCGCATCCCACATTTCCCATAGTATAAGTCAGTAGTGTCTTTTACTTTCCGGTAAATGCTCATGTCCTTTCAAACTCCAAAAACCCAGTTTAAGAAGCGAAGCATACACACTTCGAGAGTAGCTGGTTGTACAGATAGGATTCTAAGCAGGATTCTAAAAGCACCTAAAAAGTTGTGATGGCAACATAAATGGAGTATGGTGGTGCCCATTCGACAGGCAGTTGAAAGCTTCAGAACGTTTACTAGAGACAGCCCAATGCAATTAATGACAAATCTCAAATTTATGGCACTTGATGACCAGCCTTTGTGCAATTTTGCCAGCTAATTATGCATTTGGACCTGGTACACTCTCCCCAGACACATTGCAGAGGTATCCCCACTCGCCCTGTATGATGTTGTCACCACACACATTCATAGTCTGACCAATACCAACATGAGCAACATAAGTTTTACCACAGACATAGAGACTTATGACATTAGTCCAGTGTGTATGTTTAGTTAAACAGCTCAGTGGCTGCATGAAGACTAACATGTTGTGTTAAAAATTGTGGTGTCGTTAGATTTGGTTAGAGCTATGGAATATGAAACCATCCGTCACTGCTCACTACATTTTAGCCATTCTCACCTAAAATACAAAAATGTTAAATTATTAGTCAACTTATCAGTTTCTGCCATGAGAAGCGGGGAATTATCAGTTATCCATAATATGCATCCCTAAAAATCTTCTATAATAAATACAAAAGAATTCACACTTTGAAATGCAAGGCGTACGTGTTTTACCTGTCTGTGTCTTGAAAAGCCATGTTCCTGAAAAACAACAAAGTAAATAAATGTGCCTATGATTAAATACAGGGAATCTAACCATGCTGTCAATGTACATAGTTCAGTGAAATCAAACTGAAACATAAAGGTATTGGTAGGTGACCTCATCTCAGCGTTAGCTCTAATAATAAATACGCAGAGACTGAAATACCTTCACTTGAAAAAAAAAAAAAAAAAGCATCACGAGGCTCAAGAAACAGTTGTGTTTGATTGCTGATAAGGCCTGCCTCACTAAGAGACTTCCTCTATTGCTGATAATAAAAGAGACTTAGAAGCAAAACCCCACTTAATATCAAAGCTGGGAAATTCAACTTGTAACCCATCCTAAAAATAAGTATGCAAATAAAACTAAACCGACCGCATCTCACACATACGTGTATAAGCATTTTCATTTTGTTTGCATATACAGCAGTAGCCTTGTTGCAAAACTACTGAATGCTCAAAATATGGCTCGATTAACATAACAAACAGTAGTGGGGAGTTTCCTTTAAATGCGTGGACTGCAGACAATTGCAACACACACAGAAACACACTGTTTGGCTGTCTTCCATGACAAATATGCTTCATTCTGCATCATCTGATCCAAGCATACATCCAATACGGCTGTGAATCATAGTCACAACATCTTGAAATAGCCATTTGGAAAACATGACTCAGTGTTTGGGGAGTAATTATTTTGACACTGTTGTAACTTGTCTGACAATTTTAGGTCTGGGGGTTTTTTTTGTCAGGTTTCACAAGAAAGATAGAAACATGTTTCATCAGCTTAACTCCTGAAAATCTGTGCAGAGATGATACAAATACAACCTAGAGAAACATAAAACACCTTCAGAGAAAAAGTAGATCCAGTGTTCATGTATCTGACAGCATCAGTTTCACAGCGCAGTATAAACTCAGTAGTTAGTAACTGGCAGAGAGCCAAAATGAAACAAATTTAGTAGACTTTAGTTCAACATATACAAGTGCACTGTAGTCCATACCTGTTCAGGTGTTTGCAGTAGGTTGGCTCCTGCGCTGGTGGGTTCACTTTGACTTGACATAATGATGCTAACATTTGACAAGCTGACTCCTGCCTGGTAAGCTGCTGTGCTGTGTGTGTGTGTGTGTGATATAGGGAAGCTGTGTGCTCGGTGTGTGTCGATGAACTATCACAAAGCTGCCGGAAGTCATCACTTCCTGTAGAAGGTGGTAACGTCAGTAACTGTGACTTATGACTTTTTCCTCCATCTAGTGCCCTGCAGCATGTCTAAATGCAAAAAACAAACCTCAGTCACTCAAAGTTGAAGCACAAACCCAAACTGTTGATGACTTTATTGGCTCTAGTTTTGCATGCAACGTTGTTACCTATACGTCTACTGTTATTATTTTACTGTTAGTTACTATCACCATGGATCCCACAATGAATCTAAATCCATGATCCATGCAGCTGAACGAGGCAATGAAACAGCATGTAACATGAGACAGTCCACAGCAGTCGCTCTGTGGTTTGTCTATTGTCAGCTTCACCTGCTTCCCATTAGGAAGTATTCTATTCAAAAGTTTATTTACTCCATTATACTATTGTAATTACTGCATTGAGAGTTCACGTCTGACAATACTTCAATGCGTATATTTAAACACATCTACACACATCTACGCACACGCATCTTCTGTAGACTCTCTATTTCTATTTCTGTGTAACTATAAACTGTCTACATCTTATCTATGACTATCGGTGCTTCTAAAATGTTTTGATGGTAGCTACATTTTTTTGTCACAGAAAAACACAATTTGGGATATAACAAGCACAAGAATGTTAGCTGTTGAAGTTGTCAAGGATCCCTAACTTGATACAAACTGGGTCACTGACTCCAGTTTTATATGAATCTGCATCAGGGAGGTCCTTCTGAAAGATTGTGAATGCTAGATATTATTAAGACCAGAATTCTATGGATGTCAACAACAGTCGAGGAGGAAACCATGAAGGGGGTGACCTATGATCAGAGGATTTGGATCAGTTCTATCGTGAGTTGAGTGCTGGAACTCCCCAAAGGACCCTTAACGTCAAGAACTACTCAACTACAAGAACTTTGATCTATAAAATGTCAGAATATAAAGCCCAAGTTAACATATTCAACATATTCGCAACTGTGCTGCAAGTTTGAGGGCTATGTATGACGTCATTGCCAGATGGCCTTTTTTGGCCTAATGATAGTTACATCACATCCTGTGTATTACCACATAGATGTGAAGAGTTACTACATTAGACACTGCGATTTGAGCTAAATATGACAGTTATACAACCTACTTTTTGATGGCATGTGCACAAAAAATCAGTTCGATTCATTCCCACTTTGTGTTTGGGACTGCCTATGTGAGTGTCAGAGAGAGACAAAGAGAGAGCCAGACAGACAAAGCCCTCCACTATTGTTGCCAACCCACACCATGAATTTGCATCTTCTCGCATCTTTCACAAGCATGCGGGTACTTTTGCAACCTGACCACTGGCTTTGCTTTGACTCATTCTGAGAAACACTGTTACTTACTGTAAGAGGCACATGCCATACACTGGGAATGCATAACACATCATATATCAAAGAATAACTGTTATGACCCTGTCCTATTTGTATGGCAGGGCATTTTAAGTATTACTCCATAGCCTATATGATATTGTCAAGCTGGCCTGTAACTCATCTGAAGTAGATGCTCTGCCCCTTGAATAGTTGGGATTCACCCTGCCTAGTTGAAATGTCACCAGGCAATTAGAGTCCTCTGTATTAACAGATGTAAATCTAAGTAAAACACACACACACACACACACACACACACACACACAGATATATACATTCAGTATGTGTGTCAAATTATGTTAGAATCTTGGGGCAGGACGCTTTAGCAAGGGAGCAAAACACCCAGGGGCATCCTGCCTCACAACATTATCTAGTATTTAGCCATATGTGACTTAAAATAGTTCATGTCTACGTATAGGAGTAGTATAGTATAGTAGTTTTACCAGCTTGCTAGCATTATTGGCTAGCTAGCCAGCAATTAGCATTGCTAGCTATCTTGAATTAGCCAACCTTTTTAAGCAAGCTTGCTGGAGATAGACATCCTATAATAAAAGCCTGACAGAAAGGTGACAAGGCTTCTAATAAAAGCCAAGGAAAATATTTTTCATAATTTTTTAATTAAAACAAGACAGTGTTTATAGCCATGCTGATGTCAGCATGCCAACATCCTCACAATGACAGTGCTAACATGCTGATGTTTAGCATACTAACTCATGTTAGTTTAGCATGTTAGCATGCTAACATCTGCTAATAAGCACTAAACACAGTGTACAGCTGTGACAGATGGGACTGTATTTAGTTATGCAGGTATTTGATAGGCCCTCTGAGAGTGTGCTGAGCTTTTAAGCCAATTTGACATAGTGGCCAATCGTGGGATTACAACTTCTGAATTCATCCAGTGATGCCATTGGGCCAAAAAAGTTTATGTCTTTTACACTGGAAAAGGGGTATCTGTAAATCAGTGGATACATTTTTCTGAGTGTCACACTCCCCATGAAATTATTCGTTCAGCAGTTGAAATTTGATCCAGTCTGATAACATTTCGAAAGCCTAGAGGAGCCGCATGATTAAATCATTGTTGCAGGACCAAACTAGAAGTTAGCCACTTGGCTGGTGAAGTCTTGACACTTACTCTACCCTGCTGAAAAAACCAGCATGGACCAGCATAGAAATTATGCTGGTCCATGCTGGTCCATGCTGTTTTATGCTGGTCCATGCTGGTCTGATCCATGCTGTTTTTTTCAGCAGGGGGCCCAATGATATGGAAGATCCCAGTAATTTTACACCTGGGAAGTCAAACTTTTTGGGCTTCATGTGACACTGAGCAACTTTCATATGAATGAATGAGGTCCTGCCCCCCAACGCTGTATCCAGTTCTATTTGTACATTCGTTAGCAAGATTTCAACAGCTAAACCAAAATCCATCTGCTGATCATAAAATCTGTTTGCAATCTCATAACTGATCCTGATAAAGGCCAAGGCCACATATAGGCTATCCCATAACATATGCTAATGCATGTATGTAACCATGGTAACACATATGCACAAGGGTATTTTCCCTGATTGAAAAAGCTGTGAAAACTGCCATCATTGTATCTGACTGTGTACTTTGTCTGTTCATAAAGTCCATTAAAAAGTGTGTGACAGTGATCCCACTGTATTAAACCCCAAATCTAACTGTAGCCTACAAGACGTCTTTTTTTCATCCTGTCTCTGTTTGTCATACTCATAACATGCAATTGATTTGCAGTCTAATAATAGCCTACTAATAATGCTTACAGTCATTTATTTCTCTATAAGCTCTGTGTGACACACTTTAGAAGCATTTAAGTGCTGCTGCATAAACACCTGTCAGTCACCAGAATTGGATTTCTCCAAACAACACCAAAACTGTCCAATCAGCGTGCTACCTGTTTACTTCTCTTGGTTAGTTTGCAAAAAGTCAGTGTGAACAGGAACCGAACCAAAACTAAAATGGCACAATGTATCATTTTTTCCCTCTGCTGTGGACCAAATGAACCAAACTACAGGTGTGAAAGCACCTTTCAACCCAGGCTGACCTGTGCCTGTTTACAGTCACTTAAAGTCCCTTTGTCTGGTTGGTTCCCTTCTGCTCAGTCAGCTGGAGGCTTTTTGGGATTCTCCGGGTTCGCAACAACGATCTTCATCCCCACTGCCACTCCAGCCGAGTGGGACAACCTGGCATCAGTGCCAGAATTATCATTCCTGCTAGCTCACCCTGCAGCAATAAAAATCATTTCCTGTCTTCGCTTCGCTGTGGTGGAGTGCCAAGTGGGCTAGATATGAATCCACAGTGTGTCACCACCTCCTGCACAAAGATGAAGAGTGATGATAATCTGATTTAGACCTAGATTTATTTATGATATGATTGTTTATAATCTTATTGTAAAAAGGTTGCTAGATCACAGGGCTGACACATAGAGACAGACAACCATTCACACTCAAATTCACACCTACAGCCAAATTAACCTAGTCTGCATGTCTTTGGACTGTGGGAGGAAGCCGGAGTACTCAGAGAAAACCCACCTACATGCACACTCTGCACAGGGGGGCTCCCCCACCCAGGGGTTCGAAGCCCCCACCAAAAATATTTGATTTGACAAATGTCAAAAATTTTGTCCCAGTTATTTGGTGAAACTTTTTAGGTTCAATATTCTGAGGTCCTTCATAGTGTGCATTTTTCCAAAACACTATATCTACTTGACACTGTAGTCACAAGTTTGTTTGTCGTAACTTTTCATTTATTTAATGATGCAACTGTTATGATTAAGGAGAGAATAAGAGTAGGATCAGGCAGATTGTAGCCGTTGGAAGTCATATTTATTAAATAGGTAGAGGTTACATTGAAATGTATGTAAAGACACTGTCATTTAAAATCATATGACCCTAAATTTAAGAAAATGAACAACTAAGACAGTCAAAACATCCTCGTAACTACATGCAAGGGCTGCACACGGGAAGAAAAAGCAACAATTATGACTACAAGACATACGTTTCCTTCAGTGTCAGACATAATTATACTTAGCTCAATACAACTGTCTTATGTCAATGTCTTTCGGTTGCTTCACAAACTATGGTATTCTTGGACTAAACATACTCTGCTTCTCTGGGGGACAAACACTGTTATCACATTGCAATTAGGCTTTCTTTGTGGTCTTTACTGATTTATTTATATTTGTTTGTAATTATAAATAGGCTTATGTGGAAATGTGTGTGCATTTGGCATTGTATTTTATCTTTTGCTATTTAAATGTCTGCCTTGTAAAGCATTCTGATTAGGGCTATATTACTTTATTATTATTATTATTACTATTATTAATGTTATCACAAGATATGTGTGACAGATTAAACCTTCATTGCACAACATGAGACTAATAGCCTATCCTGATTTTCTATAAAACGTGGAGTTCGTTGTCACAACTAAAAGCCATGGTGGTATCTGCTGATTAGACTCACAAGTCAGTCTTTAGACGCTTTGCGGAGATCTCTGATTGTCTGGTGGCGAGACTATCTGCTGGTTAAATTTTTATCCTGTTTCCCCTTATATTAAATATTATCTTGTTTACTCAACATCTAAACCAATCAGTTGGTAGATGAGGTCAGAGCCCTGGGACTTGCAGTCGGTGAAGAGCATCATTATTAAATCTATGATCTGACACAAATCTCTCCGGCCTGCACTGTGCGGTGATCGCCGGTGATCGATTCAGCTCAGGCCTAGCTCATCTCGGACAAGCCTGAGTGACGTCACGTGGTGGGCGTTTCACACGGATGGCGGAAGGGCAGGTGCAGCACCAAACCGAGCAGCACTATCACAACAACCGTTATCAGCGCAGAGGGGAGAAGGCTCACCGAGACTGCAGACAGGCCTGCAGATACGCTTTCTGATAGAGGAACACTATCTTTAACCTTTTTGTCTGTCGGACAGTCCGGAGGCCCGTCGACATGGCTCTGAACCAGAACCACTCGGAGTCCGGCGGAGTCATCATCAACAACAGTGAAAGGTAACGGTAGCAGGTGCTACAGGCTAGCTAACAGTTAGCACTTACCGTAACTACACGGACAAGTTAAACTCCGGGGAGAACGTCACAATAAAGTCATTTAAAAATAAAAAATAAAAATATGCGTCTGTGCTAACTGGTTAATATAACGTTACCTAACATGCAAGAAGCACTCTTACATCTTTCACATCTCATATCTAATAACGTTACACAACAGCTAACTTCATCCAAATGACAAGTTTTAGCATCAGGTAGCCTATTTTACGTGAAACCCTGTTAATTCTATCAAACTGATGTTAGCGGTAGTGAGCACCGTGAAGCAGTCAGTAAGTTATACATGTCATTTTATTTTGACAGAGCCCCTCACCGTATGTCACACATAAGCCGAATTGAAGAGTGGCTCATAATCAGTGCAAAACCACACCAAATGTACACGTAAATGCTAGACGGCAAATAAAGCTGCATTAATTGTTATATAACGCCATGTTTGTTAATAGAACATTCGCGTAGCATCTTAACGGAACCGGGTCTCGGACTCGCAGCCCAAACATGGCCTTCAACCTGTTATATCATCACTGCAGTCAACCATAGCAGGCTTCACTCGTGGTTACATAAATGTTTGCTCGTTTTAAACGTTATATATTTAGACAAACTTATCGAGGGGAACATGCTAATCATATTGTAACTGTAACGTAGCATTTATGCCAGTACCGTGCTGCTGCAGTGCTGACTGTCTCCACCATCTGCACCCTGGCCTGCTTTACTATGAAACGTTTTTGTTTTGTCACATACAGACCAAGTCAGCTTTCATGAATTAAACTCAGTGACACATTTTTCTAGAACATACTGGGCTGCAGTGATAAACCCATTACAGCTAACCCAGAACCAGTAGTAAGCCTAATCCTTTTACTGGGATACTGTTTACTGGAAGCAACTGATGGGCCATGTTTAGTAACTGGACAGTTGCACAATAACCCAGTGATCTCATTTTAAGCTGCTGGTGGGGTTTGAGTCATGTTAGTAATCAAACCGAACCCAAATAAACAATGCAGACTTTCATTCTTGTACATTAAAATATGATGTAATAGAAACATAACAGAAAAATTATGTTTTATCATTGAATTGTTATTTCCTGTGACGCACTGATTGTGTTCTTGTGTCTGTTTCTGTCACCAGTGTGTTGATGAACTATGATAACGTGGAGCTGGTTTTCTGCGATGCGGACAGTCTGCCTGAGGCCTTCAAAAAGAGCAAAAAGGGTAGCATCTACCTAACTCCATACAGGGTGAGGGACATGACCCAGATGTCTTATTTGTTATTCAGCCACAGCCTCATGCTGACATCATGCTGTCACCACTGACAGCATACACACAACAAGCAGCTGAACTCTGATGCCACTAATACATAGTATTAGATAGGGCTGTGTATTGGCAAGACTGGCGATACAATACCTAACATGAAACAGGGTTATGATTCAGTATATTGCCAGCGGTTCCTGCTGTAACCAACTTCATACTGTAACACTACTTTATGTGCAATCTGAGATAAGGAATTAAAATTTATAATTATAAAAAGTGTTTAGCAGAATTCTTTAGGCAAACAAATTCAGAAATTAAAAAACTGATACAGTGTTTTTGAGGACTGAAACAGTATCACAAGGGAAGTCACGAGAACTGATACTTCAGTGCCAGGTTGATGCCATAATTCTGAACACATGACGTTAGTTCTTTTCTCCACTACTATAGCTACTGTAAGTACCATCAGTGATGCATTTCTCCAGACCTTACGGGGCAGCATGTCCACCTGCAAGTGTACTAGTCTGCTGTTAAATGACAAAGGAAGAAGAAAACCGCCTGCCAGCACTAAAGAACATCATCACATGGAAGAGGGGCACAAGTGCAGTTGTAATGATTTGCAATGGTGGCGCAGCATATTTACGCTATGCTGCAAACGGCAGCAGTGTGACGAGGCACTGAGCATCTCTTTCGCACTATTTTGTGCTACACATTGAATGTTTTTTTTGTCACACATGTACAAGTGCTGAACAACAACAAAAATGGAGGAGAAATATGTTAATATACTGCAGGCTAATATATGTTTCCTCGCCTACAAAATCTCATGAGCCCATATAGACTAATACTTTGCGTTTGAGGCAGATAATCAAGGATTAATAATAACATTTATATTAAATTTAATTCATGTTTTTAATCAAGTTGTGTGTGTTTAAATACATGGGATTTACGGTATTGTTTTTGTTTTTTACCATGGTATTGAATCATGGAATGTTGAATTTTATTGGTATTTATTTGACTACTAAATTTCTGGTATTGTGACATGCCCAATATTACAAAATATAACAGTGTGATACACAAGTGTATTGATATTATCCTACACGCCTAGTATTAGGTTTAACTTTCCCCAAGTTTTATAATTTAGTCAGGAAAAACTGAGACTGCTTTTTGAAGTCATGTGAGTAATGATGTGATGTTAGTTGCTGTTATTTTCTCCCAGGTGATCTTTGTGGCTAAAGGGCGGGATGCACTGCAATCTTTCATGATGCCCTTCTACCTAATAAAGGGCTGTGAGATCAAACAACCTGTACTGGGAGCCAATTACATCAAGGGTACTGTCAACGCAGAGCCTGGAGGTAAGTATATCTGTGTGTGCCAGTGCATGTGTGGCAATTAGGTTACACTGGTGCATGATAGTACAGTACATGTCTGTTAGTTTGTAATTGCATAGATTCCTACCTGTTTTATCTCTTTCAGGTGGCTGGGAGGGCAATGCTACGTTCAAGTTCGTCTTTGCTGCTGGAGGAGCTATAGAGTTTGGCCAATACATGCTGCAGGTCGCAGCTCAGGGTATGGTAACAAAGCAGCACTAACAGTGTCATAAAGTTCTTGTTTTAGTCCTGATGTTTTAGCTGATTGTCCTCCATTGTTTTTTCATCTCCTGCCTTCTCCTCCTGCTTTGTGTGTTGCAGCGTCAAGAGGTCAGCCAGTGACTCCTGGGTTTGGTGGATGCCCCTACATGGCCAACGGGGCCTATGCTTACCCTCCTCCCCCTGCTAACGGGATGTACCCTGCTGGACCTCCACCCGGCTACTCCTACCCCAACCCTCCTCCACCAGGTAGAGGCTGTAATAATATCCAGCGTTACATTATCATCTTGATTTTGCGATACAGATTCCTTTAAGGTTTGTAAGTGTTCACTGCAGCCAGCAGGTCTAATCTGCAGCTCTGTGCTCCTGCTGCCCAGGTGGATTTTACCCCAGCCCTCCAGCGTTTGAATCCTCTGCGGCCTACATACCTCCACCTCCTTACTCTGCTTCTCTAGGCCAGCAGCCCCCACATGACCCAGACCTCCCCTCATCAGCAGCAGGTGTGTCTCTCTGGCAACAAGGCTCTGACTGATTAACAAGATTATTGCTGGAGTTAGTGCATGCTACTGTGATCTCAATTGTTTGGTGTAAGGTGGTCATCAAACTCAGTCTGAGCTGTCTGAATTCAGCCTTTTTCCTGTCAATATTATCTTAAGCTTTAAGTCTTAGCTCGTGGAAATACTGAAATTCAATGATGTCAACATGTCTACAACAAATGGCTGCACTCTTCCAAGCACCAAACAGGAAGCAGCAGACCAGGTAGACAGTAAAGATGGAGAAGACTCCAGGGGCCTCATTCAGAAAGCATGTTTTACAAAGTCCGGGTATAACCGTGAACCCTGAGTTGACTAACCCTGAGATGGAAAACCCTGAGTTCTTGGTTTCAGAACAGCTGATCGTAGTTAGTTCAGTCAACTCTCACTATGTTCACTCTGAGTGATGGCTGTGCACGGTCAAAGAAAAAAGCCGACATCAACGGAGCTCTAATACTACGATTCACCATGGCGATAAGCTTATAAAAGGCAAAGCCTACACTTAAATCCAGTAGACGTAGAGATATTAATGCATGTATATGCGGACTGTTCACATTCACGTAAAAAAGAAAAGAAAAAAAAGAGCCTGAGTCAGAGCGGGGAAAATTTTCAATAAGTTAATGCAACAAAGTTTTATTTATTGTTATGCATTCATTCATCATAAGGCCATAGCCTGCAGTACATTTTAAATGTATTTGTTCAGCTTTAATCTGACAAGGACTAAACACAGGGGACAGCAACTGAAGATGAAAAGTATAGTTTAAGATTTGAAATCTCTTAAGTATTTATATTAAAGACAGAGACATGATTGTAAGCTCACAATGTGATCCAGTAATAATGTGTTTGGTGATTTGCACTTGAAAAGGCATTCAGGTTAGAATACAGTAGCTTTTTAATTTGGACATTTTAAATTTAGACAATTTTAAAATTACACATCTGTTTGTTTAGTGGCCTTATTTCAGCTATTTGCCATACATTGTTATACTGTATGCCAGTATGAATTGAGTGTGAAACTATTCTTAAAAAACACACTGTCAGACATTTTTCTCATGGTCTTAATCCTTGGATGGAGTTTCAGTTGTCATGAACAGCTGAGCAAACTCAGTAAGTGGACCTTGCCATATTTAAAGAATTTTTGAAAGAAAT
Source organism: Epinephelus moara (assembly GCF_006386435.1). Classification (NCBI taxonomy): domain Eukaryota; kingdom Metazoa; phylum Chordata; class Actinopteri; order Perciformes; family Serranidae; genus Epinephelus; species Epinephelus moara. Next base: position 29,225,095 of record NC_065518.1, on the reverse strand, counting down.
TCCTTTAGCCCATTGTAACAGGTTTACAAGCTCAAGCAACAGAATAATTTCCCTCCTCCTCTTTACACCACCCTTACCTCGGGCTTGATTAGCCTCAGTCATCTCATATATCCCAGGGATAACTCGTATAACCATGTTTAATTAATGTCTCCCTCTCTTCTCTCACTCTGCGTCTCTTTCCCAGCGGAGGCCAAAGCAGCCGAGGCAGCAGCAAGCGCCAGCTGTGCCACGCTGCCTCCTACACATGTGTACCTGCCACAGGTAAGCTGCCCTCCGACACTCTGCTACACATCTGATATTAAACTTTATCTACCAGTTTGCTGATACGTTGGGCTCATACTCTGTTTTTATTACAAGTCGTTTACAAGTAGACAAGTGTGCACATAGCCTATAGCCTGTGACAGCAAGAAGTCTAAGTATTTTACCTGTTAAATCTCGAGCAGCTGTTGGTTTGCCACAGCCTCTGTCTCCTTTACGATTGTAAATTGTAAGCACACCAAGACTACAGGGTGTACCTGTACAAAAACCTGGCATTACATAGCTTCGTTAGCTTTAACTCCCAAATTAGTAAAATGCTTGCTGCACGAGGACATACTAAGTGTCAGGATCCCACAGTCTTCCCATATTTTCACGCTGATGCCTCACACCATGGTGCTTAAAAGCTCTTTTTTTTGGGCAGGCAGCTTGTAAAAATGTAGTTATAGATTCTTAACCATGTTAGTACTGCATTCCCACAACACAAAGCAGCTTTTGGGCATTTTTGTGTTGTTTGCCAGCAGACGTAAATGACAAGGAGCCACTGCTGTGCAATACAATGTCAGTGGGGAGTGATGAATTGTTTGTCCATCTAGTGGGGGCGGGACTTAAATGCGCACTCTGTCTCTAACATGATGAGAAACTTTTTGATTTTCTTTGTTAGTAGCAGAGAACGCAGGATTACTGTAGTCAACACTGACAAAAAGAGAACGCAAGAAAGTGCAGCTGCCGTTTACACAAGGTACCGGTGTATAGGTAGTGCGGAAAATGAATATGAAACCATTTCAAATATCATAATTGATGTGTATCAATTAGAGCAGCAAGTAACGATTGTTTTCATTGTAGGTTAATCTCTCAGTATTTTTTCAATTAAACAATAAGTTGTTTGGTTCATTAAAGGTCAGAAAATGGTGAAAAATGTCAATCAGTGTTTCCCAAAGCCCAAGATGATGTCCTCAAATGTCTTGTTTTGTCCACAGCCCAAAGATATTCAATTAAGGAGTAAAGAAACCAGAACATATTCACATTTAAGAAGCTAGAATCAGAGAATTTTGATGATTTATCTCTTTAAAAAATTACTCAAACCAGTTAATCGGTTATCAAATCAGTTGGAGATAACGTAATAGTTGACAACTAACCCATTAATTGTAGCAGCTCTGGTACCGGGTTCCCGTGGTCATGGAAAATCTGGAAAGGTCATGGAATGCCATAATCACATTTTCCAGGCCTGGAAAAGTCATGAAATTACAAGTTATTTAAAGTTTTGCACAAGTCATGGAATTTTGTTGTGTGTAATGAAATCTTCCATGGATAACTTTACATGAATGTAACATAACAGCGAATTTATTTCGATGTAATGTATCTCTAATATGTGGCGCTGTGTGAAAGCGCTTTGTTTACCATTACGTACGTTTCTCCATTTTAGCTAGCTAGCTTAAATTATGAAAAAAAAAATGCCAGGCAAGTGGAGCAAGAAAAAGAATTGCAATGGGTCCTTGAAAAGCCAATGGAAAGGTTTTGAAATTGTGTCCATGAAAATGTGTGGGAACCCTGCTAGTATAGATTAATCGATATTTCTGACGATACTACTTTGTGATGTCCCGCAAAAATAAAGGCTTGATTTACAGCACCAAGGAAGTGCATCGACCATTGCAAAACCAAATCAGCTATCCCCAGTTACCAAAGAGTCTCACTGTAGGTTCTTTGTTGTTACTATCCCAGTAGTGGAAATGGTGGATAGTGGAACAACCGAGGTAACTGTGGACAACAAAATTCAAAGTGTCCTGTGTTGTCGGCAGTTGCTAGCCTCTAAGTAAAACGAAAAGAGATTCGATTGTCTTTGTGACAGTAATGAAACAATAATACGACTTGGAAATGCTAAGGCGGGAGGCTGACAAGTTGTGTTTTCAATTTTAACATGCTCTGTGTAAAAAACAAAAACACTAATTGATTACTGTACAGTGCCGTTGTCTTAAACTATAACTCTCCTCTCTCCACAGGACAAGCCTCCACCCTACTCCCCTCCAGAGGACAAGAAGAACCAGTAGACCTGCTTGATCTCAACCTCATTCCTCTCCGTCTCCTGTTATCTCTATCCTACTGGATCACCTCGTTTCTCATTCCATTAACACAGGAACATCAGGAAGGCCAAAGTTTTCCTTTTTAAAACGACTTCCTCTTTCTCATCGTCCCAGTTGCCTTCCAACTCATCCCTAACCTCCTTTTTTCCCCTCATTCCATTGCTTTCCCACCTCAGCCTTTACCGCTGACATTCCTTTTAATGATTCATATATTGTAATTGGCTTCTCTTCAAAAGCACCTTGATGGAAATTAGAAGTGTTGGTAGCAATCTTTGAGAGAAATGAGAAGATTGTTGAGGCAGAAGTTGTCAGGATTTGGGGCTTTTTTTTCAATGTAGTTGACAAAAAATATTCTAACCTGACTAGCTACTTTAGCATACATTGCCTTGCAGGTGACCCAAGAATCATACCGCCACCCTAAACTTTAGATTCAGCTATGTTGTTACACTCAATCCTAATTTTCTACGACTGTCTATTAAACTAGACTGAATCTAATGATAATTACTTTGCTAGTCTATTGAAAGGCGAGCTGAATGCAGTATTTTATTTTTCTATTATTTGTGTGTACAGGCTTTTAATATGTAGACTTTTCAAAATGAGATATTTTCTCAAGAACACTAACCTAGAGAAAACCTAGCTTTTGTAAAGAGGAGTGGATCGCAGTGAGGGTCTGGTCCGCTTCGACATGTTTTAGCGGATGAGAAGACCACAAAGATTAGAGCAGCGTCGAGCCCCCGCAGCGAATCCCTGATCCCGGATTAGAGCAGAGAGCGAGGGCGACCAGGGCCTGGAGGGACGGACTGCCAGGAGGGATTATCTTCATAATGTGCAAGAGCAGAGCAGTCACCCAGTGATGTCACTTCCTGTTTTGTCATGCCTCCGAACATTCGAGAAAACAAATGGTCAGACTCACCGCCATCCTGCTTCACTTTCCATTCCTCTAATGTCCATTTTAAACATGACAGAAACAAAAGAGCATTAGAGGATTTTCTCACTGTTTCTACTTTCTGTGGTTGTGATCTTAACTCTCTAGTTTGAGGTCAGTCTTAAAATCTGATCTGAGCACCTCAGTATCTGAGCCTCGACTCTTCCTTCCTCTGTAGTCACTTATCTATATACTGTATCTGTGGCACATCCGTGGCTGATTCTTTGCACTTTCAGAATGCTATGCATCGGGCTCCTGTTCGCTCTGTCATGGCTGTGTGTATAATATTAATAATAATAAAGCTCTGTATGTATTTCAAACTAATTTATTGAATAATTCATGTAAAATGGCTCAAGTAAGAAAAACAAAGCATGATCTCAACTGATGCATGTATGCATTGGATTGGATTTTATTAAATGGAGCTTGATTGGTGTGAAACGGAAATGTCTCTGTATTTATTTCTACACCGGGCGTCGCTATATCACACAATGATGGGTATTCCACTTTGAACACAGCATAGTGCATTAGCATATTTAACATGAACATATTCCAGAGTCAGCAGGAGGGGTTATTTTTTTATGTCATTGGGCTGGAACAGTCTGGAAATGTGCTTTTCCCTTCTCAGAGTCAAGTGGTCCGCATCTGCATGTCCAGACAGCTTGTGCAAATCCACAGCAGTTTCCCAAAGACCGATGCATGATGTCCTGAGCCTCGAGTACCTCAACATTCCAAAGGTCACAGCTACGCCCTCTAAGTGCTCATGATTTTTATTTTTATTTTTTTTTAAAAAGGCTAAAAGCCTGTTAAAAACATCTGTACAGTACAGCAGATCCCATCACAACACTGTCAGCATCACAGGTTAGAGACTGTACAGGCAGCGCCATTTGTGCATTCATTCAAAGATCCCAAGACGATAAAAATGGTGATCCATTGTTCTCAGTAGTAATGTACAGCCCATGATTTGGTTTCGCCCACATCACTTATTATACACCAGGGGGACAATGTCTGATGAAACGAGTTCTATTCAGTACACCCTGCGGTGGCTTATTGTTCTGTACGCACCGCTTTGTCAACTGGCTCACATCCTTCTGTGGACTGAATCCCACCCACAGACAAAAAAAGTTGAGTTCAGGGATTAAAAAAAAAAGTTGATGCACGCATAAATATAACTTTTAGCTGTTCTATGTCTCTTGAGGCCTATACTTGGACTTAAAATGTTCAAAATTCAAGTGTAACCAGGAGCATTGTCAGATTTTCAGATAGCTTGGGAGATATGTTGAGTTTTCGCCAATCTCTGAACCCATCAGCGAGACGACAGTAAGTTCCAGGGGGGCAACATTTTGGGAGATCCAGTGTAGCAAGTGGATAACAGGGAATTTCATCTAATCTCTGTAGAGTGCTGCAGGGATGACCTTTTTTTTGTAGACCGATGCGAAAGTTAGCGTCACCCTGGTTCCCTTGACAAAAAGCTCATAGGATTTTTCTATAGGATTTTAGATTACTGCAGACAAGCTCTGTGGCAAACAAAAGTTTTGTTCAGCAAGATTATCCACAGAAATTAACATCACTTTTATATCTGAAGTGTAAATTCAATCGCCAGAAGTTAAAAGCTAATGTTAGACAAAAGCAAACTACACCACAGTTACATGACTTGGATGTCACCACCACAAGGCTTTAAAGCAGAATTTGGTGTGATGGTGTTCTGTTGTCTCATTTAGCCACTTCTTGGCAACCGCCTTTTTTGAAGACTCATTAAAGCTTCAGAATTTACTAATTGGGAATTCACTGAATTTTTTTTTGTTGATAACAAAGAACAAAAGTCTCTTTAGCTTGTGTAACAGACCTTATTTCAGGCATCTAACCAAAAACCTACTGAAAAACCCACTGACTTTGAGACGAGGGAACCGAGGTGCTAAAATGCTAATTCATGTCCAGGTTTTAGGGCTGATCCCTGCACCACTCTATAAACAGACATGTGTATATGAATACAGTTTGTACTCGTACTCGTCGTCTTCCGCTTATCTGGGTCCGGGTCGCAGCTTCAGCAAAGAAGCCCAGACAGTCCTCTCCCCAGCCACCTCCGTCAGCTCTTCTGAGGGAACCCCGAGGCGTTCCCAGGCCAGCCGGGCGATGTAATCCCTCCAGCGTGTCCTGGGGTGGCCCTGAGGTCTCCTCCCAGTTGGACATGCCCGAAACACCTCCCAAGGGAGGCATCCGGAAGGCATCCTTACCAGATGCCCGAACCACCTCAACTGGCTCCTCTCGATGTGGAGGAGCAGCGGCTCTACTCCGAGTCCCTCCCGGATGTCCGAGCTCCTCACCCTGTCTCTAAGGCTGAGCCCAGCCACCCTGCGGAGGAAACTCATTTCGGCCGCTTGTACTCGCGATCTCGTTCTTTCGGTCACTACCGAGAGCTCGTGACCATAGGTGAGGGTTGGGACGTAGATCGACCCGTAAATCGGGAGCTTTGCTTTCTGGCTAAGCTCCCTTTTCACCGCTCCATCCTACCCTCACTCGTGAACAAGATCCCGAGATACTTCCATCCTACCCTCACTCGTGAACAAGATCCCGAGATACTTAAACTCCTCCACCTGAGGCAGGACGTCCTCCCTAACCTGGAGTGGGCAATCCACCCTTTTCCGGCTGTAACAGAAAAAAAAAAAAAAAAAAAAAAGCTAACTTGTCATCACACGACAGCCGATGGGTTCTGAGATTGCATTTCAAACCTTTTATGTGCTACTTTAATGTGATTGGTCTATACTACAGGCTACAAACAGACTACACTTCCAGTAGCAATTTTGTCCCATTGTTGCCACAGATTCTGCATAAATAGGAAGATACCTGTTCATAAAGATTATGTTTTAGCAATTCCTCAACAAATGGCTTCTCGTTATTGCAGAAATGTTTTGTCTTTGCTTCACCCATGTTGAGCTCCACATTAGAGGAACCACACTGGCTGAAGAAAAGTAGAGGCTCTGTTCCTGGAAGAAAAAAGGCTTATTCACTTTCTTGTCAAGACTTAGAAGATCGATGCATCTCCATGTTTGCACGTCTACTATAAGGCTACAGCTGCCAAAAGGATGGCTTCAAATAAAGACTTCATAACAGCCTGGTTGTCCAAATGGAACTACGCTCACCAGCCAGCACCTCACTGAATAACACATACCATCTTGTTTTTTTTTTTTGTTTTTTTTTAAGTCTATGGAATAACCAACGTGAAAAAATGACCACTTAAGGTTATGCGTTGGACTATGTCTTCAACTTTTCCAGGGGACATGTTGATTAGTGAGCTTCAGAATACTGGGATGCAGATTCTGTTACATTGGAGCAGGCTATCTGTTTCCATGTCTCCAGTCTTTCCGCTAAGCTAGGCTAACAGGCAGCTTCTTATTCACCACACAGACATGAGAGTGGTATTGATCTGCTCTTCTCTCAGCAAAAAAGCAAATAAGCAGATCTCCCAAAAAATTCTGAACCATTTCTTCAAAGCAGACTACAGTCAGGGGCAGTAAAAGTCTGACATGTGCAACATAAGTTGGCGGCAAACACTGTCACCAGCCAAATGGCACTTACTTAACACTTAGGGTTCAATCAAATAATGCAGGAGTATTCAGTTTAGTTGTAGTTGTAGCACTCTCAAAGCAACACAGTGGATAAACTAACCACTGTGTTCATCTGATACCCTTTATAATGTCTTATTTGCCTGTGAGCCCATTCACCTGTTATAAATGTGTACTGCCTTGCAGCAGAACAAGGGAACTCAATGTTATGTACTGAAAGTACAATAATCTGACACACTGAGTTGTGTAGATTGATCTTTTCCTACCTAAAAGCCGTAACAATCTAAAATTGAGGGTTATTTCACACATACTTTGAAGGAAAAAACAAACAAACCAGAATGAAGTAGTGCTGTCCTTAAACTAGAACCTTCAGGACCAGAGTTTGTGACTGTTACCTTAGCTGTTATTGTCATGTGGTAAGTAATAACGTGAATCAACCAAAGCCAGGTGGTCAGTTTCGGGGGAGTAGGCTCATTACAGTAAGTTCTACTGCTTCAAATGTAGGAAGGCAGTCGTTGCAAAGAGAAAAAAAGAAAGATTTAAAAACCTCTAAAATGGTTAAGGAGGATCGTCTATGTTGAGTCAGCTAGTGCCCATGTTTGATAGGGCTTCTTGTTACTGAGCTCCCTTCTTCACGTCTCTTTATGAGTCAGCTCATGTGGAGCAGAGGGTGATGCTGACCCCCTCTCCTATCCAGCAGGCAGGGAACAGCTCCTGGCTGAAGGCACAGTGGAAGGCATGGAGCCTGGTCTGCCCGTCTCCGTAGTAGGTGAGCGTCCCCGCCTCGTAGTCTAGCAGCATGCCGATGCGACTGTGCTGGGAGTGACCGGCCAGGGTCTCCCGTCGGCCGTTGTGCCAGGCGCTGAGCTGATGCTCGTCCAGCTGCAGGCTCCAGGACAGTTCGTTCATACCCACCATGCACCTCTTGCCCTTTTCCTTCCTGGGGATGGTGTCGTAGGTTACCTGATAAAGAAGTGAGGAGAGGATATGGGTAAATTGTGCGCAGCATGAAATGAACAGACTGACGTGGACTCTGACTGTCAGCATTAACAGATCAAAGTCCTCACGGTGGTGGCACAAGAAGAAAATGCTACATACGTTCAGACTGCGGGCAAATCAGATTTAATTCTCAGGGGCCTCATTTATAAAGCTTGCTTACGTACAAAACTTGAAATGGCACTTCCCACGCAAAGGTTGTGATTTATAAAGATAAACTTGGCGGGAGAATGTGCGCACCTGTAAGCAAACTCTGAGTCATGCGTGCGCACATTTTGGAAGACACTGGGAAGTGGTGACGCAGACGGCGAGGTGAAGAAGTGGAGTCAGATTTTTATTGATGTCTCACACAAATTTAATGTCACGCTATATCCACCTTAGATCCACGTTATCATTGAAATTAAATCCAGCAGCCTTATTTTGCGCTTGGAGTGAGTGATAATTGTTTCATAAAAACGTTGTAAAATCCAACTCAAATCCTGAATTGAAATTCTTTCTAAATACGTATTTAATCCGCACTGCCTCTAACGTCTCATTGTCCACTCTGTGAGCGCAGGAGGGGGAGAGGATGGCGCGACTGCATGGAATATATTTATTTATTTAGCTAAATATTTCCAGTGCATTTATCATGTCTCGAAATACAGCCATTAAGCACAACCGTTACACTCATTTCATCAGCCCTACTTAGACATGTGCTGTTCATGACAAAACCGGCATGAAGAAACGTGTTCGCCTATTACACTTTCATCTTTGAATTGTATTTCAAATTACACGTTGTATTTTGGGACAGGGATACCACTGGTTCATGCTGTAATTCAGGCCGGGTGTCTGATCAGACTAATTGCCATAAACATATAAATACTGCGGTGACCCTCGTGCGTAATTGCGCAAGATGGCACTGGCACATACTCCTTTTTGCCTCCACCTTTAATAAATGTGATTCTTTATGTTGCACATCAATGTCAAACATCCTCAAATTTAAAAGCAACACATTAACTACATGTTGGTAAAGGAGTAGAAATATTTGGTCTACCTTTAGATCAGACCACTTTTTTTTTTGTTCTGTCACTGTCCGTGCAGTGCCACAGACACAGCTGACAGCATCAGCAGAGTTGATGTGTTGCCGCTTTCTTTTATTAGTGATCCCGCTGCTGTGGCCACCAAATAAAATCTTTCTTCAGTCCTCCACCTCCCGTTAAAGGGTCTCTAGCTCAGTGTGCAATTAGTCTGATCAGACACCCTGCCTGAATTACAGCATGAACCAGTGGTATCCCTGTCCCAAAATATCCTGAATTACAGCATGAACCAGTGGTATCCCTGTCCCAAAATATAACGTGTAATTTGAAATACAATTCAAAGATGAAAGTGTAATAGGCGAACACGTTTCTTCATGCCAGTTTTGTCATGAACGGCACATGTCTAAGTAGGGCTGATGAAATGAGTGTAACGGTTGTGCTTAATGGCTGTATTTTGAGACATGATGAATGCACTGGAAATATTTAGCTTAATAAATATGCAGTCGCGCCATCCTCTCCCCCTCCTGCGCTCACAGAGTGGACAATGAGACATTAGAGGCAGTGCGGATTAAATACGTATTTAGAAAGAATTTCAATTCAGGATTTGAGTTGGATTTTACACGTTTTTATGAAACAATTATCCCTCACTCCAAGCGCAAAATAAGGCTGCTGGATTTAATTTCAATGATAACGTGGATCTAAGGTGGATATAGCGTGACATTAAATTTATGTTAGACATCAATAAAAATCTGACTCCACTTCTTCACCTCGCCGTCTGCGTCACCACTTCCCAGTGTCTTCCAAAATGTGCGCACGCATGACTCAGAGTTTGCTTACAGGTGCGCACATTCTCCCGCCAAGTTTATTTTTATAAATCACAACCTTTGCGTGGGAAGTGGCGTACGCCACTTTCAAGCCCCGTTTTGTGCGTAAGCAAGCTGTATAAATGAGGCCCCAGATCTTTAAGATAGACTGTGTGCAGTTTAATTTGCAAGTGATGAGATTGGATTTGTATGTCCAGACATCATCAACCTATTTGCATGGGTTGCTGGGGTAACGACATAGGCGTCATCATAGCTAAGCTAGTGTTGTGGCTTTCCAGTGCAAAAGCATGATTATTGGAGGTCTATTTTGCCCTTCAAACAATTGCATTCTAGAGACGCGGTGCAGAACTCTGTCTCACCAGACCAACTCAGCAATGGAAGAGGCTGGTATCAGGGTTACTACAGCTTAAGGCAAAACTGCAAGACTTTTTTAAGACTTTTTGTTGCTGCTCAGAATGAAATGTAGGACCAAAAAGAACAGAACTAGGAAATACCTGGTGTTTGCTAATGGGTTGGTTCTGCTATCTTGATGCAAGAGGCATTCAGTAAATTATTTTTAAACTAGAAGTAACACCTCGCAGCTGTATGTCTTCACACATATCTTGCAGCACAGAAGATCTTTACAATCAGCACAGTTTCAAGGTGGACAGCCAAGATCTGTGTCACCATTTAAGTATCTAACCAAATGTCTCCCCTTCTATTCCTGATTTATGCCGTTGAGTAATGGCCAGAAAAGGGTTTTTGGCCAAACATTATGATGTCACAGTGAAGTTGACTTTTGATCTGTTCGGTATAAAATTTAATCACTTAATCATTATATCCTGTTAGACATTTGTGGGAAAATTTGTCATAATTAGTGTCTGAATTCTTGATTATGGTCAAAAACATGTTTTATGAGGTCACGTGACTTTAAACTTTCGACCACAAAATTCTAATCAGTTCACTCTTGAGTCCTTGTGGATGTTTGTACCAAATTTGAGGAAACTCTCTCAAGGCCTTCTTGAGATATTGCATTCACGAGAATGAGATGGATGCAAGATCACAGTGACCTTGACCTTTAACCAAACAAAATCTAGTCAGTTCATTGTTGATTCAAAATGTTCTCAATCTGTTCTTGAGATAGACAGACGCATGTATGGACGGACTGATAACCCGAAGACATAATGCCTCCAACGCCAGCGTGGAGGCATAAGAATAGATGTTACCAGTTGTTTTGAGATTTTACGATGCAGTGTCAGAAAAAACAAAAAAATGAACGTCTTAACATTTTTAAGACTTTTGAAAGACTAAGACATTTTAATACTAATTAAGGCCTTATTTTTAAATCAATGAATCCAAGGCCTTTTGAGTATTTTTTAAGGATCTGCGGGAACCCTGTGGTATATATTCTGCTCCATTTTTCCATCACTCTGGGTTTGATGTAGTCGTTGTGTCATGTTGCGAGGGATGCAAAAGACCCTTTGCAATCCAATTTGAGCATCCAGACTGAGACACATCTATAGAAATCTAATTGGAATTACATTTCAAACCACCTCCAAATGTGGTTTGGATCTGATTTGCAAAAACTGCATTTCATTGTTTTGTTTTGGGTTTTTTTGTCCAGACTTTCTAAAATCAATCTGGATATACCAAAAAACAGATTTAAGTAATTTCTCTGGGGACCATGAATGTCTGTCATGGCAGTCTTTCCAGTAGTTGTTGAGATATTTCAGTCCGGACAAAGTGGTGAATTAATAGACTGACCCTGCCATCAATACAGCCCAGAATTAATCAAGAAAATGTGATGGCTGAGTCATCCAAATTTACCACCTACTGTAGGTGGTGCCATGTGCAAGTATAATCTGTGTTTGGCAGGTCTGAGTGTGACAGGTAAGGGTCCCCTGCAAAAGGCTTTTTTGTAACTGTATTGTTTAAGTGCCTCAGTTGTAAACAGGGATGTGTGCGATTCTTCAGCTTGTCGATTAAATGTTGCTACCATCACGAGTCTGCACCAGAAATACTAGTCAGTTAATATTGAGATTCCCAGAGGAAAGAAAGACAAATTTGGGTCATAAACTGATTGATCTTTATCTCTCTTTCTCTTTCACACACAAACATACCCTCTAAAACTCATGTGCGTGCCTACACAAATAGTACAAGTCTGCAGCTGTCTATGGACGTTCAGCATAGAATATGTTCAAACCTCACACACACTCTGGCCGGCTTGATGTCATTAGTTTGGCAGAAAATCTAGAGAAACCTGGACGAATGTGTGTGTCAACTTTGTGCACACTCATGCATGAGAGAGCTACTGCTTGAGTGTGTGTTCTTTAAAGGAAATGACTCAGGACGTTTAAAATCTTCAAAGTTTGTTAGACTTTATCCCTTTCAAGTCTCAGAGACCATCAGCCAGTGAAATCAAAGCTTCTTGCTCCAACTCAAGCAAGTAATAACATGTTCACTATAACAGTTGGGTAACTTTCCTGAATATCTGAACATTAATGAACCACTCACAGAAGAACAGTATACAAACACAACATGCACGGTTCTTTACCCCAAGGTAGGCCCAGGGCTTGGACACCTCCAGCTCCCAGTAGTGCTGTCCATGGGTGAAGCCCTGAAAGCAGAGCACCTGCCAGGTGTGATCAAAGCGGGCTTCGTGGGCTGGAACGGGGCGTGGCCCAGAGGTGAGGTGCTCCGCCCTACGGTTCTCCTGGGACAGAAACAGGTGGCCGTTGGCTGTGCGAGGGTCAAAGGTCAGAGAGCATCTGTCTGTAATGAGGAAGAAAGGAATCAGTTTGAAGCAGGAACAGATCCACTGTTAACACATGTGTCTGTGCCTGTTTCTCTTTCTGTGGTCACAGAAACAATAAGGCACTGTGTGACCTTTGCTGTCCCCAAAAATGCAGTCTGAAATGTTATATAGGACTTACAAGCACTGAGGCCTTCCTTCCCACCAGGGTGGCATGGAGCAGCTGGACTGGGAACCACAGCTAGGACTGGCCTCTTATCCTGAGGGGAACCTGGAGACCAATGATAAGCTTGAGAATACAGAGCAAAGGCTGGGGAGTAAACTGCTGGCACATGAAGCCCAAGGCATATTACCGTCTTTGTCCGGACCCACAGCGGTGCTCACAGCTTTCTCCAAGTCCTCAGACACCAGCTTGGAGACTCGCGACAGGACATCTGTGACGCCGTTTAATCGATCTTGAAGGTTTGATGTTACATCTGTGGGAATATCTTTGAAACGTGGAACTTCTATGACCAGTGATTCCTGTGAAGAGGTGTGAATTAGAAAGACGACCATGATGATCTGGCAGTTGATAATATTCCTCTCACCTAATGGTTGCAGACGGGACATATCTGATTGTTTATTTCTGTTGCAATATAGCCATAGTGTTACATTACAGTGTTTAAATTTAAAGAGTATGATCAGTATTTTTCAACATGGACCCTATTTTCCCATGTTTGGGTCTAAGTGACTCTTTCGAAGCTGGTCGCAAAACAGGCTGCAATCGATGCAACTCATGTCAATTATGCACTGTCGATTTGTGTCAACTAAAAGTGCTTGTTTTGCCACTGACAGGCTCAGATCGTTATTTTAAATATCTGACAGTATTATGGAAAGGATCCCAACAGAGATAGACCTTTTTATTACAGAAGAAAATCTTTTTGGTTTAACCAGAACCTGCCCCGAAATTGCCATTGCCAAAACCAACAGACTCCATTTAAATAGACAATAATTTTAGTGTGTAGAGCCAGCATATTTTCACATCTAAGGGTTTATTTCGACCAAACCAGAGTTGGTGAACAGTGGAAAGATGAGCCAAGATGATTTATGTGGGTTTCACTTAGTTATTTTTTCGAATTTGAATGAGGTGTGTTTTACAAAGACAAAATGACTGATTAATTAAATGAAGTCTGAAGGGTTTGACGATGGTGATTTGGGGATTGTTTCTGGTTAAACAAAAAGGATCCTACTCTTTAACAAAAAGGTCTATCTCTGTGGGGATCCTTTCCATAATGTTGTCAGACACTTATAATAACAATCTGAACCTGACAAAAGGAAAAACAGGCAATTTTAGTGGACGTACATTGACAGTGCATGTCTCAAGTGATTACATTGCAGCCCTTTTCCCCAATACTGGACCAACCTCAGAAATTGCTGGTTCCAATTAGTCACAGATATCCCTTCTCAACAAAATTAGCTCTGCTTCTTGAACCGTTTCCTTTCTTGGAACCTTGGAGCTATCTAGCCAACCCATCGCATTTCCACCACTTTTGCGTGTAACCACTGTAATCAAGGATGCATCATCAATGAAGATGGTTGCACAATGCACAATAGAAGTAGACAGTGGTAGCTAAATTGTAGATTACGTTGATTACCTGCAAACTTTTATTCTGTTATGACAGATATTTGTTTTTACCTAAACCTACAAGCATGAATCAAATCTGATCACTGCACGCCCTTTTTTTGGTCTGACCATTTCTAACTTGACTTCTCACTTGACTTCACTGATGTTATCACAGTTCGCACTTCAAGTCTAAAAAACCTGCAGTTTTTTGGTTCCGCCTGAGAATCAACTTTTCGGTTTCTCTACCAGTTTTATTTTTGGTTCAAATGCTTTTAACGGTACAAAAGTAGGTACAGGAACCAGAACAGAGTAGGTTCCATGTTGGTGGAAAAGGGGTATTAGACAGAGAAACATGGGTGAATAGGGTCCAGGTTGAAAGATACCATATGAATAATAGTGTAAAGACAGGGGTACAAACCTTGATGAGCTCTGTATCAGGGAGGTTATGTACAGCTGCTATCTGTTCCTGGGTCTCTCTGAGTTTCTGGGAGCGCTCCTTGAGTTCAGCTAGTCGTGCCTCCGCCTCAGTGATAGCACCTTCTTTCTGCTCCTCGATAAAGAGCTCTGTAGCCTCCTGCTTCTCAGCAAGTATCTTTATCAAGGAGGAGAACTTGGCATTGACCCAGTTGGAAGTCTGCTGAAGAGTCACCTGTTGATGGAAAATGTAGAATTTGGGAACACATGGTAAATAGTGTCCAGTCCTATTTTTCATTTTATTCCTGGCCTTTTGATTTATCTGCGATAATATTAAGCTTTAGCTGCAGCTTTGTTAGTTAAGACCTGAACAATTCTTATTGCATTTACTTGTGGTTGTACTAGGGGAATGATCAAGTGCCTGATTTCTGTTAAAACTGGCTTTAACTGTGAGACAGCTGCAGGAAGTGGTGAGTTGTGCCAATGTGGCTAGTCAAGAAGAGATAACACTGCTTGAAGAACAAAGTCTTAAAGGGACAGTTCACCCTAATATCAAAAATACATTTTTTCCTCTTACCTGTAGTGTTGTTTATCAATTGAGATTGTTTTGTTGTGGGTTGCCAAGTGTTGGAGATATTGGCTGTAGAGATGTCTGCTTTCTCTTCAGTATAATGGAACAAGATGGCACTCGGCTTGTGGTGCGGTGATACAATTGGTGGGTGTAGTTTGGTTGAAAGAAAATAGTTCCTACATGAAACTGCTCACAAGAAGATCTGTGAAGTAACTTGAGTAGCCGGGTCATGATTTCTGGAAAGACGAATTACTGCTGAGTTTTTCAAATGTATTTTTGGTGCTTTGAGCACCACAAGCTGAGCACCACCTAGTTTCATTATTTCTGAGAGAAGGCAGACATCTCCAATGCTCTGCAACTCACACCAAAACATTCTAGATTGATTGGGATCACTCTGAAACAACGGTTGACTCCAATAAATTTGATCTAAAATATGGCAATATTGGAAAATATTGAAAAAAGCCAGTGTGCCTGAAGCATAGTGAAGCATTTAGCCCACTTTTAAAAAGGGAAATTCTTATATTTTACCTTAGCTTGATTGATATTCTCAGCCAACTCATTTATACTTTTCTGCGTCTCTTCCGTGAGTTTCCCCACCTCCTTGCTCTTCCTTTCCAGCAGCAGCTGTAAAGAATACACCTCAAATTGAGCTACACAATCACAATCACAGTCGCCTTTGTTGATGGAGTAGTAAGTAAGTAAGTAAGTATGTGGACAGTGGAATGACAATCTATGTTACAATACCAGCTAAGCAACAATGGTGGCATTGTGTTATCATACCTCTTGATTCTCCCTTTCTGTCTCCAACAAGACCTTGTCGTGGTTCATGCATTCACAGATGCCACACTCGTAACACACAGACATTTTGTCCTGCCTGCAGTAATAAACCAGAGGCTTTTTATGGCGATCACACAGCAGCATGGCTCTTGCCCCTTCGCCTCCCCTCATGAGCGCCTCTCTACAGGAGGGGCCAGTGCTGTTTGCAGCCTCGGTCAAGACCGACAGGGACACGTTACGCTTGAGAATGGGCCTGGACTCAAACTCCTCATTGCAGAATGGGCAATGAGGTCCGATGTCAGACTTGCTCTTGGTGTCCCAGTGAGTGGTGATGCATTTTTGACAGAAGGTGTGACCGCAGGGGATGGTTACAGGGATCCGGAAACGCTCCAGGCATATGGCGCAGATCAGGTTTGGATTCTGAGACTCCATCTCTGAAGGAAGAGAAGACACCTCTGTGGAAAAAAAGGAGAAAAAAGGCAGAGGTCAGTCATGATGTGAGAGAACTCGAACATATCAGTGTATCATATCTGTAACACACCATGACATTAATGTAACTTCACTGCTTAACTTCTGTCATTAAGAGTGTAATGTCACATTTTAAGCCCTTTATATAAACAGTGTCTCAAAAGAGCAGAAAAAACCCACTGAAAAATGGCCCCAGTTTTTCGTTATTGACAAAATTTGACTGTGCAACATCAAAGCCGAGGTTCTAGCAGCAATACAAGGCTCAGCCCAAATGATAACGTTGGCTACCACACAATAACTTAGCCAAGTGGAAGGAAAAGCTAACGTTAGCTCATGTTAGCCTGGAACCAAGTCAGCTCACGTTAGCTAGGACTCTTGTGGACCAATAATAGTCAAAATATTAAAACAGTCTGGTGATATAACTATAAATTAGCGCACACTTCTACACTCAACGCTTTGTATAACACAATACGACACAGTGATAAATCTTACCACTCTTACAGATACATTCGTGCACAGCATCTGTGTGAATACTGAATATCGTCAAATGTAGCTTCCCTGATGACGACAGACGCAAAAATGACGCATTCGCGTGCTGTCGGGAAAAAAACGAATGTAAACCATCCAGAAGAAATAAGTTACATAGTTATTACTGTGTGATAACTTACATGGTGATACATGCAACACTGCTGTTGTTACAGTGTAACAGTTGTTACGGTGATATTTGCTGTTTGTTGTCATTCATTCGCTGCATTGTAACATTACAACAAATTCTATTTAGTTTAACCATAACTGATAATGACCCACAAACACAACACATAACGTTATAATATTGATTGTGTACGATAGAGTCGTGCTAAAATAAAGAAAACAAAACGCTAGCTACTACAATTACTCCGGTTTAATCTTTTTTATGTTTTTGTTTTTTAAAAAAAAAAATCAGTTTAACCTTTTACTATTTATTTATTTTCTTTATAATGATTTTCATTGAAAATGCACGGAACAAGTACTATTAGCATAGAAAACGTCCTATAATAAATGATTCATTACAAAGGAAGTGCTTTTAACTTTATGTTTTCAATGGAAATGTAATATTAAACAAAAAAGGGGGAGAAAGTAATGAAAATAATAATAAAATGAAATAGATAACATACAAGGGGAAATATACATACATATACAGTAGTTAACCGACACAGTGGGAAAATGTATTAGAATATCATATCACTTCTGTGTTTTAATTCCTTTACTGGTTTTAAAGATTTTATGTACAGTTTAAATTCCTTCAAAGAAAAAAAAGGGCAGTGATTTCCGGATTTTGACGTTTAATTACATAACAACTCAAATAATTAATTCTGTTTTTTTGTCTTTTTTTAACTTGATCCCAAATGCAATATCGTGTCTAGAAATAAAACTGGTAATTATGCGATATTTTGTTATATCCATTTGTAAATTCCAAGCCAAAATGTATGTATTATACACTACATGAGCAAAATATATGGTCTTTGGTTTCAATATGAAACAAAATAAGCACATATTAGCATCAATATTAAAACGTGGGGCCTTAGTAATTCTTTAAAATGATAAATATAATGATCTCATCATTGTGTATGAAATGTATGTAATCTCATTCTTTTGATGTGTTCCTGACACTACGGACTACTATAGAAACAAAAAACGTTTAAACGCGCACTAACTCTTTTTGCCTGTCTCGGCCACCGTACCTTCTGGGAAAAAAGGGAGAAAAAAATCACTCCAAGATGGCGCTGCGCACGGTTAGTGCTGCTGCCCTGCTCACTGGGAAAGATTTAGGGGTCAGTAATGCGAGGACGTTTGTCACAACAGGTATTGTAACGACATTACTACATTACATTATTTTTACATGTTAGAAGTTGGTGCCCATGCTTTAGTATAGCATGTTTGGTGTGTACGTCAGGCTACAGCAGTTTGACGCAGACCCTCGTTACATGCTCTGCTCCTCTGTGGAGAGACACATTACGACAAACTCCATCAGATGTGACAGATAAATGTGAACTTAATGGTGCAGTGGTCGGCAAAGGGAAACATGCGAAGCCCAGCCCAATAATAGTAATAATATTAGCGCTGATAGACAGTTGTTGATACAGTATATTAAGTACAAATTGAGGTAGGCTACTTGTACTTGAGAATATCTACAGTATGCTACTTAATACTTACACTTAAAAGATTCAGGGTCATTAGTCCAAAATATACACAATAAATAAATAAATTATGATTTATACCAACAAGGCTTTATTGGCATCCACCGGAAAATTCACAAGCTACCTAGCAGTATAATAATATATACAGTCATTAAAATTAGCCCTACCTCCACCAGCTGCACCAGTGAAGTACACATCTGTGCATTAATAATTATAATCCAATACTGCAATATGAATTATTCTTAAATGGGCCATTCTACACAGTGAGTATTTTTACTTTTGGTACTTTAAGTATTTAAGTAACATTTTCAATACAGGACTTTTACTTGTAACAGATTATTTCTACAGTGTGCTATTACAGCTTTTACTTAAAGAGACCGTTCACCCCAAAATCAAAAGTACATATTTTTCCTCTTCCCTGTAGAACTATTTATCAGTCTAGATTATTATTGTTTGAGTTGTTGAATGTTGGAGATATCGGCTGTAGAGATGTCTCCTTCCAATGTAATGGAACTAGATGGCACTTAAAGGCTCAGAGTGCCAAAAAATAAGTTTGAAAAACTCAACAGCAGTGTCTCTTTAGAGAAATCATGACCTGGTTACTCAAGATAATCCACCTGTTGTGAGCAGTTTCATGCAGGAACTATTTTCTTTCTACTGAACTACACCTACATTTATGTTTACATCTCGCACTGTCAAGAGCATGAGCCTCTCATCCATGAGTAGATCGTTATGAGCAGTTTTATGTACAAATTATTTCCTTTCTACTGAACACTCACCAACAATGTTACCACAAAGAAGAAAAGTGAGCATTTACTCATGCATGAGAGGCTCTTGCTCATGACAACGCAAGATGTAAACATTAATGGCATCCTCTTTGGCTGAGCTGTAATGTTAGCTAGCTCAGTGATGCTAGGTGAGCTAGCAGCAGATGAACGATTCCTTCTGCATGGTGATTCAGTTGGTGGGTGTAGTTCGGTTGAAAGAAAATAGTCACTGCATGATACTGCTCACAACAAGGTCTGTGGATTATCTTGAGTAACCAGGTCGCGATTTCTGGAAAGAGACATTGCTGTTGAGTTTTTCAAATGTATTTTTGTGACGCTTTGAGCACCACAAGCTGAGTGCCATCTAGTTCCATTATATTGGAGAGAAGGCAAACATCTCTTCGACCGATACCTGCAACACTTGACAACTCACACCAAATCGTGATTTGGGGGTTGAACTGTCCTTTTTACAATAATCTAAGTAATACTTCTACCACTGCTGATAGGGTTATCCATCGTTACATATCGGTTACCATTGACACTTTTGGGGATTAGTTCCCATTATTAGTTTAAAGAAACCAATAAAGAACCAAACATGAAAGGTGAAAGAAGTGCTTTGTAACTAACTAACTGTTGGGGATTCTTCCACATGACAGCATTCCTCTGCAGACGGGTACCTCCTTTGGGTCCAATGCCAAATGAGGACATTGACGTTACAAAGCTGAAGTCATTGGAGAAGTGTCGCAGCTACAATCGTTACTTTAGACAAGCTCAGGAAGCAAACAACAAACCCGTCTGGTGGAAGACCTACAGGAGCTACGTGGAAAAAGCTGATCCTGAGCATGGTGAGCACAGAATGTTGTGAACATGTCATGGCAAAATGATCAGGCAAGTTCACAGTCTGAATGAGTCTTGTGTTGTTGCAGGTGCAGAGCGAGTGGACATTGGACTGCCATACTATCGACCCAGTCGAGAATATAGGGAGAAGAAGCAGCTGTTGAAAGACAACAAGAAGAATGTTGAGCTGGAGAGGGCTTTACGTCTGCGCACTTGTAAGCTCACACCTACTTACCCTTAGGTTAATACCACAGCCTTTAATTGATGAGTGAATAAACAGTTTTTTTCAAACTCTTTATCCCACCAGTTAAGATCCCTCTGGATCGAGTGCAGGAAACCTGGGAGAAGAGAGCTGCTCCATTTCATATAAAGAGAGTTGCAGACCACTACGGCGTCTTCAGAGATCTCTTCCCCATGGCATACTTTCTACCTCATGTCCCACTCCGTATCTGCTATGGCCAAGACAACAGTGGTCAAGTGTATTATGGGAATCGGTTGACACCAACAGAAGTACGTCAAAGGACTGCAAGTTGTGCAGTGTCCTGATCTCACCTGTAATTGATATTCTAAGGGTCAATGCCACCAAGTTAAACTTTTTTTCTGTTTCTTTTAACACATCATCCCTACCCTGCATTCCATATGTGTTTCATTTTATTCACTTTTCTGCTGTGTACCCACCATTTTGTGTCTTCTCTAACTATATTCTTTGCCCTGTCTTTGCTGTACTTTTGTGTCCAGGCAGCATGTGCCCCTCAAATCAGCTTCAATGTGGAGGAGGGCTCCCTGTGGACCCTTCTGCTCACTTCTCCAGGTCAGCATCAGCTTTCACAGGAGGTTACCACTAGATTGTGATTATCAGCAACTGTCTACACTGCCTGTTAGGGATCAACACAGATTGTTGATGAATTCTCAGCTTTTTCAGACTGTCTAAAATGATTCATTGTTTTTTTTTTTCCCAGATGAGCATCTTCTGGATAATGATGCAGAATACATCCACTGGCTAGTGTGAGTACTTGAAGTCACTTCTGCTCTTAGTTACAAGCAAGTTAAAGACAACGTGAATTGCGTTTAGTTGCTTTACAGGGAGGTTTAAAAGTACAGTATCCCACTGTCTAGCTAATCGCCACCGCTCTTCACTGCTCTCATATGGCTGAGGATGAACATGAGTACCCAAGTGCTTGAGTACTTGATTTGGATGTCAGAATGTATAGAGTACTCGCTGTCCAACCTCCCACATGTGAACATGACTTTTATATTTATACATACATATACATATATATATATATATATATATATATATATATTTATATTCTTTTTTTTTTACTATTTAAAATGGGTAAAATCTTATTTTATTGTGGAGCTGCGTGCAGTGTATCGCTTCACTTAGCACCTCTTTGCCCCGCTGTCGCTCTCTGTTTATACTCTGTTTATAATGAGACGCTTAGACTACTGCTGCAGGAGTGTGAGCTCTGCTCCGGGACAGTTGGTGAACAAACACACACAGTGACAGGGCTAACAGTTAGCATCACAAGGCTAACGTTATTAACGGTTTTAGCAGGTTGTGTTAGCTTGTGCTAACTGGGAAATGGATCTTTCGTTACCTTTGATTTTATGGTTTAACAGACTAATTCAAGCCTGACTGTTCAATACATGAATTTCAAATTGCACTTGTTTTCTGTTGTTGGCCAATTTACATTACCGTTCTTAACATTTTACTTTTTTTGTGAGTACTAAAATGTGGAAACTACTTAAAATGCCTGTCCCTACATACAGCAGTTACTGCTGATAATAAATTGTTGCATAGCATTGTGCCACACTGTCAGCTCTTGTTAGTACAGTTTATGCTGTTAGCACCGTTGGCTGCTAGCTGCCAACTCAGCCACCTCCATGTTGAGAGCCATGTGCAGGCAATCCCGGCCCAGACTCTGAATCATCAATTTGCTCTGAATGTCGTATACAGCTCCTTTGAAGTCAGAATTGAAGTCAATTTTTAACCACTACACTGTTGAATGACCTGTGTGTCCATAGAGGGAACATACCAGGTGGAGCAGTGCAGGCCGGAGAGGAGCTGTGTCACTACCTGCCCCCTTTCCCTGCCAGAGGAACAGGCTTCCACCGCTACATTTATGTCCTCTTCAAGCAGGAGGGACCCATCAACTTCCAGGAGGATGTCAGGCCATCGCCATGGTGAGCAAGACACTCAAATGCGGTGCGGTGACACTAACAAAGCAAAATACTGTTTTGAGTGAATAACGTCAGCTTAATTTATCCATACTCCAGAGGCTAGTTTGCACATTACTTAATCACAATGCTGCGCCCATAGGTGTGAGCATTAATGGTTGTCTGCCTCTGTGTGTCAGCCCTGTAATAATCTGGTGACCTGTCCTGACCCTTAAGAGGGTACGCGATTACAGGAAAAGGATAGCCAATGAAGTCATTAATCGCAAGGATTTTCTTTAAGTTACATGCAGAACCTTTAAGCATAGTGTGTGCCATTGTCAGCAGCCATATAATCTTTCAGTAAACTGTATTTATAACATCAGAGTGTCTTAGTTTATGTTTGATATAGCAACAAAGACACTAAGCATATGTTGGCTCTCCCCCCTCAGCCATTCTCTGGAGGATCGTACCTTTAAGACAGTGGATTTCTACAGAAAGCACCAGGACAACATCACCCCTGCAGGCCTGGCCTTCTTCCAGTGCCAGTGGGATGAATCTGTCACCAACACCTTTCACACGACACTCAGTGAGTCACGCTAATGCTCACAAACACAGCACAAGTTTGGTCTTGTGCCATTTTTATTAGCCTTCCTAGATTGAAGGACAAAAAGTTTGTGTGGTAGTTGCGTGTCTTTTAATTAATGATAATAACCGTCTGTTGCAATTTCTCCCTGCAGACATGAGGGAGCCAGTGTTTGAGTTCATCTGGCCTCCAGTGTACCACCCTCCACAGGTCAAATTCCCTCAGGGACAGCCCCTGCGGTACCTGGATAGATACAGAGATGGAAAGGAGCACACCTATGGAATATATTGATTACGAGACACACACTCGCACAAACACACACACACACACACACACACACACACACACACACACACACACATTACCCTGCAAATCTGT
The DNA here is from genome assembly GCF_006386435.1 of Epinephelus moara. NCBI lineage: Eukaryota > Metazoa > Chordata > Actinopteri > Perciformes > Serranidae > Epinephelus > Epinephelus moara. The sequence goes on along the minus strand of NC_065518.1, from coordinate 29,201,972 downwards.
AGTGATGTCTGGCATATTTATGTTTACCAATAAAGCATTTTTCAACTGTGTTGAGATTGATTTCTGTTTATCCATCAAAAAGGTTATGATTTTGGTCCAGTTGCGTCAAATGTCTTTTAGTTAGTTGGAAACAGACAGCAGGATATTTTTGATATTTGTTTCGATACAATTAGATGGAAAGTTTGGGTGAAGGAACAGGTGTTTGATTCAAAGTTGCATCCCTGGATGTGCCGCAACACATCATCAGTAATGTTACCTGAGGTCATTGTGCGTTTGAGGTCTTTTAACATCATAAACGCTTGCTCAGGTGACCCTGCCAGGGTTGACCTGACTGTCCCAGCAGCATTGGCCCAAAGATTAGTTCTTTTGGAAGATTTCTTTTGTCAGTCTTTGTTCGTTCTGCTCTCATTTGAACAATTCTACATTATTGTAATAGACACGATTTTCTTCTAAATTGATAAGTGTGAACTTGTGTTGAGTACCAAGTACTGAGTATCAGTCACAACAGGCTAAATGAGCGGTTGTACATATGGTTTTTGGTGTCGAGCAAGTTCATGAGTCCTTGAAAGCATGATAAGACACAACACAATAACATATGGTGATATATCAGGACAGTTAAATCTCAGATTGATTGCCTGGTGCAGTCTGCACTGACAATTAGAAGTGAAAGGTTATCCACTTTTCCAGGGTTCTTTAAGTAGTCCAGAACAAGTGTTGTACTTTGGCTTCGATGTAAAATGGCTGCAGTATATTTTGCAAACCACCAGGTGCCACTGTGCTTGCAGATTTTAAAGTCACAGCTTCAAAGCCCCAAAGCTTCACAGGGCCTCATCCAGCAATCACACATCAGTAAATGAAAGTTGAAAGTAAATCCCAGCAGAGTTTTGTACTTCATCAACCTGAGGAGCAGATATCATCAGCCTCAGTAACTGCAAACACATATGTGGGTATGCATGCTTGTGGCATGGCTTTAGGGATGGCAATGTCTCTCTCTCTCTCCTCATAACCTCTGCCATTAAAAGGTAACTGATACATTTAAATTAGGCTCCTGTTTTCCCATGTTTTTTATGTCTAAGTGACTAATGGGAACAAGAGTAAGATGCTTTTTAAAACCAGAAATAGCCCCAAAATCACTATCATCAAACCCACCAGACTTCATTTAAAGAAACAGTAATTTCATCATTGTAAAACACACTTTATACAAAGTGAACAGAAACAAAATAAAACCCACAAAAGCCATCTTGTTTCATCTTTCCACTGTTCCAACAATCACCAGCTCTGGTTTGGTTGAAATAAACCCTTAATTCCCCCAGTTAGATGTGAAAATATGTTGTCTCTATACACACTAAAATTACTATTTATTTAAATGGAGTCTGGTGACTTTAGTGATGGTGTTTTGGGGGGTTGTTTCTGGTTAAACAAAAAGGATCTTACTCTTTATCATAAAGGTATATTTCTGTGGGGATCCTCTGCATAATGTTGTCACTTGAAATAATAATCTGAGCCTGTCAGTGGCGAAAACAAGCACTTTGAGAGGCCGTTTACACGTGGCCGGCTATTTTCATAAACGGACATTTCACCGTCTCCGTTTTCAAAAAGATCTTCGTTTACACTTACCCGTGTATATATACACAAGAGCATGCCAAACCTGTAGGTGGCAGTGTAACGAGAAGCTCAAGCCTTCCATGTATCCATTGTCACCATAGCAACATAGGTCGCACATTTGACACAGGCGCAAGTTCTGGCGCATACTGTGACGTCGGCTGCCTATAATTCCGTTTATCTCCGTTTGTCTCAGTTTACATGCAAACGCGCAAACGGAGTTTTCCAAAATCTCCACTCTGGCCGGAGTTTTTAGAAAGACTCGTTTTCAGGGGAGAAATCTCCGTTTGCGTGTAAACGAAGGGCACAAACGAAGGAAGATGTCTCCGTTTATCAAAATCACCGTGTACATGTAAACGGCCTCTGAGTGGACGTAAATTGAGGGTGCAAACATGCCCTGAGTGGTTACATGACAGCCTGTTTAATGGCCGCCAGCTGCAGCCCTCTCACTCAATACTGGACCAAATGTCAAAACTGATGTTCACATTAGTCACTTAGACACAAAACTATGTATAGAATAGCCTATACCCATTAAACCACTAACATCCTTTCACAACCAAGCCATCATAGTTCTGGACAAGAAACCACAAAGATTTCATCATTGCAGCATCCTGAAAAAGTACTGACAATTTCATTAATTAATCCAGTCTCATGCTTACATTTAAATGCCATCTAGCTCCACCCATTTTCAACACCTTCATAACTAGACTTCACTATACTGACACTAACACCTGAAGCACAACAGAGGGATTTTGTAAAATTAGATGCTGTGTGATTTCCTCTGCACATTCTGCATTCTCAATTAAAAGCACAGCCAGAGTAAACTGGTTTGGCCCAACTTTTTTTCCTTGTACATATCTTCGATATCTTCAATCAATCGATAGTATTGCATTTGACACATGAAGGGCTGAATCTCATCTAACGCTCTCTGAGGAGAGAGCCAATTAGAGCTGATCAGCCACAGCTGTGCCACCTGCATGAGGGTTTTTGACCCGGCATGCTGAACAGCAAACACTTTCTCTTGGTGACTGAAGCAATGGGAGCTGTGTGGGCATTGCTGTTTTGTCTGCTGACTGTTTGGCTCGTCAAAGGTTTCTATGTTTCTTCTGTTTGAAGCTTGTGTTTAAGAAACTGGTGGTGGAGTATACCAAATGTAGAGTGAGGCTAATAACTCATTCCTGAATTGTTGTTTAGCTGTAACAAGTTTGTGATGAGTGCCATCAGACAGCAAAAACATTTGATTAACCTCAACTGCACTGTCTATAGGCTCTTGTTTGCCAGTTGGTGGCACAAATGAAGGACTTGATGCGCTGCAGAGGAGAATAAGAGGTAAGAACAGCAGTGACAGAAGCTATATGGAGCTACTTTCTGATATTAACGTATTTTTTTCTTACACTCCAGATGTGTCTCCCAATGATATCTCCATAAAGAAGGCCCTTGCACTTCTCCAGTCAATGGAGACCATGTTGGAGCATAATGCTAAAGAAGGTGAGCAGGTTCTGTGAAACCCTATCAGACAAATGAAAGCGTGTGTGTAGATCCTAGGCTCTCTGTGTCACACTGGTTCGTTAAGGTTTCAAGTTGTTGCTTTGTTTGGATACTGGAATTCCAACTGTGTCAAATTAAAGCTGCACTGATGATACAATGGCAGGTATACAACTGCTATGGCTAATTAAAACCATGCAATTCTGTTACAGTACAGGTCTACCTGCTTGCTGTATGTTTATTTGTTCTGTCATGTTGTAATAAAACCAACCCCACTGGACTGACAACCAGTGTTAAATCTTCACAAATCAAAGTCTAGCACTCCGCTCAGCTTTAAAATCAGTTTTTAAAGCAAAGATTTTGAGTAGTGAATTCTTACAGTAGTGTAAAAGTCTAGAATTTCTTTCTGTTCTAAATTGTCTATTGAATGTCTTTCAGTACAACTGGAAACCAATGAAGTGGAAGCTGAGGCATCAGTCGGTCACCTGAAACTTGTACAACAGACTGGACCAAAAGAGCTCAAAACACAGAAAGATGACTACGATTCACACATGGCAAGCGGCAGCGTGACTCCACCGGCCAGCTACCACCACAACAATGTAACTGTAGCCAACGGCTTGAGGAGCAACAACGTGACTGCGGCCAGCGACCAGGAGAGCGGCAACGTGACTGCGGCCAGCGACCAGGAAAGCGGCAACGTGACTGCGGCCAGCGACCAAGAAAGCGGCAACGTGACTGCGGCCAGCGACCAGGAGAGCGGCAACGTGACTGCGGCCAGCGACCAGGAGAGCGGCAACGTGACTGCGGCCAGCGACCAAGAAAGCGGCAACGTGACTGCTGCCAATGACAATGGAGCTGTTGATGAAGTCACAGAGATGGGACCTGACCATGGCAACAGCAGCAACGTGACAGAGGCCAGCGATGATGGAGCTGTTAATGAAGCCGCAGAGATGGGACCTGAAAGTGGCGCAGCTGTGACAAAAATGAGCAGAGTCGGAGCTAAAACTCCAAAACTGATCACGAACTCGCACGGTCATGGAGAGCCCAAGTTAAAGTAGGGAATACATGTGAGGAACTATGCAAGAGCTCATTCTGAATGCAAGATGTTTCATTCTGCATGTACCTGCTTTTATCTCTCTGCTTTAAATAAAACCCTAAACTGATATGTTTGTTTCCTTATTTCTCCTTGGGGATGGGGATGGGAAGAATTAAATGGGCATAAGTTGTGGTTCACTTAGTAGGGCAGCTAAATGCAAAATTGTTCAGAAACTACCATTAGCCAAATGGAAATCCAACATGTCTGCCTTTTAAGATGGCCACCAAATGTGTAGCTTTGAACAATTGCCAAGGTTTATTCTTTTATAATTGTAAGCACTTTTCTGGTATGGAATACAACCAGGTTTATGATAACTGCCCTACAGCTAGCCTTATCGTTCACTCCAGTATCCTTCCAGTCCTGTGGCTCAGCTCTCGTGCTGGCACAGCCTGTTAATTCAGGTGTGGCTATCAAACTGACATGGGGACACGCATAGCTGCAGATACATACATGTATTGAACCCTTCTGCAACGCATCATTGTAGTGAAGAAATGAGGCCAAACATAGCAATCCACTTTAACTCAGTGCATAAAGACGTGATTCACGTTTATAGGTAACGAGATGTAACCCTTATCCTAACCTTAACCACCTCTTAACAACTTTGTAGCTAGCTAAATACTAAGCATTTTCTTCAGGGGGCTGATCCTGGACTGACGTGTAAGTATGTTGGGTGCATCATGTATCTGGTGGGGTCACATAGGTGCTACAGCTACACCTACTCAGACATGGGAGCTGATTAGATATCCTTTAGGACACTTAGCAGTGATGTCACCAGTGAGCTCTGGTCTTGAATGACATTCACTCATAACTACCATTGACGGTTAATTCTAAAATGGCTGTGCAAAATTTGGTTTGTTTATCTCAGAATTTACACTTGGCTGTCTCACTATTTGTGAATGTCCCTGGAGAACAAGGGGCCTTTCCCAAACCACCCCATACACCCTCTCCCTACCCACTTTTATTCCGTTTCCATGTTCACATGGAGGATCTGCCACATTGAGTGCCATCCCAAAACAACTAGTGGGGAGTGGAAGTGAGTTATAGAACCCTCTGTACAAACAAAGTTCCACTTCAGCAATGCCTTCATTCTTGGTGGCATAGATTTAACAAGGTGCTGGAAACATTCCTCAGAGATTTTGGTCCATATTGACATGATAGCATCACGCAGTTGCTTCAGATTTGTCGGCTGCACACCAATGATACAAATCTCCTATTCCACCACATCCCAAAGGTGCTCTATTGGATTGAGATCTGGTGACTGTGGAGACCATTGGAGTACAGTGAACTCATCGTCATGTTCAAGAAACCAGTTTGAGATGATTTGAGCTTTGTGACATGGTGCGTTATCCTGCTGGAAGTAGCCATCAGAAGATGGGTACACTGTGGTCATAAAGGGATGGACATGGTCAGCAACAATACTCAGGTAGGCTGTATGGTAAAGCTATGGTCTACATTTAGAAAGATTGATCATTATTATTAACATCATTTAGATGGTGGTTATGGCCCAATAGTACTAGCTACACAATGTGAAGAGCAAAAGGAACCAAAAAAAGTCCATATTCTCTGGCGGCTGCAGGCCTGCAAAGAAATTGACCAATCACAGCCATCCGGTCCGCATGGGAGTTACTCCTTGCTCAAATTTGCACTCTCTCTCTCTTACCCTCCATCCAATCCCCTCGCTCCATTTTGACACTTCTCTGCTCCTCGTCCCGCTTCGTCCCAACCCCCCTCCGCATTTGAAAGTACGAGCGGTTTGTAAGGCCCTGAGCGATTCAGCTACACGAGTTTAAATATGGAAAATAAAGAGAGTGATAGCAGCAAGCGGCCTCTGCTTGCCCCACCGGCAAAGGCTGAAAGTCTGCCTCTGAAAAGGCAGAAACGAAGAGGAAATGCGACAAACTGAGGGCTCAAAGCAGAGTAAACATCGGGTCATCCTTTGACCGATGGAGAAAGCTCCGGCAAGATCTGGGCCTGAAAAGTGATGCTGATACAACAGAGTTTTTGTTGAACAGGTAATATTTCGTTTTAATTGTGGATGTTGTGACACAGATAGTCTCGCTCACCAGACCTTTCTCAAGAAAAGAAAGGTCTGGCTGGGCCGACTCTCATTTCTCAAGAAAAGAAAGGTCTGGCTGGGCCGACTCTCACTTTAAGATTGGAGAAAAAAATGCTCCGGCTGCTTGTATTTCTTTCAACCAATCACAATCGTTCTGGGCGGTGCCACAGCAACAGTGTGCTTGCAAAAATATTGCCGGGGGGAAACAGGTTTTGGTGTAACACGGCCACAAAAATATCGCCTACAGGACGCGAACCATGGCAGAAAAATGGCTACATTCCCGCAAGATCAAACACCGCAAAAATTAGTAAAGGACGTGTTGAAAATGGTTGAAAACTGCTACACAACCGGAGGTGGTAGGGCGGGACTTCAGCAGGTGGCTCGTTCCGCCAAATGAGAGGCTGATCTATGCAGCGAACTTCCGCCCACTCAGATTATGACACAGATAACTGTATGCCAATGCTGGTTTATGACTGTGAAAGCTGCCGTTAGTTTTTTGTGTGGTTAGACGGCATCGAAACATGTTTTGTCTGCAATATTGTCAACACTTGTTTACTTGTTCGACGGAGACGTTAGCCTTACTTTTAGCATTGTAAGCTAAAATTGCTATCATGTTTACACATTGTCACATCAGCGTGTTTATATGTCGTTAGGAGGCTCGGAGGGGAGGGGGACACAAGCTCGGAGGGGAGGGATCATGGAGCACAGAGGGAGGGGTGTGTTTTTGGGGGGGGGGGGTGCTTTTTTCAAATCTTTCTCATCGTCTTTCTAAACGTAGACCATAGCTTTAAATGATGCTCAATTAGTACTAAGGGGCCCAAAGTGTGCCAAGAAAATATCCCCCACACCATTACACCACCACCAGCCTGAACAGTTGATACAAGGCAGGATGGATCCATGCTTTCATGTTGTTCATGTCAAATTCTGACCCTACCATCTGAATGTCGCAGCAGAAATCGAGACTCATCAGACCAGGCAACGTTTTTCCAGTTGTCTATCATCCAATTTTGGTGAGCCTGTGCAAATTGTAGCCTCAGTTTCCTGTTCTTAGCTGACAGGAGTTGTCCTCCGTGTTGTCCTCTGCTGGTGTAGCCCATCTGCTTCAAGGTTCGACGTGTTGTTCTTTCAGAGATGGCCCTCTGCATACCTTGGTTGTAATAAGGGGGTTTTTGAGTTACTGTTGCCTTTCTATCATCTTGAACCAGTCTGGCCATTTTCCTCTGACCTCTGGCATCAACAAGGCATTTTTGGACCATACTCTGTAAACCCTAGAGATGGTTGTGCATGAAAATCCCAGAAGATCAGCAGTTTCTGAAATACTCAGCCTAGCCTGTGTGGCCAAGTGATTGGCTAATTAGCTGTTTCCGTTAATGAGCAGTTGAACAGGTGTATCCAATAAAGTGGCCAGTGAGCGTATTTCTGCTTAAGGTAGTTAGAGATGTGCTACACCTTCACTTAAATGCAACCACAGAAATAAAGAGATGAGCATGATAAATGACATATCAGTTGACAGAGACTGTAACTAATCCTGTCTGCCATGTTAAAACAATTTAATAATTTTAATGCAATAAAAAGTGATCTGTGTTTAAATATCCCTATCACAAAAAGTATAATAATTGTAATCCAGAATCATCTATTGATTTAGACCCATCATGTAGGACAGGCATGTCTAAAGTCCAGCCAATTGCGGCCCATATATTTTAAACAGCTGGTGGCTTGTCTTTTAAAATATACAATATGTGGCCCACCAAACAGTATTGGTTAATCAAGCAAGTTTACTTTGCATTTTTTTCGTTCACCTCATGATGGCAGGACTATCATACAGTTTGGAGACATTGTCCAAGTAGAAACTACGCAGGAGGGACTGATGTGTTTTTGTAAACAGGTGGTAAACCAAAGCAAACTAATGGTTAACAGCAGACCAGACATTTCCTGTTAGGTATTAGACGTGGCCACAGCAAAGAAGCGTAAAGTCAGCAGTGAGAGTCGCTGCTTTTAGGAGTTGTGGAAAGTTTAATATATTTTCACTGAATGAACAGTTGCTTTAGTTTCATTCGTGTGTTTTTTTTAATAACACATAATGTGAGAAGCAGCTGTTTTCACATAATCTGATCTGGCCCCCATTTAAAAAAGTTTGGACACTCTTGATGTAGGAAATCTTAGCTGACAGTAGTAAATAGCAACAGTGGGAAAAGCTACTCAGAAACAGAAATAGAAAGATATAAGTCACACTTTATTTTGTATAAAACATATTGATCATATGAAATGTGAGTGCAAATAGCATATAACATAATTCAGCCACCACTTAGTTTTTACTCTTTAACATACATACAGTATATTACAGCACACAATGGGTTCATGATTAACAGCATCCTTTAGAGCGTCCTGTTTATTTGAGGCTAGTGCAACAGGAAACCACAGGTCAGTCTTTCAGTGCTTTAGACTGATACTGTTGAAGATAGATACCAACTGAAAGACAATGAGGCAAAAACTTTAGGGGTTCTACAGTACCAACTAGCTTTTAATGTGTTTCCGTGTGTACAATATGAATAAAGTCCATGTTCTTTTCTGTGCCCATTGTGTTCAGTCATTGGTCCCCATCAGTATGGTAACTGCTGTTATTTTTTACACTGCAGCAGTGACTCAGTCTTTACCCGTCAACAGTTTCTTATCATCAGTTATTTCCGAGCCACCTTCAGCATTTCCTCTACAGTCAGTAGTTTTTCTCTGGGTTTCCCGGTGGCTTCACCTCTTTTCATCTCCACACTGTCAATCTTCTCCCAGTCTGAGAAAGTCACCGGTTTCACTCCTACGGGGGATAAATACAAATCACATTTGGCTACGGCATTTTTTTTTAACAACAGACACCTTTTGGCCAAGTCAATAACATGCATTTAAAGGAGCTCTGTAAAATATTCAGAGCATTAATATAGCAGCAAACCACTATTTGCTAGTAGAGTAATGGCGTCCCGAACAGAGAATGAAGTCATGCTCCCTCTGTGTGTGTTGTAATATGAGCATCTCTGTTCCTTGTTGTGAGTGCATGTCAGTTTTTTGTGTTGCACTGGCTATCTAATTGGCACCACTCTGCACTGCGCCTACACAGTGGTCACCGCTAATATCATGGCGGCAGTGAGGCAGAAGCACAGCACCCACCCTTTGGCTCCCCCCGTTTACATCGTTAGCTCTGTCAGCACTGTTGCTGATTGGTTGTTAGCACTCTTCACACTGTTAACTGCTAGCCAGCTTAGCCACCTCTATGTTGAGAGCCATGTGGAGACAACCTCTGAATGATATACAACATATACACACTGAATATTGTACACCATACCCTGGTATAATCGTGAACTTTTGATCATGTCAAACCAGTTACTGCCGTTTTTAGAAATGAACAACTTCATGAAAGGAATTTTCTACAGCAAGGATAATTAACTCACTTTGCAGCTGTGATGTAGCTGATTTTTATTCATCATTAGCAGCAAAATACTTGACTGTCATGCTGTGAACGTCTCAAGTCCGTCCTGCACCCAGCACGAGGTCAAACAACGCCTGTCTGCTATGCTCTGCTACTGTCAATCAGCTTGCTACTCCTTTATTGTAAAGGGGGTTATGCTACTGCTCTACAAAGTCACACCTGTTTGCTGTCCTGGCTCCAAAATGGTGGAACAAACTCCACTTTGACATCAGAACAGCAGAAACTCTACACTTCTCCCATGAAAACACTGAAACTCTTGTGTTTGGACAACACCATGGCCCGATAGCAGGGCTCAACAGAAAGTAGTGAATCAACCAAAGGCACAATAGAGTACCTCTCTTTTCCAGCAGAGCACTGATGCTTTGTGAACCAGGCTTGGCAGCAGATACGTCCAACGTTCCTGAGTCCATGTCCTCCACCAAGGATCGTGCTGTGTCGAAACTGTTGTTCATAGTGGTGGCTATCACCCCAGTGGGGCCTGTTTTCAGCCAGCCACTACAATATAGACCTAGACAGAAAGAAGACTTCACTACATTTTTTCACTTAATATTTTTTGAAGAAAGGATTTAATGGTCTTGTTTTTTTATGGGTACCTGCAGCTTGTTGAATACGACCCATGTTGTTCGGGACGATGGCTTTGTGTGAGTCAAACGGCACTGATGGATCGATGAGGAGGCTCTTGTAGCCGATACTGCTAATGACCAGGCCACAGGTCATATCCTCCACTTCTCCAGTGAGCACTGCCCGCGCCCTCTCGCCTGAACCCTGGTCATACAGAAGTAACCAACTTTAACCAGGCCAATATACTAAGCATAGCAACATGGCTACATGAGGGACTTCTTGAGTTTTAAAATACAAATCCTGTTTACCTCCAGCTTGTTGACCGCTAGTCGGATGCCAGCTGTCTTTTTGTTGTCAGGGTCGGCCAGGATTTCAACAGGGCTCCGGAAGAATCGAAGACCCCAGATGTGGGTAGCCTTGTTTCGCTTCTCCTGCTCCTTCTCTCCTGGGATGTCCAGGGCTGTCTTCAACATCAGCTCTGTCAGACGCTTCCTGGGCCTCGGCAAATCTGACACAGCACAGATACTTATGCTTAAAATAAACATCTGGGTTTTTTTTTCTTAAATTGAAAGTAGTTTTCATTCAGTATGCTGAATGACTGTGTGAGTATTTGTATCCAATTTCTTCTACGGACAGGAGGAACAATCACAATGACCAATTATTCTTCAAGTATTTTTTTAAAGGAATACTTCACCCACCAAATGATCATTTGTATATCAATTACCCACCACGACACAATCACCCATAACATTTGCAAATATTTTATGGTTTGTTTATGCAGGTAAATGATCAGTTGGTAATATTTCTGACAAGGGTCATGTGTGTAATAAGAAAATCTGGCTTCACTACCATGGTATTTTATTTACTTTTGTGAGAAAATGTGAATAAAAAGCAGCTGCAATAGAGTGCTCCAGGGATGACATTTTTCTGTAGGCCGACGTGGAAGTTAGCTTCTCCCTGGTTCCCTCATCCAAAAGCCTACGGAATTTTTACATTGGATTTTTGGATTATTACCAAAAATAAGCTCTGTGCCACACAAACATTTATAATACTTACACATTTTGTTCATTAAGATAATCTTCACAAATGAACACCCCTTTCATTAGGGTCCGGGCAGCTAAGCTGCCAGGACACTATTGTAATCCTAGGTATTCTTCTTCTTCTTTTTCTTTCTTCTTCCGAGGAAATCATACTTCCCATGGGGGAAAACTCACCAAACTTTGCACAAAGGTCCAGTCTCATGCCAGATATCCTCAGCTGTAAACTCAAGCCAATAGTCCTGATGTGGGTCCACCAGCAAGCGTCTAAAGTTCAAAACTTTGAAAATTCATAACAAATCAACCATACATGCTACAACTTCACAACTTTCA
>NC_065518.1:29180866-29189236 GCF_006386435.1 Epinephelus moara | reverse complement strand
CTGAATTTTTTACAGTGGTTTGAAATCTGCTTTTCCATGCATGGACGGCTGCTAAACCTGCATGTCTGGCTTAGTCAGTTTGTGAAGCTACACATGAATTGTCACTGACTAATTAGCTCAGTGAGATAGAAATTGATTCTTAGTCTCAGAGGTTGTGAGTTCAAGCCTCAGCTGATGAAAAAGCCAGATTGTGTTGCTAAATTCCTAAATATCTTCCAATTCTTCTGCTTGTTGCTCAGAATCGCCTAAAAATGCCCGGACCCGACCCATCGCTGTGCAGCAGCTATAATAATTATTGAAACCTAAATGCAATCGCCAGAGGTAAAAAGCTAATGTTAGGCTATAGACAAACTACACTATGGTCACATAACCTAATATCACCACTATAACAAGACTGTAAAGCAGTGTTTGGTGTGGCTTGGCGTGATAAGGTTCTGTAGTGTCATCTTGCCAATTGTTAGCAACCGTCTTTTTTAAGACACATAGAAGCTTCAAGGTTGACAAGTAGGGTATTTACTGATGTATTTTATGTTGTAGAACAAAACGTTAAAATCTTATGCTTGTGGTAACCACAGACCTTATTTCAGACATCTAACCAAAAACCCACTGACATTGAGATGAGGGAACCGTTAGTGGTAAAATGCTGACTCATTTCTGGATTTCAGGGCTCATTCCTGGCGCACTGTATTACTCCCTGTATTTGTCACATGAGAGTAGCCTATCATTTACCTGACGTTTGTCACACAGTATTTGAAACTCACTGTTGGTTTTTCTTTGACATCTGATGCAATAGAGTCTGTGGTAATCCTGCTAATATGTTGCTGCAACAGATTAAATTAATGAATTATTTTCAAACACAGTGGTATATGGAGCATACCCACCTCTTTCTCTGGCCTTCTTTTTACAAGAATCTAACCAATCTAACCATGTGTAGCATGTCTATACTGACAAGTATAGTACTTTACAACTATTATAAACTGGTCGCCAGCAGGTGTTTCGACAGCTCACATCACAAAACCAACAACAACCACAACCACAACAACAACAACAACAAATAGAGACAATAGAATAAAATAAAATAAAAATAGATTTCTGAAACAGTATTACACATTTTTACGGTAAGGTGGATTGTATGTATGGACAGTATGTTGTATCCAACATTAAAAACGTTTTTAGCGACAGAACGCCATTTTTATTCATTTTAATTCCTAGGGTTGTCAGGTAGATAAAACAGATCCTAGACCAAAGAACTATCCAAGGTTTTGAGTCTCTCTCCTCTCGGACAGGCACTGGGTGAAGTGTTCTGAGTCCCTAAAGTCACACAGTAACGAAAACAAACTACTAATCGAGGCAGCTGTAGACCAGCAGCTCCTGTGATTAGCGAGGTAAAAATACTGCTTTAGTCACTGGAGTATAAGTTTCACTTTTAGTTAAGTTCCCAGTCAGAAAGGTCCCCCTAAGGTACTGAGCATATGACTGGATAAATGAGACTTGGATTATACTGCATGAGTTGTGTGGATGTGGATGCTTTGCTATAGTTTTGCTGTTGTCAAACGAGGACCCCTGTGAATTCAATTCATCAAGAACTTTCTTTGGACTGTTCGTTCACTGTGTAGGCATGCAAGAAAAACAAAGTTTTCTTCATGTATTCAACGTAACACAGGGTGAGTAATTGATATACAAATGGCTACTTGGGGGATGAAGTATTCCTTTAAAACTAAAAAGAAAATCAAAAAACAAGTTTTATAGTTTTTACCTTTGTTTTTTACTTGTATTACTAGATTACTCTTCTTGACTAAAACCAGGCTAAAATGGTTACAAAGAATCTGTATACTTCTTTATTGAAATATATATAGTCCGTAGACCAGAATGTCGATGACTCTTTTTGAATAAGACAGGACTAAAATGTTTTGAGTTGAGTTTTTGTTGTTGGTAAAATTATAACTATCATACATACATGTATGTGTGTGCATATGTGTGTTTTCATCTTTAAATGCATGCATGATCATGCCATTTCAGTGAAGATGGAAAAAGTGTGTAGGTGTGTGTATGTGCAAATTCCAGTTATCAAAAACACGTAAAGGAACCTACACATACACGCTAACGAAACCTACAATATGTCTTTTTTTGTAGAAATGTTCTAACCTTCTGGTCTTCCTAAATTTCCTGTAAGTGTGTGTCTTTTGATGTGCTGCACTAACCACGAAGCAGTCACCATTGCAGCGCTGCTAATGTTATCACTGGCAAGTTTAGCAGTACTAAAAACAAGACAGATAGAAACCACCAGTTCCTAAAAGCATTTCTCACTTAAAGCTTATCATGTTTAACAGAGAGGAGATCAAGGTTCTCACAATGAGCCATGAGCAGAGGCAAGGAGACTGTTATCACTAGGCTGAACATACTCAACAGCATCAATCAGTCCAATGTCATTTCTGGAGCAAGGACAAACACTGGCCAGAAGGTCATCATGATAGCCTATGGTGCTGCATAATTCTGCAGTTTCTCATACCAGCAGTAAACCTCAGTAACTACTGCAGTTTCTCATACCAGCAGTAAACCTCAGTAACTACAGAACATCTACCAGCTGTATTTACCAGCTAACAGTTTCCATTCACCTCAGCATGTATGAGTTATAGGTCTCAATAGCGTGTGTTGCGGCAGTCAACCACAGCCTTTCTTCTTTCCGTGTGACATTTTCAACAGTCTCTGCAATAGTCAAGGCCTGATTTCTTTTGAACTCAAACTTTCAACACAGATAGTATCATAGGCTGCTCGTTTGGTATATGAAAGAAAACTTTGACTTCCCTTTTTCTGTTGAACTGCATATTGTAAATATACCACTGTATGTAGCCTACTGCATTACCATAAAGTGTGAAAGATAGAAATTTCAAGTCTCCACACACCTTGTTTGAGAATAAAGCAGACTGATGAGGCAGTAAAGAGACAGTACTGTCCTCTAAACAGAAGATAATATTGCATTGCTTACCTTTAAGAGCCTCAGTGACACCTTCAAAATCAGCTGCCACCATCTCCGGTTTGGTGTTCGGCAGGTTCACCATTTCCCTGAGCTCCTGTAGACAAGGAGAACATTGCATGGAGTAAAATATTCTGTAACATATTTGCTGAAACTGTCACTATATCCACAAAGTATTACATAAATGAAGCACCGCCCACTGGAAAACTTTCTCATTGCACAGCTAAACAGTACACTAAAATGTTTCCTGAAAACATTTAAGGTGAGAAACAGGTTATGCAGTAACTGAATCTTGATTCATATTGGATCAGCGCTGCCTAACGTGACCACAGTTCATGAGCCTTGATTGACATGATTGACAGCTGTGCTTGAAACTCCTTGGCTCTGATTGGTTGTTTTTATTGTGAAAACGATTTTTTTTCACAAACTATCTGTCTCATGTACTACTGTCATGATACAGCAACAGTTTCTGCAAATATGACAAAAAAGTTACTTTCATAAAAGTTACCAACTACAGCTTCAAAGAGAAAGACCACCTAAATTGAGAATTCCAATATGTTATTTCCATGGCCTAGGAAAGTTCAATCAATGTTGAACATGAGCTACTGTCTCTCAAAGCCAGGAACCAGAGAAGTAAGTCTCAAACTTGTGATGTCATCAAGTATAAAGTCTGGAGCTGCTCCATAGACAATGAATGGGAGACTGAATTTTGGACCCACAGAATGTTTATTTTCTTTTTTAAAACCCAAATTATCTTTATCCTATTGTAGCGTTCTCAGCTCTGAAACAGAAAACGTACCCACATGCTCAGAACATTTCTCTGGCTGCTCCCAGTCATCTAGAACATCTTTCACCATCCAGTATCTACGGAGCAGCTCCAAAATTTATACCCTATGACATTACAAATTTGAGTTTTAGCACTATAGTTTTGGATTTGGATTTTTTGTTCATTTTTATGACTATTTTTAGACTGTCTCAGATCATAGGAACAACATGTATGAATTTTGAAAATGGGAGTAGTTCCCCTTTAAAGCTGGAAGAACTTATCTCTCTTGGTGAATAAGTTTGGTGAGTTTAAAGGATGATTCCAGTTCACCACAACTTGGATCTTATTTTCATGGTTTTGGCCATTATTTCGAATGGTTAGGGTAACATTGCACTCATCACAATATTGCTGAGATATGGGATCACATTGCTATGGATCTACAACAAAGTCCAACAGGGCAAGACACACAGCAGCCATTTTATTATCTATACTTGTGTGTCCCCTACTAATGGTAGATTATGACTTGATTAAAAATATTCACAAATTTGTGCTTATGAGGAAAACAAACATCTATGAAGGATGAAAATCGGTCTCATGGTGATCTTTACTTAATCTACTCGCAAAATAAACAACAAACTACCAGATACAATAGGCTGGCTGCAGAGTAAACACACCTCCACCAACCTCAGTTGTAACACCATGCCATTGACAGTGTATGAAAACTAGCAAGCGAGACCTCAAAAATAATAATGTAGTAATGGATAAATAGTTTAAATATTTAGATTGAATAGTAATGGAAAAACAGCTGAAATCGTTTCTCTAGAAACCTGTGCACAGCTAGAGCGAGTACGGAAGGCCCAAGTTAAACCAGGAAGTCGTGGGGTCTTGGTGTGGTTTAATGCAGGTCACATTACAAAACATTTGGTTTACAGTAGCATTGGTGTCATCGAAGTAAACCAAGATGATGGTTACAACTGAAAGATTTTTGCTTTCTCTTTAAAAGGCCCATTTTGGTAACAGTTTTTCTCTTCTGACACACACCTTGATTGTGCAAGCAATCTGTACGGGTCCTCTCCTGCCCACCATCAGCACCCTGCGGACCTTGCTCTCTGCCAGACCTTCCAGAGCCAGCTGGGTGATGTCAGTCTTCTGCAGAAATACAAGAGATATTTTCCAGTCAGTCTCTGCAAGAACATTTTCCCTCTAAAAACCAGATTTCTGAGCAGTTGTATAAAGTTGATGTTTATTCAAAGGAACACTTCAGCTCCCAGAACACCATTTGTATATCAGTTACTCACTCCGTTTCACTGAATCTGTGAAGAAAAAAATGATTTTATCTCATACCTCACACAACTCATGCAGTATAATCCAAGTCTCATTGATCCAGTTGTATACTCAGTACTTCACAAACAAATGCATTTTCACTAAAATTGTAATATTAAAAACTTAACAGAGAGAGAGATACTTAAATAAGCTCTCTTCAAAGCCAGACTCCATTGACAAAAACAGTAATTTTACGTCACTGAACATGGGAGCTGCTTGTCTACCGCTGCCTTGACCAGGCACTTTGTGTTATTGTGTGACTTTGGTGTGTCTGAATCAACCCTTTAAAACACCAAAGTCCCACAAAAACACAAACAAACAAACTAACTCATTGAGGTAGCGGTAGACCAGCAGCTCTCGTGTTCAGCGAGGTAGAATTACTGTTTTTGTCAATGGAATCTGGCTTTGAAGAGAGCACAGATACATTTCCCTTTCAGTTCAGTCTTAAATAATAAGCATAGGACTGAATAAATGAGACTTGGATTAAACTGTGTAAGTTGTGTGAGAGCTTGTAAATGGATGTTTTCATATAGTTTTGCTGTTGTTAAACGTGGACCCCTATTACTTTAAATCATCAAGAATTTTCTTTCTTTTGGATTCTTCATTCACTGTGGAAGTATGCGAGAAAAATAAAGTTTTCTTCACAAATTCAACATATCAAGGGGTTAGTAACTAATAAACAATTGATCACTCATGAGGTGAAGTGTTCCTTTAAAGTGAGTGATATTCCTAGGTTGTATTTTTTCTTAACATTTGGTGTTGCTTCTGATACTGTATGTCGACCACAGTTATGCAAAGTTTTGGCATTTGTCAATAAAAATGTGCTGTTGGTAATGTGGCATCATTTTCTTTAAATTACCTGCTGATGAAGTGATGGTTCTGAGGGTGGCACTCTTTTCCATGTTTCTACAAGCATGGAGCCCAATCGTATACACCAGTTCTTTCATTCCACACAAAACACTTTCCACTGCCATACTGTCATCACCATGGTGATGATCTAAAGTGTATTTAGTGGTTAAATGTGCAAGGCATGGATCTTTATTATATATCCATGGAAACTTGTCAGTATGCCAAACTTCTTTGAATTTTGATGATAACTTCTGAAAAAACATGTAAGTAGACCCTGAGTGAGCTTTATACCACCATATACCAGATATCACACTGTGTGGTTGCTTTGGTTTTTGATATACATTTGGTACTATATTCTTACCTTGAACAACCCAGACTGTGTGTTTCTCACCTTTAACATGTCAATGTCTGACAACAGGACTCTTGCTATATCCAAAGCCACGTTGCCTTGGCCCACAATGACTGCTGTTTCGCAACTCAGGTCTGGATTCAGCTGAAGCGGAAAAGAAAATGGAGAGAAACTGAGATTTGATGATGAAGAAGCAGAGCAGAAAGTAGATACACCCGAAAAACATGACTGATAAAAAAAATCTTTCACACTTTGTGAGCTGACATTTTTACACATGGCAGCACCCATAGATCTGCATGGTCTAAGTCGTACCTCTCTGCAGTTTGGCAGCCCATTGTACCAGCCTACGAAGTCTTTGGCAGAGTACACACCGGCCAGGTCTTCTCCTGGCACTCCCATACTCCTGTTGCCCTCTGCCCCGTAACTCTACCAAAATATATATGGAAAACAATGCATATTATGCTTTGGCACATACACATGCATCATAACAACAACTCTCTTACTGGCAGACACAGCGGTGTGTTTTCACTATTTCGCTTACCAGTACGACTGCATGGTAAGCTTGCTTCAGCTCTTCAATGCTCACATCCTTCCCCACATTCACGTTACCATAGAAGTTACAGCGTGAATGTTTGGCTGTCTGTGTAAATGTGTTGATGACATTCTGAGGAGAAAAAAAGGATCAGAATTGTTAAAACAAAAATGCTAAAATGAGTGTTACAGCTCCTGTAGTGGTGATTAAACCCCAATAATGTTAATTTGGCTGTATTTACAAGTGAATCTGAAGAATACAGGTTAATCAAGTTATAATATAAGGGAAAACTGGATTAAAGGGACAGTTCACCACAGAATCAAATATACATATTTTTCCTCTTAGCTGTACACTTGACAACTCACACCAAAACAAACTAGACTGATAAATAGCACTACAGGTAAGAGGAAAATATGTATCTTTGATTTTGGGGTGAACTGCTCCTTTAAAGAAAGCATATTTACCCTTTTCCCCAAAAAGTTGCACTGCTCCTTTAAGTTTTGATACTGGGAGGCACACCATTTCTCCCTGTGTGTGAGCCAACTGTCCTCAGCAAGCTTGTTTTTTTTTTCAGTTTCACTTTAATGCCTGTGGGATACTGTTAATGTGGGAATTTTTCTAAACTGATCTGACATTCACACTGTCCCCATAATTACTTCACACACCCTTGTGTCCTCATGTAGCCCCATTATGAGTTTCACCTTGTTGCCCTACATGATCAGAACTGTTCCCTTTAAACATCTTCCTTGATTACTGTTATTATTTTCCATTAGATGTGCCAGGGAGTTTTCACGCAGGCTAGACCGTTGTGTGGGTGATCTGCCTTGAAAGGGAGGAACTAAACTCACATCATGCAATGCTATAAGGACTTGAGAAAACAGGTTTGCCTTGGGTATTGACTCAGTTTCTTTTTGACCTAGTACTGTGATAGACACACCTAAAACTGAGAGTACAAACCAACAAAGCTCACAATCAGAGAGGACAATTAGAGTTCTTCCTGCAGTACAGCATACCACAAAGCCTGCAACCTGCAGGCTAGGTACCTAGTTCAAAACCTGCTGAGAGACCTGTTCTTATACTGGAAATACAGAAAAAAACACTGTATTACAATCAGGATCAAGGACCTTGACTTCAGGATGATCAGGGGCAACCCCGAACCTGACCAGACCAAAGGGGACGGGCAGCCGTTCATAAATGTCCACCTCGACATCTTGACGGCTCTGGGGGGACAAAAAGACACAGAGAGATGCAACACGTAAAACAGAATCCTTTGGATCAGAAATGTGACACGCATGAAAAGAAGTTGGCTTATAAGACCACGACCCTTTAGTTACAGGACTTAACTTTTTAAAAATATTTTTTTAGCCCTGCTACAATATGGATGGCAATGTTGGTGTGCTAATCACCATTTTGGCACAGAAATATCTCTGTGTTTAGCTCAATACAACACCGTGTCTAAGTACAGCCTCACAAAGCCAGCTATCAGGCTCCTCTCCTGTAGAATCATCTTCCTGTTACGGTCCGGGAGGCAGACACCGTCTCCACATTTAAGACTAGACTTAAGACTTTCCTCTTTG
>NC_065518.1:29042445-29180688 GCF_006386435.1 Epinephelus moara | reverse complement strand
GATTACTGTTAATTTATTATGCTGATCTGTTCTGTACGACATCTATTGCATGTCTGTCCGTCCTGGAAGAGGGATCCCTCCTCAGTTGCTCTTCCTGAGGTTTCTACCGTTTTTTCCCCCGTTAAAGGTTTTTTTTGGGAGTTTTTCCTTATCTGCTGTGAGGGTCCAAAGGACAGAGGGATGTCCTATGCTGTAAAGCCCTGTGAGGCAAATTGTGATTTGTGATATTGGGCTTTATAAATAAAATTGATTGATTGATTGAAATTGATTGATTGAAAGCCACTGTCATGTTTGTGGACTGTTAGACTTGCTGTCCAATACACCCCAATGAAAAAAAGACATGAACAAAACACTACTGAAACTATTATGGCAGTTTTGGGTCTGTTCCTGGTTAAACAAAAAAGATTCTTCTCTTAAACAAAAAGGTCTATCTCTGTAGGGATCCTTTCCATAATGTTAGACACTTAGATATAACAATCTGAACCTGTCAGTGGCAAAAAAAAGCACTTTTCGTGGACATAAATTTAGAGTGGTGACATTGCAGCCTGTTCTACAGATGCCAGCTGCAGTCCTCTTGCTAAATACTGGACCAATTTCAAAAACTGTCGTTCCCATTAGTCACTTTGACACAAAAAATGGGAAAATAGGGTCCAGGTTTAAAGAAACATAGAGGTTTGCCTTAAGAAATATCTGGGAAAGGGATCGTAACTCAAATTTAGGAGAGGATTTCAGGAAAATCAAGGTAGAGAAATGGGAACAAGCTACAAAATTATACACAGGTATTATTAAACACCACTTAAACCTTACATGCAGAACCTGTCAATGATAATTACTGCCGGAAGTGTAAAAATAAAGTATGCGTTTGCCTTTATTATTTATTTTTTTTGTCTTATTTTATTTGAATGAGTTATTTCATGTGGCCAGATTTGTTCTGTTGCCTTTCCTTTACTGACTTAAATGTTGTCTTGTGTCATATTATCTTCTACATGTATTGGGAAACTGAGTTAAAAAACTTGAATCACAAAAAAACAAAAAACAAAACAAAAAACACCGCGCCACACACACACACAGCTGCATTTACAATCGACACAAAATAATGCTTGCTAAAGCTTTTAAACATCTCTACATTAGTGTGGAGTGTGTACTAGCCTGGTGACTCAAAAATAACAGGTAGGTCTACAGGAAGCGGTCTGCAACTGATTTCCTGCCCTATTTATACCAGGTCTGTGGTGCAGTTGTAGGTATGAGCGTCTCTTCAAAAGGCACCAACTGAAAACTGAAGTAAACAAGGTTCAATGAGTTAGGGTGTGATAGGTGTATGAAGGCAGATTAGTATGGAGATGCACGCCCATGTCTCTGTTTTGACTTGAGTAAGTGTTTAAAGTGGGCCTGTAGGCTACAGCATTGAAACTACAAGCAGGCAATATTTTGTGCCAAAACTATATATCTTCACCAGCGGACACTTTGTGCCTGGGATATTCAAACAATAAAAAAAACACTGGAATTTTCTGGCAGAAACTTTTTCTTTTTGATCACGCTAAAAGGTTGCAGATTTGAAGTTAGCTTGGGCAAGGATCACAATGCAATACCCAAGTGAAAAATGCAGGTATGGGACCACAATGCCTGTTAGGATTCGGCAACATTACAAAATTAATTTTTTTGCAACTCTGTTTACACCATTGTAGCTGTCTCTATAGTATCTTTGGATGCGTTAGGTCATTGTAGGCAATGTTTCAAATCAGTCAGAAGGACTGCTTTATAGCAATATTGGCTTTTTATTAAATGATAACGTTGTCAGGTGCCCGTTTCTAATTTCACATAAACTTAAAGGTCTAGTGTGTAGGATTTAGTGGCATCTAGTGGTGAGGATGCAGAACTAAAACCTGGCTGAAACTCTTCCAGCATGCCAAATGTGTGTCAGAGAACTACGGTGGCTGAAGTGAAAATGCAAATGGCCCTATCTAGAGCCAGTGTTAAGGCACTGACACACCAAGCCAACAGTCGACTGTCAGTCAATGTTGGGCTGCCCTCATTGGCCCTTGTTGGCTTTTGTTCAGTCGATTCAGCATGTTGAATCAGTGTCTGCAACCGCGGAGCCCATCTGTGAATGAAATCACTCTGACTGGCAGTTCAATTCAGCACACCAGAAGAGAAAACAGAAGTGAGGAAAGTAAACAAACAGCTAAAGCCAATAGGGATTGAGACCAAAACAAACTTGTTACATAAGGTAAGATTATTTTTCTTTAGTCATTGAGCTATTCAGCAGAAACCGTTCATGATGGTTTGTGTTATTGTTCACTGGTGCACGGTAAATATCCTCTGTTCTTTCACCATTGAATTGTGTTGTGCTATCTGGCTAACTGGTGTCAAGACGGTCTTCCAATTTCCCTTTTTGACTGCTGTCTGCTGGTGTGTAGACTTATTTCCTCTCACGCAGGCGCAGAATGTACGTGCTCGTTGGCTGTCAGCTGTAGTCTTTGCAGTGTGTTCATGTGCAACTTTTAGGCTGAGACACAGGCAACGTGAGGCAACACAACAGTCAGCATTTGTCGTCACTAGTTCCATGATGTCAGTTAGCTGTGTCTGAGACTTTAGGTTTGTCCATTCTGGGCTACTGTAAAAAGAATACGGAGGACTCCCTGGGAGAGAACCTGCTCTGTGAGTTATTATATATGGCTCATTCTAAGGTAACGAAAACACATCAGTTCTTCTCAGGGGATTATCAACTAGTGAGAACATAGTTGTGAATATTCTATACCATTTCTCCCAATAGATGCCCCTAAATCCTAAACACTGGACCTTTAACTATATCGCAATATAAAATAATACTGTGATAGAAGGCTTATTCATATCGCTCAATCTTAATGCTGATAGTCTCCAACATTATGAAAACAGGAATTACCTTGATCAAATTTTGTGCCGTGTAGAACCCCGCTGGACCACTCCCCACAATACACACCTTTGGGCTGTTTGAGGAAAAAGATGCCTTTCCAAACCCATGTATACCTGCAGAACCAGTGAAGCACAACAAATCAACTATAGAGTGCCGAAGTCACGCCCCGTCCGGTGAAGCTCATGGGACCTTAGATTGGAAAAAATATGAATGGCAGTGAATGAGGAGAGAAATATTATCTTTTGGTCCCGTTTGAGTTGTGACATGAAATCCAAATATGTCGTTAATGAATTTAAAACATACATTTTAAGGTCAAGAAAGTCATACTTTGTGGTAAAACTGTTGAGATATAAGCTTTTGAAAAAAAAACGTAATTAGAAAGACTACACAGGAGGCGGTTGCGTATGTGACGTCATAGCTTTCGCTCGCTTCCTGCAGCTTGGAGTGACTGCAACCTGACACAAAACACACAGACATCTTCAATCATAAATCGATTAATCAGAAAACAGTGGAATTTCAGCGGGGAGGCCAAGCTGCAGGAAGCGAGCGAAAGCTATGACGTCACATGCGCGACCTCCTCCTGTGTACTCTTGAGTCTTTCTGATTAAAAAGCTTATATCTCAACAGTTTTACCACAAAGTATGACTTTCTTGACCTTAAAATTTATGTTTTAAATACATTAACAACATATTTAGATTTCATGTCGCAACTCAAACGGGAACAAAAGATAATATTGCTCTCCTCATTCATTGCCATGCATATTTTTTCCGATCTAAGGTCCCATGAGCTCTACCGGAAGGGGCGTGACTTCGGCACTCTATAGAACTGCAGTAAACAGGAAGGACTGAACTTGTTGTAAAACATCTTACACTGTAATATAAAACCCCAACTCCAAAAAAGTTGGGACGCTGTGTAAAGTATGAATAAAAACAGAATGCAATCAATTGAATACAACACAAAGAAAAGACATTTAATGTTCAAACAGATAAACTTTATTGTTTTTTGTAAATATACACTCATTCTGAATTTGATGCCTGCAACACATTGCCAAAAAAAAGGACAGGAGCATGTTTACCACTGTGTAACATCACCTCTTCTTTTAGCAACACACTGGTCAACTTTGCCCATTTCCGGGGCGTCTGTGGCTTAGTGCTGGAGCAGGCGCCCCATGTACAAGGCTGTTGCCGCAGCGGCCTGGGTTCAACTCCAGCCCATGGCCCCTTGCTGCATGTCACTCTCTCACTCTCTCACTCTCTCTCTCTCTCTCTCTCTCTCTCTCTCTCTCTCTCCCCCCTTCACACTTGTCTGTCATGTCAAATAAAGGCTAAAAATGCCCAAAAAATACCCCCCCAAAAAAAGAAAAAACTTTACCCATTTCCCTTGCCGTATAGACACAATCATAATTATGATTTTACCCAGATCCCTATACCTTTTCCGAATGATCCCCATCTTTCTATCTATTTTTTTTGAAGCTGGACAAAATAATATCTGGTTTTATTTGGAACAGAAAAACTGCACAGATTCATAAGACATATCTACAAAGCTCTAAATTAGCTACCGAATAATTCACACCATTATTGGTCGGCAAACATTACTAAGCTGTCCGTCTCGCGTCCTACATTTAGAGATGTTATTATATAGGCCCTGTCTGGTCCACTATCGAAACAACTTTGCCTGCCTATCCTTAATGTGCTCCCTCTTACCTGTGAAAGGAAAAAACTATCTAAAAAAATCCTGTCGTTCAGAACACTCTCAAAATTTGGTCCCAATGTCGGTGCCATTTTGTCTTGAAACAAGCACTCAGTCTTGCTCCCATCACTTCAAACCCTTTTTTCACTCTGGCCCTGATGGACCCAGTATTCAAACTATGGCACAGAAGGGACCTTTTTAAGGACCTTTTTGTAAATAATTCTTTAATCTCTCTTGATGCTTTAGTTAAAAATTTTGACATTCTTAGATCTCATTTTTTTCAGATATTTACAGGCTCGTAGTTTCATCATGAAACGGTAATCAACATTCCCCCTCCTCCCACCAAAGTGCCCCCTTGAGGAATGTTTACTGTGAAAAACGTAAAGTGTTAAAAAAAAAATCTGTCCCATTCTTGTTTGACATAGAACTTTGGCTGCTCAACAGTCTGGGGACTCCATTGTGGTATTTTGCACTTAGCAGTAGTATCGCACTGTTTTAATATGAAGCCACATTGTTGTAACACATTGTCTTGCTGGAATAAGTAGGGACATCCCTGAAAAACATGTCGTCTGGATGGCAGCATATGTTACTCCAAAACCAGTATGGTGCTACGGATGTGAGAGTTACCCATGATGCCATGAGCATTAACACTCCCTCATACCATCACAGATGCTGGCTTCTAAAGTTTGCACACGTAACAAGTGCTCCTGAGCCCATGTAGTGATATCCTTTGTATAATAATGTCCGTTTTTAATACAGTGCCACCCGAGTGGTCAAAGGTCACAGGAAGTCAATATTGGTTTGCAGCTTTGCCCTTATTGTGAAGAGATTTCTCCGGATGGTGAAATCCTAAATTCTGTGTAACTGTGCGTTGACAAACATTATTCTTAAACCATTGGACAATTTGTCCAAACAGTTTTTCACAAAGTGGTGAACCTTGCACTGTCCTTGCTTGTGAGCAACTTAGCCTTTTCAGGATGCCCCTTTCATACCCTGTCCTGATACCATCACCTGTTACTAGTCTGCCTATTTACCTGTGAAATGTTCAAAACAGTGTTTTTTTGAGAATTCCACAGCTTTCCCAGTCTTTTGTTGCTCTGGTCCCAAATTTTTTGGAAGGTGTTGCAAAAATAAAAGTTCAATTAAGTGTATATTTACAAAAAACAATAGTGTATCAATTTAAAAAAATGTGTGCTGTATTCAATTGAATATAGGTCTAAAGGGATTTACAAATCGTTGCATTCTGTTTTTATGTAATTAGGGTTGTAACTGCCAAGACAAGTTCATGAGCACTCCACAGTCAGGGGGAAGGATACCACTATGGCACTGTTTCACTCTTAAGACTGAGAGTAACTTCAGGCACAAAGCTGTACAACACTATATCTTATTGATTTGAGTGCTGCTTGGTACATTGTGTATGAGCCGAATTACTGAGTGAAGTCAGTTTGTTAAAGGAGTTGCACATTTTCAATCAGCTATACATCTTTGTCGAAAGGAAACTTAGACAAATAAGAATTGACTAATTTTTTGACTGGGTTTGGCACGTTTCCTCCACACAGTAAACTAACACTGGACGTACTAGCGTTACATATCAAGCATTAAATACAGTGAGGTTAACACTTGAGGTGGTAAAGTGTCTCACCATCATGAAGTCGACTTATCCACGTACTTCTTCCTGAAGTCCATAACTTCAACCCGGAAAACAGCATTTTATGGCCACTCATTTTCCTCCCCGGGCTACAGACAAGCTCTCTGGCTTTTAACCAAGAAATAGTCAGCGTTAAATCCACTGTGTTGTTTCCCCGGAGTTTGGTGAGCAGCTCCTCATTCCTGCCTGTGCACTGAGCTTTGGATAGTCAGCAGGACTGAGAGCAGAAGCCAAGGTAAGAAAACGTTTATCTCTCCTGGCTGAATGTTCTCACCGGTGACTGTTAGCTAGCTACATTTATGTGTTTCGAACCGTGTGTCTCTATTTTATAAATATTAACTTTACCACAGAGTTACAGTGTCATGGTGTTATTGCCAAGACAGACTGTTATCAAGGCTGCACCGTGTGTTACAGCCCCAACAGTCCGTGCAGCACCGACTATTCAGTACATAGGTTCCACAGCAACACTATAATGTTACACTTTTTTTTTAATTAAAGGGGAACTACGCACATTTTCAAAATTCATACATGTTATTCCTATGATCTGAGACAGTCCAAAAATAGTAATGAAAATGAACAAGTCTCTCCCAAATCCAAAAACTAGAGTGCTTAAACTCAAATTTGTGATGTCATAGGTATAAAGTGCATAGATATATATACGTAGATGCCGCATTCAACGGTGCTCCTCATTGGAGCGATACGTCAACGCGGCCGCCATCTTGCCCAGGTGGAGCCGCGCTGCCTAATGCATGTATGTCTATTGAGGCAGGAGATTATTTATGATTAAAATCATCATTATTCGCTGAATTCTCAACCGATTTTCATGCGGTTTGGTTTGTTACAATTGTCAGACATGTAGTTATGATACAGGATACTTGGTTTAATAAAAAATGCAGCTTTTCATACCAAAATATTTAATCTTATGTAGATAAAGTAACAGTAATAGTTCTACAACACATTTAAACTAAACTTTCCCCATGTAATAAATATTCTTTTTTCTTACTAGCTGTACAATGCCCACCATGATGTCATTTAATTATTAATTTTGACTATAAATGTTTATTCACATTTCACACAATGTGCAAAAAATAGTGTATCAGCAGGGTTGTGCCGAGCTGCAGTGTAGATTCTGATTAACAAATGTTGGTTTTGTACAAGTGAAAATAAATGACTTAGAGCTGCATGTTTACACAAAATTTTGCTTTAATCTCATATGTATAACACCACAGTGCTCATGGGAGCCTGGACACAGAACTGTTTACATTATTAGGTCATATTTACAAAAAATACAGTGTACAGTAGCTAGTATTATTTTTAGGAGTCTGCCCAGTCCTGTCGAAGTCCTCAGGTCTGAAGTGACAGCTGCAGATGACTGAGGAGTCACTCGGGACAAAGTCCTTTCTCCTCACTGCTGCTACCCATGCCCGTCTCCTATCTGTGTTTTTTGGGAAACTACACACAAAATAAGTGTGTCAGAAAAACGCAGTTCCACATAATTTGTAGTTACAATTCAGGCCACAAGTTAACTACTAACGTTATACTGCGTTATGTCACGTTGGTGCCATGAAACAGACAGTTGACAATTTGGAATAACACATACGCCGACATAGCTGTTTGACAAAGCATCATAATTTTATAAGTAATATTATATAAATGTTAACCTTTTTTCTTTAAGTTGTGTGACATAGCGTTAGCTTAATTTGGCATTAGGACCAGATCAGGACAGTTAACTTTACTTGATTAGCTTAAAAGAAGGATCACTTTTTGAGATACATATCTCATTAAACATGTTCGTAACAGTAAAATATTGTAAAACAACTTCTTACCTGTGGAATGTTATTCCCTTCTGCTTGGTTTTAACACTTCTTTCGTTCGTACACCCAAATGCAGAGCAAAAATGTGGCATTTTTGCCGAGTCTGACATGGGTCTGAACCGGTCAGAGCACCTAGGCAAGATGGCGGCGGTATTGACGCATCCCACAAGCCAGGGTGCAGCATCTATGTATATATATATCTATGTATAAAGTGTGGACCTGTTCCATAGGTAATGAACGATGAAAGATTTTCTAGATGACTCTGAGAGCACCCAGTTGCATATGGGTACACAACTGAGAACACTACAGTAGAATAAAGCTCATTTGGGTGTAAAAAAGAAAACAAACATGATGTGGGTCCACAAAATCAGCCTCCCATTTACTGTCTATGGAGTAGCTCCAGACTTTACACCTGATGAAATTACACGTTTGTGACTTCTTTGGTTTCTGGCTTTGAGAGAGATGTGGTAATGTGATAATCCAGCCTATCTGACAACAACAGGTTTTGTACCAGTGAACATAAATCATCAAAATT
Organism: Epinephelus moara; assembly: GCF_006386435.1. Lineage (NCBI taxonomy): Eukaryota > Metazoa > Chordata > Actinopteri > Perciformes > Serranidae > Epinephelus > Epinephelus moara. Next base: position 29,172,109 of record NC_065518.1, on the reverse strand, counting down.
TCAAGTTTTCAGTTGTAGCTGTTGGCGAAAAATAGTCTAAAAGCAGTTGAAACCTCTTACAATCAGGCAACAACTCTTTTATTTGTAATTTATTTGTAGTCTATGCTACATTGAATATGCTCCACATCGCTTTTGGCCTGATCCCAGCTTACTTTTAATGTAATGAATATAATATATATATATGTATATGTATTTGCTCCCATTCTTACAGGTTTGAGTTAAAGATCTTAGCCTTTTTCATTATATATTTCTTTTACATTTATAATAATAATAGAGATCCGTACAAGATGGGGTACAGCACCAGTCTCAATCCACCAAACAACAGTCAAAATAATAAAATTGAATTTGAATAAATAAACACATTAAAATTTATAGTGAAAATAATATACATATAAGGAATAAATACAAAAACAAAAAGTTGGCTGGGCAAGACAAAACAAAAATCACACGTCTAGGGCCCCAGACCATACAAAATAATTCCAGAATTCCATTTTTTTTTTTTTTTTAAATCCGAGTTAGTGAGCACTTCTCCTTTTCCAAGATAATCCATCCACCTGACAGGTGTGGCATATCAAGATGCTGATTAAACAACATCATTACCACACAGGTTTGCCTTGTGATGGTCACAATAAAAGACCACTCCAAAATGTGCAGTTTGATCACACAACACAATGCCACAGATGTCACAAGTTTTGAGGGAGTATGTCATTGGTATGACATCAGTGCTGTTGACCCTGAACTAAATGTTCATTTCACTACCATAAGCAGTCTTCAATGTTGTTTCTGTGAATTTGGCAGTATATATAACCATCCTCATGGTAAATATAAATATACACAGCCATTTGGAATATAAATATATATAAAAAAAAAACAATAATGTGTTGATCATGAAAAAGTATGTTGCCTCCCAAACTGGAAATCAGAGCCTTATGCCTGAATGGTTCAGTACTAAGCAATATAATTGAATGTTATGCATTTCAAGGTGGATTTCCTTTCCTTCCAGGATAAAGATACAGTTTTTTTTAAATCAGTGATTTAATACTCATCAAAGGAACAGCAACACTGGAGAAAAAGTGTGGATTTATTGTGCATATCGATTCAGACAGGAAACTGTGGTTCACATTCATTTAAAAATTCAAACACGTATTTACAAGACACAAAGGAAACACATAGAATAAACCTGCAAAAGTAAACAAATCAAGCCCACATGTAATACATCACGTAAAATAACAATAATGCTTTCTTTGCAGTTTTAAGTCACAAACACTGTTCACACGCATAGCACCTGTACACCCCACATCAGCCAGGATGTGGTAGCTCGATCACTTTTCTGCAAACAAAGAACAGATTTGTGTATAAAAGGAAATGGAAAGCAGAGCAAGAAGTGAGACACCTTTTCTGAGCACACAAGGCGAGCTGCTGCTGACTCAAAAGATACACCAGTCATCTAATACGAAGCCTCTGAGCAATACATTTACAATAAGAATCATGATCTCATACAATCGTCATTGCATTAGTTCTTAGCCTTATAGAATGCCCCTGAAGTCCAAAGTATCTACGGATGTGACTAAGTAGGGACAATGTTGAACTTGCTGCTGAGGACAGACATGCTGAGGCCTGTGAGCTCTGGGTGGGTGTGCAGCTCTGGGTGGGTGTGCAGCTCTGGGTGGGTGTGCAGCTCTGGGTGGATATGCAGCTCTGGCTGGTCTGAATTGCCTTTTAAACTGTAAACACAAAGAAAACATATTCAGTGGAACACCTGGCACTGACTTTGTGTGATTACACAAACAGGTCAATCTGCTTACAGTACTTACACGTTTGCATCTCACAATCAGTGCTCCAATGAAGAGGAACAATACCACAATGAATGCTGTCACACTCAAGGCGATAAAGATGAGATCCAAAATGTGGTCTCTGCAGTGCTCCTGGGGATCTCTCTCTGTGAGGGAAAGTGGAAGAGGAAGAAAATTAAACCAGGGACAAAAACTTAGTTAAAACCTATTTTGATATGAGTATACATTGTGTGTGTGTGTGTGTGTGTGTGTGTGTGTGTGTGTGTGTGTGTGAGAGAGTGTGTGAGTGTGTGTGTTTGTGTGCATCTTTGAGTTTGACTGGTCTGTTTCACCTCTGATAATAATAATGGTGCCATTGCTGGGCAGGGTTTCAACCAACGATGTCTCTGATTTGAAGTATTTCCAGCTGCAGTAATACAAGTCTGTGTCCACCAGCCCCAGCAGAGAAAGCTTCAGTGTGATCCCATGGCCACCCTCGGTCTGCTGGTTTTGGGCTATGTGGATTCGGCCAACAAATTCCGAAGCTGTGGTATTCTTGGTCACCAGGCCTTTTTCCAAGTGCAGGTACAGTACGTCCCTTTTGTAATAAAAACGCCTGTGCAGGTACAAGCCCAGCGGTTGAGTCAATGATGTGGAGCATGTGATCTCAGCAGATGAGTTGACTCTCATTAGAGAGATGGATAAGGGATCTTGAGACACTGTCAGGGAGAGATGGATTGTTAGTGACTGCTTCACAAGTCTCCATTAGGCAGACCTGCCAGACATGGCTGTACCCATAAACAGGTCCAGTGAATGGATCCTGCCCAAATCTGCTTCATTCATATCAACCATAGACTGTATAAAGATGTCACCCATTGGTTTGTGGGCTCCCATGACAATGCCTGCCAAGTTTGGCATTTTGGTTGTTGCCATCTTGGAAGTTTGAAACCAGAAGTTGCCATAATTGGAGGAGAAGGTGAGGATAGGCCTAACGCTACCTGCTAGCTTAGTTAGCATGGTGCAATTCAGCCATTGCTAACTGTGATAGTGGCTACTAATGCTAATGCTAATTTTTGCCAGCAAAAAACAAGCTAAAACATAACAAAACAAAAAGACCAAACTGAATATCAGACGTTGTGCAAGACTTTTTCAGGCAACTACAATGTTACAAGAAACTTTCATGAACTGAAAAGACACTGACATCGCAACAGCTGTAGCAATGCCTGTGTAAGCGCCATGTATTAGGGATAAGTTTGTTTTACTGTGAGATGGTATGACTTGCTACAATACAGAGGGAAATGTGTTTCAGTGTAATATTAAAGAGGTTGAATATGTGAGGTTACTTTGTTCCTGTATATTTTGACCTCTGCAAATGTTTATATTGGTCCTGTGCGGCTATTGTACATATGTGACAAATGAACAGGAAGTGAAGCTTTTATTGTGAAATGTTCAGTTTGACTCAGTTCAACTTTTTTTGTACCAGGCTGTAAACATGTTTATTTCTGCTCTAAGGTTGGCATTTTAACATGGGGGTCTTTGGGGATTGACTCACCTTTTGAGCCAGCCTCAAGTGGCCATTCAAGGAACTGCAGTTTTTAACACTTCCTGCATTGGCTTCATTTTTCACGGGTTCATTATGAAACTGGCTACATCTTACTTAACAATGGCAAATACCCTTTTTTGCAAGAAATACCTTTTCTATTTCTATTAATAATTTTATATTTTAGTTTTTGAATTCGGCCCATGGCATCAATTCTCAATTAAAAGTGTGTTGTATGTCTGACAACTGCATGAGCTGAGCCCCTGCTCCTCCCTCTACAACTTCCTTTGTCACAGCCGCACGCAAACCGAGCAGAGCAGCGTCACGTCTCCCTGACCCGTCTTCCTGCACAGACAGGTAATAATAATGTTTGCCCTAAACTTCAGCATTGTTTGTGTTGTGAAATTAAACCACTCTTAGAACATCTCAGTACAGCCGGTCTAATTTAGGCAATAACCCGCCATTAAACTTAACAACAAGTGAGCTAGTCTGGCGTAAAATCACACCGTCTCCCTCAAACTCAATTTGAAATAATGTTATGTCTCCCACCTCTCAAAAATGACATGCAGTTTGGGGCTGCAGTAAAGAGTGCAGAGGAGGAGAGGAGGAGTGTGGGGTGTATGCGGTTGTTCTTTTGGGATTCTTTAACAATATTTAAAGCTTATTTAGGAGATAACTATAAGAATTAGTGTGTGACTATTTAAAAAAGAAAGGGGAAGAGAATGAGGAGAGGAGGAGAACAAGGACTGGAGAATAAAGAGAGGAGAAGAGAGGAGAGGAGTAAATTGGTTGGTTTATTATTTTATTTATTCAGAGAACTGCATTTTACAATTTTGTGTAAATATTTGTTGATTGTGATGGTTATTTACTATATTTTACACTAAAGTGTGCACAATGTGGCGTTGTTTTCTTTGTTGTAGCCTGTTATAAATAAATGATAAATGTGGAAAGTGAAGGTGTAGCAGCTGCTGGGTGTATAGAGTGTAAATATTCAGACACGTCATATGCAAGCTAAACAGACATTTCCCTTCTCATTACTGTGCACAAATGTAGGCTACGTGTGAAAAACCCTCTGGTACTGGCAGACAGAAACCTCCTAGCAGGATGCACTTTCCATGCACACATTTTTTTTTCACCAGCATGTTGATGCACTTTCCATGCACACATTTTTTTTTCACCAGCATGTTGCGTGTGCAAAAAAAAAAAAAAAAAACATTGTGAAAGGGATGCCCTTTTTCCCCTTAAGCGCCCTGCACAACGTCTGTGCACGACACTTGTTGACTTTATTGTTCCATTATTCTTCTACTTCTGCAACAGGGAAATGTTGTACTTTTTACTCAGCTACAGTTATCTGACAGCCACAGTTACTTTTTAGATGAAGATTTTACATTAAAAAAAATGAGCTGATAGATGTTAAAGGTTTCTTTTCGTTTCCTTTCTGGCGTGTGATTTTTTTTTTTTTTTTTTACAAAATATAGTGTCTAGTTGGGACCCTTTGTCACATTTCAGATGAATATTAAAGACTTCTTATATGGTTTTATTCACAGAATTGTTTGTGGCCCGAAGAGACTTCATTATCAAATATATCACAAAAAGTTAAGATTAAAGAAAAGTAGAAATAATAATAATGATAAAATAAAAAAAATTTGTAGCAGAACTTTGTTTTCTCCCAATGCCACAGATTTATTTTGTGACTCATTCGAGGGACCCTGACCCCTTGGCAGGACTTACTGCTTACAGTAACTGTTTATAACTTAGCAAAAACTATCTTCACTTTGACCAGGTACAAGAGTAAAATGCTAATCAGTCACGAGGGATATTTTTCTGCAGACATAGTAGTTACTTTTGATACTTCAAGTACATTTTACTGATACATTTTTTTGCGTTTAATTAAGTAGGATTTTGAATTATGGACTTATTTGTAATTCATTGTTGTATCAGTACTTCAAGACTTGCGCTCAAAGGGCAAACACAGGATGAAGCTGCAAGCAAACAGGAAAAGATGACTCAGACTCACCTTATAAAATGTCTTCATTGTTTTAGATCTTACCCCAAAAATCATACCCATCCGTACTCTGTCACAAACACACACACACACACACACACACACACACACACACACACTCACCTGTCCAAGTGCTGAGCAATACCTCAGCAGGCATGCAGAGTAGTCCCAACACACAGCTCCACCAGTGGGCTTTCATCCTGCAAGCTGGGCTGCAGGCAGGCCACCAAAGACTCAGGCCAAGATGCAGCAGCCTGGCTGACTGACAGCTGACTGACACATGAAAGCTGAAGAAGGAACAGTGTGGTGTACAAAGGAAATGTGACACTGACTGACTCTAACTTTGTGTTTATCAGCTGTGTGTGGGTTGTATGTGCTGTGCTGCATCAGATCAAAGACGTGAAACTGCTTGTTATTGACAAAAGTGCATTTCAAGAGATTTTCCATCCCAAGTAACTGTAACATGTACAGAGGCTGAGTTTCCCACGCCATTATTTACACACACTGTATCCAGCACAGTATATCCCTCACTCCTTTCACAGTTCACAAAAACACATTTACTTTAAATTCCTACTTTGCTTGTTTTTATATAAGAATGAATTGAGTGACATGAAAGGCTTTGTACTGCATTTCTATTAAATTTCAGACTTGCGAGTGACACATAAAAGAAAGCTGGGCTCTCCTCATTTTTAATCAACCTGATCTCAAAGAAATACATGAAATGGCCTCAACCTCTCAACAGTATTATATAATGAGTACATGTAATGTGATACATTACGTGGTTATGGCACAGTTAGGTTTAGGCAAGCAGCAATCTCCGGGCTGAAAAATGAAGGCGACACGCAAGTGCCAAAAACTGCGGGTCCTCGAATGGCCACTTGAGGCTGACTTCAAAAATGAGTCAATCCCCACAGACCCCCATGTTGAAATGCCCAACATTACAGCAGTAATTTACATGTTTACAGGCTGGTACAAATATGGTTTTGGTCTCTATAGCTAAATTCAACATTCATGAGAACTGAAGGGGGTTGATATTTTAATCAACTCACCCATTTAAATGTTTGAAGGCTTAAAGTAATATATAATGAAGGGCACGGTTACTTTAAGTGACAGGCGGCTGCCGTCCATTGACAAGTCACTACTATGGTGACAATGATGGTTAGATAAATAAATAACCATGCCATAACCCCAGATTTACAGAGTGGGACCACAGCCATAGCTGTCGCTGTTTCATTGTGTTTTCACTTCATGAAAGTTAATTGTAACATTTTGGTTCCCAGAAAAAGTCTTGCTCACCTTTGGTTGCACTAAAAGACCCTCTAAGGAATCAAATGTTCAGTTTTCTGCTAAATACATTTTGTTTTAATGGTTTTAAGCCTGTTTTTCATTAGGAAAATTATTAGCATTAGCATTATCACTATTAACGAGAGCTGTAAATGCACCATGCTAACCAAGCTAGCAGCTATAGCGTTTGGGTTATCTCCACCTTCTTGTCAAAAAATGGTCACTTCTGGCTGCAAAAACCCTCGATGGGGATGGCCAAAATGCCAAACTCAAGGCTTCCAAATGTCCACAAACCAGTTGCGGACATCACAGACGCTGTGCACATCTTTTTTTTTCTTTTAACCCTTAAACCAGCAGGCATATTTTGGATTAATTAGTTGCTTATTTTCTAATGTATCTAGGCTAAAATAATACAATTTCATTTTTTTATATAAAAACATAACTTTTATTTTCCAAATTACAAATTGTTTCTCCTGAGATACATTGCCCATTTAGGGTATAAATTTAACATTTCCCCCTTCATGTAATATATCATGTGCCAACTTTTAAAACATTTTATAACCAATTAATCAGCTACTTTTTTTCATGTTTTGCATACAAAGTTTTAAAAATGTGGAAAAACTGAACAATAGTTATTTACATACAGTTTATACATGTTTGAATAAACAATGGCCTATAAACATTTCTAAACAAAATATCTTATTGCTGGTTTTTTTCCTTTCTTTTTTTTTTTCAAGCCAACCACCACCCCCCCTAGTGGGGACATTTTTTCTTTCTTTCTTTCTGTTTTTGTTTTTCATTTTTAATATTGATTATTCATAGTTTTCTTTTCTTTAATTTTTTTCCCTCCTTTTTTGCATTTAGAGATGGAGTCCAGTGTAAGCTGGTGGTGATTACATACAACACAACCAATACACAAATAAAGTTCATCATCACAAAAACAGAAAACAAAACAAAACAAAAGCTAAACAATGCACCTCACACAACACAGGGATAAACAGTCATAAAATAGAAATTTCATATTGGCATAACAACATAATAACGAGTTAAACAAAAAGACAATCTTTATATACAGATAAGAGTAGAGACCATTTACTGCTTTAAGTAAGGCCACCTATCTCTCTGGTCTCACCACACCTCAGCTTCAATAAACTTTCCTCATCTATGTAACTAACCTTGGTTATATGTATAATATCCTTTGGATTCCTGAAACGTCAGGTATCAACTAAATCTAAGAATTCCATGAGATTTTTGTAAGCACGTGTGGGTGATAGCTTGTAACAGAATTTCCTTTTTGGTCCAAAACTCCATCTAAGGCAGTGTTAAAATCTCCTAACATAATGATTTCTCTGTCAGTGTCCAACAATTGATTCCCTATATTATAAAAAAAAAAAAAGAAAAGAAAAAGAAAATGGGTTCATCTGTGTTCAGCCCATATGTATCAATCAAACCAACTTTTTTACTTCTTGTATTATCAAATTTAGGACATTAAGTCTGTATGAAAAAAGATGTGCTATTTTTTTCTTTCAACCATGAAAATATAATACTTTTTTTTTTTTTGCCAACAGCAAGACTGCTACAGTTGTAACTCGCACTGCCTATCTCATTGCTTACTATATTACTATTAGACATAGATATTATTTATAACTTTAATCTCTGATAGGAATCTACTGCAGCTGAGTTCTTTCTGGTATTATTTATCAACAAAAACCTGTCACACATAACATCAAACATATAGTCTACAGAGACATAAAACACAAATAACAACAAATAAGAGAAACTCCACCTACCCTCCCACAATCCATAACCATTTACTTGACATTTACTCTCATTCCTGTTTTAGAGAGAAATAAAGGGGTTGTTCCTTCCTTTCTCTCATTTACCAACACACATCACATTAGGTATTATGGCAAACAGACACATACAATACAATATGTACAGTGAAACCACTACATCTTTTACAGAAACATTTTAAGTACTTCTATATATTCAACCTAAACATTTTCCCTAATTCACTCTGGTTTGCTCCCTCCTCTGCCTCCTCACAAGAGCTACTATTCAAATTTTATTGCTGCTGTTATCAATCCTTGTCTTTCTCACTAGTTCCCTCTTATGAATCTGAACAATCAGGTGGCAATACAATAAGAATAGAAAAATAAATAGTAATCAGTGTTTCACACTTTTCAATTATTGACTATCTGCATAGGCCTCAAATAACTGGTTATGTATAACTGGTACATTCAATGCCTGATTATTAAAGTTGCAAAAATGCAATTCATTATTTTTCAAAAACACATTTCTAAAACAAAATTCCCCCGAAGCAACAACAACACATATAGAGTCTACCCACTTAATGCCCCTCCCCCAGCGCCTGTCAAGTGACTCTACCCCCAGGATACAGAAACCATTTAGTCTATGGGCAGCAAAACTCGGTTAGGCTAAGAAAAAAAAACATATTTTTGGTTAACTTAAATTAGGCTCAGCCTAAACTCAGTCTGGAAGACTTTCTTTATGCTATATCCATTCACAATTCTTTCTCCATCCCACTCCCACCAATTAGCTTGACTATGGGTGTTCCTGTCAGCTTTTATCGCCATGCCCTCCTCCACCCCATTCACCCCATTCACCTCCAGTCACCTCATCCAGAATCCAGGACAAGCTCATCAAAATCCGACGCCTCTTCACATCCAGACCCTCAGCTACCTCCTCATCTCATCTCATCACCATCATCACCACCACCAGTGTCAAGACTCCATGAGGGGGGATCCCTAAACTACTACATCTTTACCACCCTCCTGGAATAAATGACATCACAAAGGGGTCTAATTGCCAGACTTTTCACATTTTTCATACTTGTGTGCACATGTAAATAAATATTTTTTTTTCTCAAACTGAGTCTCTCCTGACTGAACTATATTTGTTACTGATGGGATGCAAGTACCTTGTAAAGTGATATAAGTGCATCATGTAGCGTGATGTAACTACATAAAGGATATGAGCAAGTAAAGGCAGAGAAGTCAATACTGACTTTTTAGTTTCACACAGGACAGGAACAATGGTCCTTGAAATTAGTGTTTCATTTGTCTCATCCACCACTCCGACCCTGGGCTGTAACATTAACCACAGCCTATCGCATGACGTTGAATTAGTGTGTCCACCAAAACAGAGGTTTGTAATGACTTTGCATTGGCATTGTTTCTGTAGTGCCACCACGTAAATTTAATGCATGTATAGTAGATCAGGTTGACTTTAATCCCTAGTTTGGGTCAAACTCCAAAAATACTGGAGCCTACATTTCCCATAATGCAACTCAACAGCGTCTTTTATAATAACATGACATCATCAGAGGTTATTTTCCTAAAATCAAAGGGGAACTGATTTTACACAACAGAGTCTGTTTACAGGTCTGTTGGAGTACAACTACATGTGCCCCTTTATTAAAATCAAAGCATAGTATTTACATGGATCAATCTGTACAAAGACCTCAAAGAATTCTGGAAGAAAAAAAAAATGTAACCGTCCTCTCCACCCCCACCACCACACACATACACACATATGTTGAAGCACTTATTCTGATTTGTCATACAATCAGCAAGTCTCCACTCCTCTGCCCAGTGTCCTTTGTCAGTGTCGTCTCCTGGAGTCTTTTCCTTGTCAAATACAAAACACCCAAAGTGATGATGGCGAGGGCAATGACAATACCCAATATAGGAAGGAGTATTGGCATGGTTTCTGTTTCATCTGGCAAGACAAAATACACTTATCTTAACATGTGGATTGATTCCAACTCGTTCTGTGTGTCTGAACAAGACACTCAATTTATAGAAATAGATAATAATGATGACGAAAAGACACAAGAAGCTTCTCACCTTGCTTCCCATCTTCACTGGTTATGCTGGAGGACTTGATGACTTGCACTTCCGTAGTGGATGGTTTAGTCACACCACAGTCTGTTTGTATACGAATGGTGTAGTTTTCCTCTTCCGTGACATTTGAGATGGTCAACGACACATAAGTCAGACGATCCCATTCACATCTGTATTTCGAGCTATTGCTACATTGTATGTCACCTTGTGCGTTATTCCAGTGATAGCGTACGCCTATGCAGTTCTTGGTGTCTATAGTGCAGTTCAGTGTCACTGTTTGTGCAGCTACAACGTTCGCTGTCTTGTTGCACATCACTGACACAACTGAATGAGGGGAAAAAAGAGAAATGCATGATATGATTTCACTTCATAATACATGGCGTATTTATTTCTGATACAAGCTGATAAGATACCTTCATGTGACCAGGCACTGCTTTGTAGAAAAGTAGCAGCACAGAGCAGACTCAAACACAGCCACAGGCAGGACATCATGGAAGGTTTAGTGTCTTCAGAATCTGGAAAAGGCAAAGCAGATATTAAAACCAGAGGGCCCCTGTACTGTTCTGCCTTTGACTTTTTTCCGGAAGTCCAAATCTGTAGTGGTGGTTAAGGGTATTCATTAATTAATGCTGCTTTGAAAGAATATTCTACCCGCTAAATGATCATTTATATATCAATTACTCACCTTGTGTTACATTTAATTCATAAAGAAAACTGTTTTTCTCACATGCCTTCATTGTGTCAGCTACTGTCATTCATATACACTGCAAACCATTCCAACAGGAAATAAAACAAGAACCCAGAATGTTTATGTCATCAAGTTTGAAACGGTCTATAAAACACTTCCACCCATGAGTAGCAAAGATCAAACACATGAGCGTGCCCAGACATGCGTCAAGTCAAGTCAACTGTATTTACATAGCACTTTAAACTCAGAGTTGATCCAAAGTGCTCTTACAGCACACAGAGAAAAACAAAAACAAAAAAAAGAAGAGAAACACGAAAATCTGAATGATTATAGCAATAAATATTGCACTTATAGCAAAAAGCTGTTTCCTTGTTGTTTTTATAGCCATCACAAGTCTTTGGTCAGATGATCTCAGTTCTCTCACAGTGCGATATGGGGAGGGGAGATCTGTGATGTGGGATGGGGTGAGGCCGTTTAACACTTTGTAGACAAACATCAGAATCTTAAAATGTAATCTGTAGCTAAAAGGCAGCCAGTGTAGGGAGGCAAGACTGTGCTCCTTCTTTTTTGACCTCATTAAAAATCTTGCTGCTGCATTTTGCACTAATTTAAGACGGGATAAACAAGACTGAGTAATACCAAAATATAATAAGTTACAATGAGTTGCAATAGTCAAGGCGGGAGGATATGAAGGCGTGGATGACTTTGTCCAGGTCAGAAGTACAGAGAATTAATCTGAGTTTGGAGATGAAACTTAATTTTACTACTTGATTGGTTTGTTTGTTAAACTTCAGTTCAGAATCAAATATGACTCCAAGATTTTTAACATAAGATTTAACCAATGCAACTAGTGGGCCAAGATGAGAAATAACATTGGTCCAAATAAAATAACTTCAGTTTTACTCTCATTGAGCTGGAGAAAATTTGCAACCATCCAGGATTTAATGTCATGTGGGCAGTTTTTGAGGTAAATTACTTTATTGATATTCTTTGGCACAAAGGGGAGGTAGATCTGCATGTCATCTACATAACAGCGAAAAGATATGTTACATTTTTGAATAATGTGGCCTAACTGAAGTAAATAAATGGAGAAGAGGATTGGACCAAGAACAGAACCTTGGGGTACACCACAGGAGATGGGAGCTGAGGAAGAAAATTAGTTACTGATAGAGACAAAGAAGGATCCGTTGGATACACATGAAGAGAACCTGTTTAACCCTTTAAAACCTGGAGTGACATCACTTTTCTTGTGCTGCTTACAGATGCCTTTCATAAGTATTTAAACCTTTGAACCCTGAGCTAATTGTTTCTTTTAAAAAACGTAGGAAAAAAGGCAACGAGCAACTTGGTAAAAATGTCCCAAAAACTGCAAAAAATGATAGACATATAAAATCATAAAAAAAGAAAAGAAAAAAAGAAATAAGCTAGGGAAAAACTATACTTCTAATCATTATTATTACATATTTAAAATTGTGTTACAGAATGATTTGAATTTTTAAGCACTTTTCTGGGTCTGCAGTATTCTTCGTTCCTGGATTCTTGGTTCACCATGAAGGCAAGCAAGAAATACAACGTTTTCTTCACTGATTTATGCTAACACAGGGCGACTATGTGATACACAAATGGTCATTTTGCAGATAAAGTTTTTCTTTAAGTATAGTAATGAGCAGTTACACAGAAGCAATTACAACTATCATACTATGTGCTGATCCTGAAACCAGATTCCAGACTTAACAGACAACAACAGATTGTCAGATTGCAATTCAAAACTAAAGGAACTGAGAGAGAAATCCCCAATCAGCTGTGATAACATAGAAACTGCACAGATCGGAATGTCAGATTTCTCATGGGAACCTGGTTTCCTGGAATACAGACTGCCTTATTCCAGCCTTCGTGCCCAACTTTAGACTTCTGCCCCACCACATTTGCCCCACAAAGTTGTACTTTACCTCTACGCACTCATCTGACAGCTAAAGTTAATCACACATATTCAGATTAGTTGAGTTTACATACAAAAACTTTTGAAAAATATTGTTATGGATTATACTTGTGATTTTTAAGCAGTGCAATGCCATGCACAAACATTTTGAAGGTGTGCACTCCAAATGTAAAAAGGCAAACACTGATTGATTAAGATCAAATCAGGAGTAAACAATTTTTTTTCCCTTATTTATTCATTAAGTTTTGAGGACGCATTGTGTACCTGACCCCCTCTGTCTGATGGACTACATCATTTCACAATACCTGCGGGCAGGGGAGTATCACATGGCATGTTAAAATGTGTTCTAATTATAAAATTATATTTATTTATTCATGTAAATACATAGAACTTTAACTGTTAGTGATTTAAATTAGTAAGTAAAAAGCTGTACTTGATCCCATTTAAGGGTCAACCATAGACCTTTTAATGCCCCTCCCTGGCCTTAGGCTGGGGTCACCTTTACCCTTTGACGTTGATGCAGTTGTCAGGCAATACTTGAGAACTTCTACTTGAGAACTGATGCCATGGGCCAATTTTAAAAAGACTAAAATATATAATAAAAGAAAAGAAATATATAAAAAAAATGTCTTGCAAAAATGGCACTTATCTAGTCAGAGGTCAGGTCAGAGGGTTGGTGCTTGAGCACCCCGAGATCTATCTGTGTATGTGCGTGAAGCAGGGGTAATTGTATTCCAGGAAGAACTGTAATATAAATGGGTGTGACGCTGATCTTAAATTTATTGTCACACACCTCCAACAAACCTCAGTCAGCTGTTATAAGTTATGTTATTGAGAGTGCATACAAATCAGCTATGTAAATAGAGAGGTGATGCATATACGGTTTAGTTAGGAAAAATGATTAAACGATGATGAAAATGACAAAAAGCAATTGTTGTAATGGAAAGCAAAAAGTAGTGAGTAAACAGTTTTAAATAATTAGAAGTAATGGATAAACAGTTGAAAAAAATCCAATTATTAAATATCTAATATTGATATTTCACTTACGTACCTTAAATTAAAGAAGATTTTGAATGACAAGTTTTTCGTCACTTTTACTTTCATAAAACGTATGAATCCATCCTCCACCACAAAAACTAACTGCGGCAAACTCAGAATAAAAACTCAAAATCAGTTACACCATGAATGAAAAACCATGAAGCTTCTGAGTGAATCATTAACTGCTTAAAGTGCTAAAAGGCAAATACCTTTATGCACACTGTTCTATGAATATAAACACAGAAAGATCGGTACTTACCATAAAGAGTGCTTCTTTCTCATCAAAGCATCAGGGAGTGATTCCCCTAAAAACAGGACAGCACAGGTGAAAGTAAACTGCTCTCCACCCACACACTACGCTTGTTGGAATCTAACTGGTGCCGCTTTGACAATGTCTGTGTATGAGCCTGCAGAGATGAAATGATTGGGCAGGGAAGGCGAGAGAATAAGAAGGAGGGGTGGAAGAAGCTGCAGGCGATAGGAAGGAAAGAGAGGTGTTGCTCCAAAGGGGTTTTAAAGGTCACACATGAGTATGTATATACATAGAAAGTAGGATGTACTTTGAAACCTAAGCAGTCTTACTGGCTCTGCAGTGTCTGCACTGTAAAACCAGTCTTTGCTTTTTCCCCAGTGACAGTTGGTTGCATTGGTCGGTGTTTTCCACTAGTGACATGTCAACACTCTGGTCTGCTCTGACGAGGGGGCAGTTAAGGTGATAGGTCTGCAGCAGGTAATCCAGTGAAGAAGAAATGACCACTTTTAAGTAGAGCTGAGAGAGAATCTACATAAATTTTGAGCTCAATACTGTTACTGAATGGATTAATGTGCAGATTAGTAGCTAAAATTAAATCCAATTGTTTTTTGGAGCTGAAGCCGTCCAGCTTTATGTTTGGGTTGATTAAAACCAGAAGAGCAGGTTGACATATGAGATTGATCAAATTGTTTCTGTGCTGTTTTTTTTAGTTTTCTTAATTTTTTGCTAATGCTAAACCAAGCAAGGTGAAGCAGCTTTTAATTTCTATGCTCCCCACCTGTAGAGGAAACTTCCTGAATACCTGAAGTCTGCTAAGATGGTTAACTCAATTAAATCAGGGCTTAAAACATGATTGTTCACTGTGGCTTTCCAGTAAACTGGATACACCTTTTTCATTTGTAACTATTTATTTGCTTGCATTTGTCTAGTTTTTTTAAATGCATTTTTTCCTCATTTTTAGCTATTTATTGTCTCTAAATGATGTTTTAATGTTTTCTTAATGTCTTGTTTTAAATGTATTTCTATGCCCCTTCAAAGTGCTTTGAATTACCTTGTACAAATGAACTTGCCTTGTCTGTTCTGTGTGAGATGCCATGATGTCATGCCTAACTGTGGAGGCTTCATTAAAGTCTAGACTCCTGTAATTCATATCAAATATCACGTGTCACAGCTCTTTTGTGAAAACAGGTGTCACAGATATCAAACATGTCAAGTCAACACTGGTCGTCTGGTTGTGTGGTGTCTATAAACTAACTGTACGACGTCAACTGGCCTCTTACAGAGCTTCTTCTGCCTGGTACATGCTACCCACCAATTTATGGCGGATCATACATTTTTCTTTTAAAATGTTACTTAAACAAGAGTTGATTAATCTTACATAGATGTTATTTTTTGTTTTAATTAACTGTTAACAATGGCTTTACTTACGGCCTGCAAACCTCAAGGAGTCAGGAACTCACTGTGGCCTGCTGCTGTTCACCAAAACTATCAGCAAGTAACTCTCCACAACACATTCCGTGTTCCTTTTGTGTGTATGAATTAGACAGACATGATACAGCTTGTTAATGAGAAGGTATTGGTCAAACTTTGGATTGAAGTTTTCATGCCAAACCCATCTAATTGACTCTTGGCTCTAGCTCTGTACTCATCACACCCTTTGCAGGAAAGCGAGGAAGCACATTTTCCAAAATGTTAACTTATTCTTTCACATTTTCATTTTAAATACTTTGTGCGGACCCCAGTAAGTTGCTTGTTTTGTCTGACTAACTTTCCAAAATTCCAATTCCAAAGATATTAAATTATCAACAGTAAAAGAGTGTAAGTTTATTTTCAACACAGAGCAGGACACACATGAAACAGGGGGTTGGGGGTCACCTGCCTTTAATTTTGAGCATCAAATACTTAATTTCCTACATTCTGGTAAATTTTTAAGCACCAATTTTGGCTCTTTCTGCATCTATTTATTGCGAACGTTTCTTTCATTGAAACAAACCAAACAAAACTTTCATGTTTTATTAAGGGGAACAAATGCACTTTTTCTTAATATTGAAGGGGACGTGTCCCCTGTGACCCCCCCCCGCCCCCCCCGGAAATCTACACCTATGGAGGCTGCACACCAGCATGTTTCCAAATGTTTTAAAATTTTGCACAATGAAGAATTTTTGCGATTTGATTATCAAAATGTGCAATTGCATAAAGCACCTCTGAAGGTTCAATCACTGAAATGACCAACAAAACAAGTAACATATTTTCTCACTTACCTCTGTCATATTCACTTATGTAGGTAGTTTTGGTTAAATTTGAGATATCCAATTGCAATAAACTTGAATGGAGTTTCACTTGTGGAGCTCACAACACTGGAAAAAAACACTGTAGATCTGTGGTTCCCAACTGGTGGATCGCGGCCCAAAAGTGGGTCGAGAGCCCATTCTGAATGGGCCGCAAGTGACTCACTAACGTGTCAAGTTTGTAAAAAATCACATACACTGAATTTCCGGCACACAGCCTTAATTTTGAAATGCCATTTCCTGCCTAAGAGTGAGTGACTACCAGACAGATACTTGACAGAAACAGCAAACTTGCTCGATACCATGGCTGAAAGAAAGTACGATACTGAATGTGTTCAACTGTGTGGACCTTGAACTAATGACTAAGGAGGAATCTGGACCCTGTGGCTGAGCCAGTTGGAAATCAATGCTACAGATAATCCACACAACTTTGTTTCAGAGGTTTTCATTAGAACACTAACATTTAAAACTAGTGTGTTTTGCGGATTACCAGCAGCAGAAATAAAAAAAAGTTTATCTCTATAGGAGGCAGAGGCTTTTTAGTGAACCATGACATTACCCACAGAGACAGTGAAATGAGACACACTTTGTTTTGTCAGAATATTTTAGTGCCTTACATGGATGTTTGATCTTGTAAAACAAAAAAAACATTTAACTTAAAAATACTAGTTTGTGGAATGGGAACAAAGCGATAAAACAAATTAGTAATTATTGTGTACCATTAAAAAAATAATGACTGATTCTTCACTGGGACGGATAACCCAAACATTGAGTTGGTAGATACACATGAGCGAACACTCGCTAGTCAGGTTAAGTGTTAGTAAAATGCCTTTAACCTCTTGAGTCCCACAGCAGACTCACTCTGCTGAAATGACGCAATCACACTGTTGCATAGTTATGAATGTGTTTGAGAACACATTGTCTTGTCTTTCAGCAGGGAACAGTGGAAGCAACCTGAAAATGAAACAACATACTGGACAGTTTCCATTTGGAATACATGAAACTCTTCATATGAACATTCAACATCCACAGGTTCAGTTTATGAGTCCCAGTTATTGCTCTGTAAAATGACATAAATAGGTGCTACAGATTTACACACTTCTCAGTACAGCTGCAGATCAGGAGGTTTTGAACCTGATTGTTTGTAACCATTATCTGCAGCTTTGTGACATCACTGCTTCAGTCCGCATAAAATGCAGACATGTGTGTTTGTCTGGATTCTGGACCCTTATTTCTCCTGAGGCTCAGGACATCACCCCCCTGTGGCCTAATGGAAGTACTGCACCTACTGACACTTCCTGGTCCTAAGTGCAGCATGGTCCTTGGCTTGTCCTTCATGGTGTCAGCATGAATGATGAGATGGTCCAAGCAGAATCAGAGTGAACCAGAGGAAGCCCATGTGCAACTTCCATAAAGTAAATACATCCCTCTCTCCTCACCACTGCATGTGTGGGGGCTGTGTGTGGGTCTGACTCTGACTTCTGTACTGGGTGTGCAGGAGTTCGCTGGCCTGTGGGGAGTCGTGGCCCTGCAGCCAGTCTTGATAGAGGGTGTGCAGGGTGGAGCTAAACTCTGGGAGGCGGATGGGCAGGCTGCTGTAGGCCTCCTCCATCTGCTGGACGAGGACTTTATCCACCCGGCCTACTGTGTCGCTCTCTGCCTGACCGCGGCCGCTCAAGCATCCTGCCACGTATGAAACACAACATGGGCTAACACAGACAGATCCAAAGTGAAAGACACTATTTCAAGCAATGTTTCTCGAAAAATAATGTTTGGTGTTACCTCCTGGGCAGGACAGCACCTCCACCAGCTGGTAAGGCACACGTCCCTTTCTCATTCGGTGAACCAGAGTCTGGATGTTTCTGAAACCATAGATGGCGGCAAACTGCAGCAGAGTTTCCCCGTCTCGCTCCAGAGTCACTTCCTGGAAGTCCCGGTTCCTACAACAGCAACATGTGACACAGGAGGAGAGTTTTCAGACAAAGAAATTGTATTTTATGTCCAAATTGACATTGCTCTACAAAAGTGTGGCATGGATGACTGGACTTCCAGGGAGGCTATGTTATATTCCAGCTGAATAACTGTGAATAACACAGTGTCTCTCACCTGAGGGTCTTGTATGTGATCTCATGGACGTCCAGACCAAAGAGTTCTTTGGCAGCATGTTTGAAGATGTGTTCCAGAAAACCTTCAGAACCTCGGCCCTCGTGCCTCACCAGAGCCACGTCCCCAGCCTCTCCCAGCCTGCAAGTGATAATACAGGCTGCTCTGACAACAGCTTCCAGAATGACCTCAGTGAAGATATACAATTGACAGATCCTGGGTCCCACCCCCCTTAGTTACTATTGCTAAGTTGGACACGCTTGGTAAAAACGAAACAGGCTGATGCCAATTCTGCTTAGCCATGTGGCGCATTATTTATTAAATAGTTTCTGGGCGTCAGGCAACGTAGCTTCAAGAAGCAGACAGCAAGGACTACATTGTGTGATGGAAGGATGTATTTACCATGTTAACTTTTATGAACAAACTTTTTTGAGGCTTCCAAGGTCTCAATAATTAAAGGAGAATTAGAGACCAAGGATGACAAGACTATGAATCAAAACTGCTCCTGTATGGCTGGATATAGCCTGTGATTAGATAAGTGCCATGACAACTGTATTGAAATTTATTAAACAGCTATTAGTGTGTGGGTATTGACATAAAAAAATAAACAGAAGTTAGCAAAAGATGTGCTATTTCTACTACTAAATTACTACTACTACTGCTACTTAATTATGAGAGGGTGCCCTTTAATTTCACTTGAGCACCTGACCCAAAGTGTTTATGTACTGTGTAGTGGAAGTGATAATAATATATGCTACTTAGAAATTTGTTTTCTGTTACTTATCCAGACTTGCTAACTCCATCATAGCAGCTTGAGCTTCAATGTGTTTAATCTTTTCTCATCAAAGATGACTGATAGGATAAAATCTAGTCCAAATACTCACACATGGTCCAGTGGAACAGAGTCCAGATCTTCTGCTGACACCTTCCTCTGCTCCATCAGGTGAAAGATCTCCACTGAAACATCACAAACCACTGTTACTGTATGTAGCTGTTATTGTCAACTCCTACGACTGTAAATGGAGCTACAGAAGCCAAAATAATTCTTGTCTTGGTGCATGATGGGTGGGAGTTGTGATCCTTATGTAGTGTGATGCTGATCTCTTCTGTTCAACTATCCAATAAAAGTAGTTTAAAGACTGCTTAAGGTTTTAATGCCTGCAACCAATTAGGTGATTGCAGACTTTGTTTAGCAGGAATCAAAACCTGATCACAAATGCTGACGTAGAGGTACACTGTGATGTGAGCTGCTGTCTGTCTCAAATGCATCGAGACAAAGCAGATGGGTCTCAGCAGGACAAAATGAAAGGAAGCGTGTATCCTCTTGGCCTGCTGATGTGTATAGTGTGTACTGTAGTGTAATGTGTGCATTTATATTAAGCTAATAAGGGCATGTATGTGTAATATTTAAGGATGGGTCTTCCATACACCTTTCAAATGCATAACTATGTGAGGAAAATAACTACTGCGGTCGCAGAGACACCAAACTCTAGATTATCAAAGCTGTGTTTAACATGATTTATGGATCAAAACAAACTCTAATAAACATTTCCAATAGTATTAAGCCCAGGGCAGCAGTGTGCAAGATAAAGAGAATGGAACCTGAGGTGAGGACACAGTCCACGTCTCTGGTCTCCAGCAGGCTGTTGTAAAACTCCTCTCTGACAGCCTCCAGCTTCTTATCAAAGCAGGGGGCCACCAACACGTGGTAGACTTTCTCTGGACTCAGCTTCTGCTTGGAGAGAGAAAGGAGAAGGAAACACATAATAATGAAGCAGGTTCCTTTTTGTGCAGAAACTGATGTATAAAGCATTTTACATAACAATTTCTACTGACTCAGAGTGCCTTTTTCTTTTTACTACAGATCTGAATAACAGAACATCCATTACCAGATTACCCTCAAAATTCTATAGTCATGCCATTGTATTGGGTATTGTGTGCTATGAATATTCCACTGGGAGTGTTCAGCTTTAACTAGTGTATCAACACCGCTGACAGCCAACTGGGAAAAAATCGTGTTTATTTAGTGAAAATCTGGACATAACAGAGTTGCACTACCATACAACTCAGTGTACTGTAAAGGATTCAAATCGAGGGAATAGGAAAGATGTTTCCTTATTTTAAAGGAATGCTTCAACCCCCATTGACCATTTGTATATCAATTACTCTTCCAATGTTATGTTAAATTCATAAAGAAAACCTTTCCTAACATGCCTCCACAGTGAGCAAAGGATCCAAAAATGGAGAAAATTCGTGATGAATTGAAGTCATAGGGGTCCACGTATAACAACAGCATAACAACTCAACAACAATTATTGTTTTATTAATGGAGTCTGGCTTCAAAGAGAACCTAGTTAAGATTCACTTTCAGTTCAGTTCCCTGTCAGAAAGGACTGTTTGTTTGTCAAGCACTGAACATACGACTGGATAAATGAGACTTGGATTATACTGCAAGGGTTGTGTGAAATTTTGTACACAGACGTTTTGACGTAGTTTTGCTGTTGTTAAAGATGAACCCCTATGACTTCAGTTCATCAAGTATTTTTTCGTTCACTGGAGGCATGCGAGAAAAACAAAGTCATCATTTTTCAATGTGGCCCACCTTTTTTAATTCGTTACCTCCACCTTTTACTGGTACTGCCGATAGAACTGTTGGTGTCGCCACTAACGGTACCACAACAAACTAAATGCATTTATGTGCTATGACAGTACATGTTCACCTGCTGTTTAGAGAAGTAGTCTTTGACCAGACAGCCCATGATCTGCTGAGGAGACCTGGCTGTGCAAATATGAGGGGTGACCAAACTGCCCAGGACACGCTCTGAATAGCGGATCCACCCTGTAAACACACACACACAAAACCTTTCTTAAAATGAACCTCTGCAATCCAAAATCACGTTTTCATTTAACGTAGAAAACACACCAGAAGATAACAGTCAAAAAGGATGTATACAGACATACAGTATAAGGAGCTTTGTAGCGTACACATGGTTCAAAATTTTAAAGTTCTCAGTAAGATTCCAGACCCATGACAAATATTTTATTCCTTCCTAATTTGATGATATCATTACTGGATGAACAGTGAGGCTGAAAATCACCATCAACAAACAATAATTTAACTGAAACAATTAACTGATGGGTCCATCTACAGAAAATAGCCAACCGTGTTGTTAACTGATGAATCATGGGGTCATTTATTAAGCAAAACTAATCAAAAGTGCCAAAATATTCTGTCTTTGGGAGGCTGGAGCGGGGCGCCCAGTAGCTCAGTGGGTAGAGCAAGCGTCCCATGTACAAAGGCAATGTCCTTGACGCAGCAGCCATGGTCTCGATTCTAGCCCTTTGCTGCATGTCATCCCTTGTCTCTCCCCCTTTCACACTTAATCTGTCCTGTCCAATAAAGGCATATAAAAAATAAAAATAAATAAATAAATAAAATAAAAAAAGAGGGTGTGGTGTACTCATTTTTAAACTAACATCTAATATAATGGAACTAGATGGCACTCGGCTTGTGGTGCTCAAAACACCAAGAAATACATCTGAAAAACACAACAGCAATGTCTCTTTCCAGAAATCATGACCTGGTTACTCAAGATAATCCACAGAACCTTGTTGTGAGCAGTTCATGTAGAATCTTTTGTCTTTCTACCAAATCACACCAACTATAGCATTGTACAGAGGGAAGCATGAATTTACTGCTAGCTCACCTAGCTCCAATGGGCTGGCTAACGTTACAGCTCAGCTAAGGAGGACGCCATTAATATTTACATCTCACGCTGTCACAAGCACAAGCCTCTTGAGTAGATACATGTTTAGTTCAGCGTGGTGAAACAATTGATGGGTGTAGTTCAGTAGAAAGAAAAAAAGTTCCAATATGAAACGGCTCACAACAATGTCTGTGAATTATCTTGAGCAACTGGGTCATGAGTTTTTAAAATGTAATTTTTTTTGGCGCTTTGTGCACCACAAGGCGAGTGACATCTAGTTCCATTATATTGGAGAGAAAGCAGACATCTCTACAGCTGATATCTCTAATACCCGGCAACTCACACCAAAACAAACTAGACTGATAAATGGCACTACAGGGAAGAGGAAAAACCTGTTTTCTTTTTTTTGTGTCCCTTTAACTCTTGCTGTTCCTATCTCTGGTGAAGGGAGTGGTGAAACAACTTTCTATCTTTCCTTTGCAGCACACCACTGCTATCTCTACTTTTAAAACAAGCTCTGCCAACCCCCCCTGTTCAGCACACATCATGCATATTAACAGTCAGGAGCCCGAGGAGCAGCAGAAGAATGAGGCAAAAGAGAGGAAAATTGAGGCAAATATCAGGGCAGAGGCAAGAAAGTCAGTCTGACAGGTGGAGAGGGAGAGGGAAATAAAATAAGGGGTGAGAAGGAAGGGAGTTTTACCTGGACAGGAGGAGGTGAACATGGGCATGGCATGGGAGTCGTGGTGCCTCCTGCGAAACCTCTGAATGAACTCCTTCTGGCTTTCCAAAATGCTGAAGCCTGCTGCTACGGTGGTGTCGAACACATACTGCACTCCTGCAGGGAAAACGCAGAGAGATGACAACAGAGACAGTAGCACAGGGAGAGACAGAAGTGGGGGAGAATGTCACACATCTATGACAGATACCACTGAGTAGGTGGACGTTTTAACACATCAGTCATGAAGAAAGGTCTAAATTTCTGACTGTTTGGTGCTTTTTTTTAGAAGCAAAGTGGAAATTATAATTTTCAATAAAAAAACTTAAACAGAAGCTGAATAAGTCTAATAACATTATGAGGCACAAAATGCGGAGGAACAGGGAGTAGACATCCTAGATCTGATCTTAATAAATCCCACAATAGTCATGCAGACAACATTTTACAGGGAAAAATGTAACAAGACTTCATATAACTACATGAAAGAGCACTTAAAGACTGTGTTAGGGGAATACTACATCTCCCTAGAGATCATTTTATATTAAATTCTCACTCTGTGTTACGCTGAATTCATGAAGAAAACCTTTTTTCTCGCATGCCTCTGCTGAACAAAGAATCCAGCGACAGAGAAAATTCTTGATGAGTTGAAGTCACAAGGGGCCGTGTTTAAAAACATCAAGACTATATGACCTCTCACACAACTTGTGCATCACAGTCCAAGTCTCATTAATCCAGTGGTATGCTTGGTACTTTCCAAACAGACAGCTCTTTCCAACGGGGAACTGAACTGACAGTAAAAGTTACTGAGCAACTTTGACTTTTACTGAAAGTGAAAGTAGCTCTCTTCAAAGCCATACTGCACTGACAAAGACAGTAATTTAACCCTTAGGAGCTGCTGGTCTACTGCTGCCCAAACAGTCAGTTTGTTTGTGGTATTGTGTGACTTTGGTGTTTTAACAGCTTAGTTAAGATTCACCCAACTCACATAATAACACACACACAAACCACAGATTGACCAGCAGCCCATGTGTTCAGGGAGGTAAAATTACTGTTTTGTCAAAAGAGTCTGGCTTTGAAGAGACTTCAGATAGATTTCACATATTCACTTTCCTGTCAGAAAGGGCTGTCCCTTTGGGAAGTACTGAGCATTCAACTAGATAAATGAGGCCTGGATTACACTGCATGAATTGCGTGAGTGTGTTAACAGATGTTTTGATATTGTTTTGCAGCTCTCAAACACAGCTCCCATGGCTTCAGTTCATCAAGAATTTTCTCAACTTTTTGGATTCATCGTTTACCATTGAGGCATGTGAGAAAAAAAAAAGTCACTTCATGAATTCAACATGATACGGGGTAACTAAGTGATATACAAAAGGTCATTTGCGGGGTGAAGTATTGCTTTAATACTTTGTTAAGATTTTACAAGATGTTATTTGCTGTGACAGTTACGCAGCAATATATACATAACACTTGCTCACCTAAACTCTTGAGGAAGCCACAGAGTTTGTGGGCAGCCTCAGTGATGTCCACACCAAACTTGACAGCAAAGAAAGGCAGAGACTGTGGACACAATGATGCCACCAGCACCTTGTGCTTTGACACATCACACTTCTGACAAGGACAGAGAGACAATTGGGACAATGTAAGGTATTGCTCAAAGAGGAAGAACACTGTGACGCAGTGCGACACATTCTTAGGTTTCAGAGTACCTTATTGAGTGCCAGAACCCGCTGCACTTCCTCCAGGCTCTGCTGAGAGACTTTTAGGCTCTCCTCCTCTGATAGACAGCCATCACAGGACAGGCAGGCACTAAGCAGCAACTGGGGTTCTTCGTGCACCTTAGGAAAAAAACACAGGAGTGTGTTAGATGGAGGGTTTAAAAAGAGACATGTTCTATTTTAAATGGGCACTCCAGCAACATAGTTTTTGACTTCCATGAAGAGTCCACTCCCCACAAGACACAGATTAAAAAAAAAAGAAAAAAAAAAAGAAAAGAAAAAAAAAAGGTCAAAATGGAAGCAACACAGGTCTAAATATGTTTACTTTTAGTGACTGGATCCTACACTTCCCATAATGAAACTTTATCGCATCTTTTCTTAAACCTTCCATGCATTGTAAATGCCCACATGCTTTGAACTGGGTTAAAATAATCATTTTTCAGACTTAAGAAAACTCCTCCAGCAGATGACATTACACAACTGATTTCAATCTGAGTAGTACTCCCAGGTGAAGTTCCCCTTTTGTCAGATCCATAAAATAAAATAAAATAAAATGAATGAAACTTGTGAGTAACAAGACATTACCTCTCCATTGACTATCTCTCTCTCCTGATACGAGTTAGCACCATCATCACTCTGTTTCTTGTTGCACTGTGTGTGAAAGATCAATAATTAAATTCACGATTGAAAGCAGGACAGAGTTTCAAACTCTACATGTTGAGAGTCGACTGATATGTAATAACGCTTTGATACAGCTTCAGAAATTCACCTGTTTTGTGCAGTTCTCACACTTCTCCTTCCGCTTTGGTATGTTGACCTCTGACATTTTCCTTGACAGTTATCTGGAAATTGAGGGTGATATATAACAAATATATAGCAGCACCATTAGCTTCCCAGTGTTGATCATTTCCTCACAGCATGTTCCCTCTGATGCACCGGCATGATGACTGTGCCTGCAGCCTACTGCTGTGTAATGTTTTGTCAACTCCACCCTCCTCTGTCTGTCCTATCACAGACAGCCTGCTTATCATAAACACAACAGCTCTAATGGTGGGAAACTGGCAATAAACACAAAATAGTATCCTGTCATTAAAATTTTAATGGCTCACGTTAATTACATACACAGTGCCAACAAAAACAGCCATAATAGCTGTTACGTCACAATAAACACAGGAGGTACCATCTTGTTGAAACCCTTATGTCCCAGTCTCATTATGTAATTACATGAAAAATGTTGACTCTGGGGTAAATATTTGATCATAGCTCACGGGGGTAGGGGAAAAACTGATACTACATAGCATTGCGATGTTTTTTGTGGCAATATCATATAGATAAAAGAATGCCAAGTATTGATTTTTTTCAAACTATTAAAATCATTTACATTACAGATTAGGGCTGCAAGTTTTTTAAAGTGTTTATTGCGTCGATTAATGCCCGAACACAACGCATTATTTTCTTTAAGACATTAATGCATGCTGCTATTGTCACCACTGCCTGTCTTTCAGAGGCCGTAGACGGCTGACTTTCAAAGCTAGAGTGATGATACTGGTATCATATGAAACTAGACTTAAGGAATCCAGTGGTGTCCACCATGTTATGCTAGTTTCTCAGGAAGGAAGATAAATAAAACTCCAAAGTTAGGCTAAATTTTGTCCAAGGGAAAAACAGCATGGCCAGTTTCACAGAGGTCCCTTGGCCTCTGAGTGCTGTGGGTACCCATGAGTCTCCCCTTTACAGACATGTCCACTTTATGTTAGTCTCATACAGTTTTGAGCACAAACTGCATGCAGTGTGAATTACAGATTTTTGACTAGAAAAACTTGACACAGTGTTGAGCTGCATCTCAAATAATCCTCAGGTTTCCAGCTTTCAGGGGATAGATACCATTTCTATGTAGCATATACTGTTAAGCTGCTTTCTCCACTAAAAGATCCCCTGTTTACCCCTAAAAAAAGACCAAAATGGGTCTACAGTATGTGGGCCTCAGAGGGTTAATGACGTGCTGCTATTTTGTCTTTTCCACCACACTGTTGTAGCAGTGCAGCACTGATTTGAAATAAATAAATCTATAAGTCAAGATCATAAAGTAAATTTCTTTGAATTCGATTCACCTTCAAAACACTATGGTAACACTATCAAAACACTTTACCGTGTTCATATGGACTTCAAAACTGTTTTGCAATGCTAAATTAATCGGGATTAACAATTGTAATTCTGTGATTAATCACAATTAAAAATTAATCGTTTGACAGCCCTATTACAAATACAAATTAAACTTTCGGTAGCCTACAGCAATAATAAAATCTAGTACTTTTTCAGTCCACTAGATATAATTTGCTGCAGTAAAATGATTTAAGTGAGATCAACTGACCTAAACCTTTATCTTATTTGATAAAAGAGATGCTGGCAAAGTTTTCCTTTGAGTACATAATTTGCTTATAAAAACAGGTCGCAATGTATGTTATGGGAATACTCAGCATATCGCAACACGTTTAAAATCGCAGTAGTATTGTATTGTGACTCATGTATCGTGATAATATCATATCATAGGCCCTCTGCGGATTCCCGCCCCTAATAGCTCGCGATAATGTCCCCGACTGACTACAAGCGTCACTAATTTGTGAAGCTATGTGTAATGTTAACATTAGCTCAAAAGCTAGCTTGCGTCAAATTTTATATTAACTTACAGTAAGTTAACTATGATATTTAAACATAAAGTTATGCTATTGCATTACAGGCCCTTTTCAGGATGTGGGATAACATAACGTTAGTCACTCTGTTTGTTTAAGTGTGTGTGTCATAACAGGCCCTGTGTTGACATTACAAGGTCGAATTTTGAGGTAACTCACCGGACGGTGTCTATGTCACTGGCTCTCTCAGACAATGGCATGGAAGAATGCAGAGGACAGTCAGAAGAGCAGCCACCGGTGAAAGAAAAAGCAGCACTGACACAGCACAGCAGGTGAACTCAGCAGTTACTCAGCACTCCTGCAGGTTAAACTTAAATCGTCTGTGCACGGTGTCACCGCAACTGCTGGCTTGAACCTGGACGGTTATTTCATAATGTACAAACTCGTACTTTCAAAGGCGTCGTTGCTCCTTGTATAGGGGCCAGCCATCTCTATGCACGTCTGCCTCCATTGTGCACCCCCGGTGAATCAAGACGCATGCGCAAACGGAGTAGTGGTCTGCTCCGGAAGCTTTGACTTTTTTGTCAAACCAGTGAGGGATAAAAAATATGTGCTTTTGAATCAGTCAATCGACATAATCAACAAATTATAAAATGCATAGCGTTAAAAACTCCAAATCGGTCTGTAAGTTTCTCCTGCGCCAGATACTGCAAGCTCTTCAGGGTGTTTCAGGCCAGGCTCGGACTTTCAAAGTATCTCCCAAATAGATACGAACATTGCCAAAATAATGGTAAATTTACCCCTAGTTCAGTAAAAAACGAAATAAATTTTCTTTTGAAAATGCCATTGTGTT
This sequence comes from Epinephelus moara, assembly GCF_006386435.1. Classification (NCBI taxonomy): domain Eukaryota; kingdom Metazoa; phylum Chordata; class Actinopteri; order Perciformes; family Serranidae; genus Epinephelus; species Epinephelus moara. The sequence continues at coordinate 29,143,707 of NC_065518.1, read as the reverse complement.
GAAGAAAAACTAAAGACTTGCGACTACGCCGTCTTTTGTCTTAATTTAATGCATTTCAAGCTTTTATTCTGAAGGCGGCGAAGCCGTCCAATCACAGCAGGCGGATCCAGGAAGGAAGTGTCACCCATGCAGAACAGTTGTTGCAACAAATATGAATTGAACTTCCTTATAATTTAGTACATGTGTTTCCTCGTGCAAATGCTCTTAAGCTAAATCTGCAAAGCGAACATTTACAGAAAGAAAGAAGAGTTTAAGGTAAGCGATAAAAATGTCTCATAGTTGGTTTCTTTATACAGATCTGTTGAGTGTTATGGACAGTGATGTGTGGGCACTTCTTCCTCATCACAGCCAATCACCATCATCAGCAGGAGGATCTGTTTTTGGGTCAGCTCTTTTGCTCAAATCACAAAAAAATGTTATATCGTGTACTCTCTTGCCTCTTGTGATTTGAAGCCATGCAAATATTTGGGTTTCTGCTGAGATATTTAGATCTCCACTTCTGACTATCCACTCAACACAATGGAGGTGAATAGACTTTCATTTATGCTGCTCAAAGGGAAGGGGAAAATGTCAAAACAGCAATGTGTCTCACCAGTGACACTGTCCTGGTTACTCTGGATAATCCTCAGATCATAGTGTCAACATATTTAAGTTTTTATTTTGGGACTTTTTCTTTAAGTAGAAAAGAAGAGGCACACTTCCAATAAAACTTGCTATTGTCATCACCATATCTGGATTATCCTGAGTAACTGGGACATTGTTTCAGGACACCATGTCTTGATTAACCTGCTAGGGGGGCCCCAGCGCCATTACTCCCAACCCTTTGTGCAAGCCAGTGTTCCTAAGATAGAACACTGCCTGGGTTTAATTTGATGAAAAAAAAGAAACATGCAACACAGAAACTGAAATGATAACGATCTCAGAACTGCATTTAAACAGTGAGGCTCTGTCTTGAAGTGTTTCCTCACAGGTGATGAAACAGAACATACACTAAGGCAATAAGAGTGCCATCTATTGTCCTTTAATGGTGCATATTCCAGGGTTCCCACACATTGTCATGGACAAAATTTCAGAATGTTTCCATGACTTTTCAAGGACCCATAAAAAAAAATTCAGAGACCATTCACGATGTATAAAATGAACTTTACTCTAAATGCTAATTAGTATATGAAAATGAATCAGCAACCCTCTCCAATCTCTAATAGTTGGTTATTTTCACATTTACTTCAAATACTTAAAACTACAGGTACAGTCATACAACCACTTACTGTCTATCAGTCTGATGACTGCTGAACATTGGCTGACTGGTACATTGAATAGGACAGAGTCACTGTGTGTCATTAAAAATACAGGTGCCTTTCCTAATAACAGTGGATAAGTGATGCTTAGTTCAGTGCAAAATGAAATGAAAAACATTTGTTGTTTCTCTGTTGTAATAGAAAATAGAAAGCCTAAACATAATATCATATTATCTATTAAACCAATGCATTTTGACCTTTTTTTGTAGTAGTTGTGAAAATGACTCCACTTATCCAATGTCTTGAAATGCCTCCTCAGAGCACAGCTGATGCTAACCAGATTTTAGCATTTGGTAATAAAGCAGTTAGTGTTATTAGAAACGCTGCACTTTTGCTCCTATAACAAGTAGAGCTGAATGTTTTTGGATAAAATATCTAATTGTGTTTATTTTGACTGATATTTCCAAGTGTGATATGATTTCCATTATTAGAGGGATGGGTCATGTTTGCATCAATTTTTTAATTTTCATTGAAAAATATATTGAAATGATCATGGTGTGTGTGGGTGTGTTTTTTTAATCTATACAAAACAAAGACTTTTTTTTTTTTAAGTAATACTATGGTGTATTGATATTTTCCCCATAGCCCTAAATTGTAGGGCCCCTAAAGTATATTTTTGTTTTTACTTTGAACTTATCATGTTAGGTAGGCGTATTATATTCATGTGAAGTAGGCTTTTGGTGTATGTGAAGTTAAGTACAAGATTCTTATTCTTGCCTCTGTTCAGATGGGATACATGACAGTAGAGGAGCACAGCTCCACCCTGCTCCACCTGAAGAGATCTCCGGGCATTCGTTCTTGGTCTCTTCTTGTCGGTAAGTGTGTTTGCAAAAAATTATACTCAAATGATGAAACAAACATATTAACAAACTAAGCCATGCACTCCTCAATATCTTCGAACTCTGTAATTAAAACTCTAATAACAAGCCTCTCATTTTAATTGCAGGCATAGCATCTATTGGGCTGGCAGCTGCATACTACAGCTCAGGTTCACAAACTGAATTTACCTAATCTTGTTATCAATTTGCAACTTCTGATTTAATATAATTTTCCACATGTCTTACTGCAACTCATAACACCGTCTGTTTCTTTTATTTTATGTGCTGTGTGGATCTTGCAGACAGCATCTTGTGGAAGCTTTTCTACGTGGCAGGCTGTCTGTTTGTCGCCATGCAGAACATGGACGAATGGGAGGAGGCTGTGTTTGACAAAACCAACAACCTGATTGAGCTCAAGACGTTTAGCTTGTATGCTTTGGTCCTGACGTTATGGAAGAAGGGGCAAGAGAAAGGTCAGTAACGCCACAGAGCGGGTGAGTAGTCCTCACTTGCTGTTTGGAGATTTTAATTTTTTTGTCCTGTTCTCTCTCTTAGTTGTGTTGGATCTGACACAGCTGTGTGACATCTGCGTCCAGGAAGAGAAGGTCCGGTATTTGGGGAGAGGCTACCTGCTGATGCTGCGGCTGGCTGCAGGCTTCTCCTACCCCCTGACTCAGAGTGCTACACTGGGAGGACGCAGGTTTGTATCTTCTGGTGAACTACTCCAATACATGAAAGTCCTAATCCTTATTCACATCCACCACCTCAGTCCTAAAATTGCATTTCCTGTTTGCTCTGCCTCTTTGAGCTAATTGTTTTACTGTTTTAGTTCACTCTCACAGCTCTCATTAGCCTTGTTTTTTTTCTTAGTCAAAAAGCTCACATAAACCCTCTGTACACTACCTGCACAACACCAAACAACAGACAAAGTAAGCAACTAGCTGGTGTACATAGCGGAGCATTTAGTAGCTAAAGAGCCAGATATTTTGCACAGGAGTTGGTGGACACAAGCTAAAAAGAGAGTGAATATTGAATTCACATTCGTCAGGTGGCCAGAAACACAAGTCATAATGAATGCTAATGTTGCTTCATGTCTGCTCTGTGTGTAATGTTTGCTAACTCGCTCACCATGTCAGCTCATGTCATAGTGACTCAGTTGTTAAAGGGTAAGTTAGGAATTTTCTCAACTTGGACCCTATTTTGCCATTTTTTTGTCTCTAAGTGACTAATGGGAACAACAATTTTTGAAACTGGTCCAATATTGAGTGAGAGGGCTGCAGATGGTGGCCCCGAAACAGGCTGCAATGTAACCACTAGGGGCATTTGTGCACCATTAACATCCGTCCACTAAAAGTGCTTTTTTTGCCACTGATAGGCTCAGATGATTATTTTAAGTGTTTGACAACATTATAGAAAGGATCCCTACAGTGACAGACTTTTTTTTATAAAAGAGTAAGATCCTTTTTGTTAAACCAAAAAAACAGAAATCACTATCAGCGAACCCACCAGACTCCATTTTAATAAGCAGTAATTTTTTATCATCCTGAAACATACTTCATTTAAAGTCAACAGAAACAAATAAAACCCATAAAAACCATTGTGGTTCGTCTTTCCACTGTTCCAACAATCACCAGCTGTGGTTTGCTAGAAATAAGCCTTTAATTCACCCATTTAGATGTGAAAATATGCTGTCTGTATACACAATAAAATAGCTGTTTATTTAAATGGAGTCTGGTGGGTTTGGCTATGTTGAACAAAAAGGAAATTACTCTTTAACATAAAGGTCTATCTCTGTAATGTTGTCAGACAGTTATAGCCTGTCAAAGGCAAAAACAAGCACTTTCAGTGGCCATAAATTGATGATGCTCATTTGCCGTAGTAGTTACATTGCAGCCAATTTCGCAGCTGTCTTGCTCCAAAAATCTTCCCATTTGTCACAAAGACACAAAAACATGGGAAAATATGTCCCAGGTTAAAAATACCAAACTTAACCATTTAAACCTAGATTCAAAGTCTTCATATTGTTTGATTAATAAGTTATTTTTAGTATTGAAGCCAAACAATATCTGGAAGAACAAAGCCAAACAAATATGCTCTGTAGAACAAGATGACACAGTTGAGTAATCCCCATTCTCCTTCTGTCCCGTATGTTACCCATCAGTGATGTGGAGGCCGTGGCTGTGTTGCTGAAGCGCTTCCTGGGGCTGGAGGAGCTGCAGCGACGCAGGCAGCGGGAGGAAGAGGCAGAATATGGAGGAGACGAGGAAGAGGAAGAAGATTCTTTGGACAACAGCAGTGATTCGGAAAATGAAGCAGACAAACTCTGATCTCTCTGTGACTTGTAACCCTGCTGTTACTTTTGGTGGATTAATTAAGGGGCATTATGGCATTGCTACAGCATTACAGTGGGTGCAGCTTCAGTGATGCCCTTGCTAGCATGTTATAGTGTCAGCATGTGCATGAAACACCAGGGATATACAGTAGCCTCTTTCAGTTTCTCCTCACAGACCTCCTTGTATTTTTTGGATATGTCAGGTGGAGTTGTGGCAGCCTTGGGAAATTAAGTAAAATATTTTTTATTTTAATTTTCATGTAAACTGGGATTGAAAAGTCAACCGGTTAAATGTTTTGTCATGTAAATGTTTTGTAGCCTAATCAAAGTTTTCTAAAACAGTTCCAGGGAATATGACGATAAGAGTCTTTCAGCTCTCTGTAAATGATTATCATGACCTTTTGATCTAATTACTATTTGGGAATACACTCCAGATTACAGATTTACTGTGCCTTCCTACTGAAATCTAATAAGTGTTTGTGTTTAAGTCAATGGAAAGTGCTTTTCCCACAGTTTTCAGGGCCACCCAGTTGATAATCACCTTTTGCATGTTTATTCATACTCAGTCTGCAATCTGGAGGAACGCATCTGCAAACTGTAATCAAGCATGAGTGATTTTCATGGCTCAATTAAGAGTTAATTATATGTGAAATGCTTCGGCTTCTTCTTGTTCTGTCTTTTAACATTTGTATTTTTGTGTGAACCAAAGACTGAATCTCAGGCAAACACTTTGGTCCTCTGGACACACTGGTTTTTCTTTTTGTTTTGTTTTGTTTTTTCTGAAAAGTGAATGAAATCATGGTGGTTAACTGGCTGATGGTGACTGTGTTCTGCTTTGCTTGAAAGAAAATGAGAAGATTTCTTTGTTGGTTGATTTTATTGTCTTTGTTTACTTTGATACATTTGGAGGAATTATATAAAATTATTTTCTATGTAAACCCAAAGCCTTCTTTTAATGTTATGTCCTTTCTTTGCTACAGTGAGTGCAATTTCCATACAAGAGTTGGCTCTTGGTTAAGTGCAAATTCACACATAAAATCACAGTTAGGTGCTGGTTGCAAAAAAGTAAGAGACCAGTGTTAGCATTGATCAAAAAAGCGATTTGATTCTGAGCTGGCAGAATATTCTACGGCACCATCTCATTCACACAGGCGCTGATCTCCTCTGTTATCCTCAGTAAAGGAGCCACTACAGGGCTGACGTGTTCCTCTATCCACTCCTGGGCTGTTGACTCTGGGTACAGACGCACCATCTCCTCTCTCACTGCTGCCACCTTCTCTTGTAACACTGTCAAATACCTGAGGAGACAAAATCAGAAGGGGTTCCTGTTAAAGGCTAAACAGAGTGTTTAAGAAATTTCAGGGAGGCAAAGCAGTGTGTAGAGAGTGTTGCTGTAATATAACAAATTATTCTCACGTTGATGCTTGGCTGTGAATCTGCATGGTGATGAGCGGGGACACCATTTTCCTCTGTCGGTGGTAGGGGCTGAACCATCCTCTTACAAACCTACAGTACCTCAGGCATACAGTTATTCAGCTGTTAGTTATTTACAGGGTATAGAAATAAACATTTTGTCTGTGTCTGCAAAGGTTAAAGGAATAGTTGGACATTTTGGGAAATATACTCATTCGCTTTCTTGCTGAGAGTTAGATGATAAGATTGATAATACTCTCATGTCTGTACTCTAAATATGAAGCTACAGCCAGCAGCCGATTAGCTTAGCCTAGCACAAAGAGGACAAGGGCTAACAGCTGGCCTGGCTCTTCCAAAAGCACTAAAGCTCAGCTGTTAATACATGATCTCTCATTTCTTTTTGACAACTTTATGGAGGGTTATGTGTTGGACTATTTCTTAGTCCCGTATAGGGCTGCAATGGTTTTTATTATCAGTCAAAATGACCCTTTAAGGAAAGAAAACGGACATTTTATTACTATAACTGAAACTTGAACCCATTTTGTTAATGTAAGTGTGTAAAAAGTCTCCCCTTTAAAAATAAATAAAATAAAGAGATTCTCCGTCCAGTTGCATTTTTTTTTAAAAATATCAAATGTATATGGTATGATAACCGCCAACTTCTTTTTTAATCACAGTGTACCTTGATAACAGTATATCGCTGCAACCCTAGACCCGTATTGCAGGGATACTCAGCTTGCTTTGCTTGGGGTCCACTTTTCCAAAGTGACAGGGACCAGGGGCCAGTTGCAGCAGCCCCATCCATGTACACAGGGCCGTTTCTAGGATTTTAGGGCATTAGGGGCTTCGCTTGGACCTCTGTTAAGGGGTGCAGGGGATCCTCCACTGGAGGATGCTTTGATGCACTCTGGCACCTTATGTATACTAAAAGCACAAAACCAACTACCAGTGTGACTCAATTTATTTTTATTGTGAATTAGACATGGTTGGGGGGCACCCAGCACCCTACCAGAGGCCAGATTTGGCCTCTGGGCCGTAAGTTGAGTATCACTGCTGCACAGAGCGCTGCAGGGATGACATATTTTTTGGAGGCTACTCCACAAGTTAGCATTGCCCTGGTTTCTTCAGCCAAAGGTCGATGGGATTTCTCTATGTGATTACTGCAGAAAATAAGCTCTGTGTTAAAAAAAACATTTATGATACTTACAGGATTTGTTCTGCAAGATAAAATGAAAAACTACTTTTATGATATTTGATGCCTAACATTAGGCTATAAACGAACTATACTATGGTTGCATGACTTACCATCTCCCCACAACACAGCTATAAAGCCATGTTCGGCGTGATGATGTTCTGTAGTCTCTTTAAGCTTCTTGTTAGCAACTGTCTTTTTTAAGACGCATAAAAGCTTCAAAATGGGGTATTAACTGGTGAATTTTTTGGCGGACAAATGCGAAAGTCTCTTAAACTTGTATTAGCCACAGACCTTATTTCAGGCATCTAACCCATTTACTCCAAGGCGTAGAAACTGAGAGTGCTAAAATGCACTCTCAGTTTCCTCCTGCTCCACTCTTTGAGGGCATGCTTGAGACTAGCTGTTTACTGTAGTTTTAAGTCTTAATGCTAAGCTAAGCTAACTAGCTGTTGGCTGTATCTTCGCATTTAATGTACAGACATGAGAGTGTTATCGATCTTCTCATCTAACTCTAACTTGGCAAGAAAGGGAAAATTTCCAACCATTCTTTTAAAGGGCCAGTGTGTAATATTTGGCATGGTTTATTCCCAATCTGAATCTGAATCTTAATATTCTACACTTTAATATGTTTATATAAGTGTATAATCGCTATAAAATAAAATTTGTTTGGTTTTCGTAGCCTTGTAATTATGCTTTTATATATATATATATGTATAGCAAGGGCCTTGCTTTAGAGAGGTCGCCATCTTGCGCCGCCATGTATGTACCGCAGCCTGAGCGGACAATCCAGCCAGCCAGAGAACCCGTTTCGCGTGTATAAATGAACCAACGAAGACAGCGGAAGGAAGGAAGAAGGAGGAGGAAACAGCAGAGAGTGTTAGTAGTTCGTCGATAGAGAGTAGTGAAAAGTTTTTTTAGTTATAAAGTTTGCGAATGGACCACACTTACCACGCAACAGGAGAGAATGAACCCGAACCGTCATCTGCGAGGAAAAGAAGACGCAACTTCACTCCTTGTGATGCACTCTCTGCGGCGCTTTTCCTCCTGATGATATATCTCCCCAACGATGGTAGCAGTAGCACCGAATCCCATTCTGTGCATTCAGCCTCTCTTCTCGCCCGCTCAGCATCAAACACATGGAGTTCCTCATCTGTATGCTCCGGCTCAAACAGGTATGGCTCTGGGTCTGTGTCCGCTACAAGAAACTCTTCAAAATCGCGTTCAAAGTCGTCCATTGCAGCTACTATAGTCCGGAGATATTGCTAGGCTAAATAAACAGCTGAGCTCTGTTTACAGGCTACGCTGTCAGTCAGTGTGCGGGCTGGAGATTGGTGGAGCAGAGAGGGGAGGGCTGCCCCGCTGGGTACTGTAAGCAAGTATGTGTGTATGAAGTGTGTGTGTTACGCTAGAAGAGTCAGAGTTTGGGACGGAGTCTTTTACCCCCTGGAGTGTTACCGGAGTTTTTGGAGTGCTCAAATAAATGAGCCTTTTTCCCGAACGCTACTCTGGTCTCCTGCTCGTGAGGGATTCATTACATTATCATAACATGGTTTAGATTTCTAAATAAATATTCACCTCGTCGGTAGATAGACCTACTCCTGAAAAACTCATGTCTGCGCAAGGCTTTTTGTCCCTACGAGGCCACCGTCATGTACCCAATGGGAGGGGTGAGCGAGTGAGCCCTGCAATCTAGAATTTGACCACTGATGTCACTGTTTTCAACCCATTTTACACACTGGCCCTTTAAGGTAAATGTGACATTGGAAATATGATCTTGTGATCGCTGCCCATAACTCACATGTTGTTTTCAAAAAATCGTATGTCCTCTGAGTTCAACAGTGCGTTGAGCTCCACAGTTAACTCTGCCAGCCTCCTCCCTGGGAACAGCGATTCACCTGCAGAGGTGCTAAAGACCACATGGAACAAAATCCTGTTAGCGTACTGATACAAACTATGCAGTGACAGCGTAGATCATACAACACCGTCGGACCTTACCTCCCCATGGCCTCTACCTCTACCGAGGCGATACCCAGCCTCTCAGTTACTATGCTCTGAGCCTCAGCACTGAACTGACCATGACTGAGTGTCTGGAGACAGGCTGCTAGTGATGGGAGGGCCACATGCATCAGCTCACACAGCACTGACAGGTGGTCATACCTAAAAGCATGAAAATCCAGGACTGTGGAAAAAGCTCTGTGTTCATTGCAAATGTAGCATCACATGACTTCTGACACATTCAAGTGTTGGAGCCACAAAAGGGCAGCTTTATCATAGACCCTATGCTCTTTATTAGCACTGTCCTGATTTACATTCATGCACTGCACGGATCCACAAAAAGAATGTGAAAGAAAATTAGAAATTCCCCCAATACTTACCTTTGCCAGCCTGTGATAGCGATGCCCTGCAGGTGTACACCAGCAGATATAGAAGCAGCCACCTTCAGCCACTGCACATGATTATCCACATGTCTCTGCGTGCTGGGCACACAGGTGTAAACACCGGTGGAGCCTTTAAAGGAGCTGGCTGCCCACACATCTGACATGCCGGCACTGCAGTACTTCTCCAGCAGAGACACTGGACAACACAGTTAGAGATGTATATCACTACTAACAAAGCTCTGCACATGTTGCATACTATTTGGTGATGTATAAGAGCTTCATGTTCAAATACTAATTTCCACAGTATATGGGGCCTACCTGTTGTGTCCACATTCAGATCAGGGGTGTAGTCCCACAGCATGGGCTGTACGAGTCCCAGTAGTCCACTAGCTGTCAGGTGGATAACAAAAAGAAAAGACTCATGATGAAAAAGGTAAAATCAAGACACGTGGGAGTGCACACAAACCAAAAAAAACAGCTGTGGTTCTAAAGACGGGATCTTAAGACCACCAGTGATCCTTGAGATGGTCCCAGCAAGTCTTCAACAAAAATAAGGGTAAGTTTAATTTTTATATTTGTTCTTTCTATACAAATAAATCCAATTTTGGATTCTTATTATTGTAGCTTCTATTACTGTTTTTATCCACTCATTTACACTCAGGGGTGGAGAAGGTATATTGATCCTCTAAGGTTCTGTATGTGAGATTCAGAACATTAAAATAGCAGCAAATCACTATTTGCTATGTCAATATATAGCGGGGTAATAGCGTCCTATGCAGAGAATGAAGTCATGCTACCTTTGTGAGTGTTGTAATCTGAGCCTCTGTATTCTTGACATGGCAGTTGGTGCAGCCGCTCGTGCATGTGAATCACTGTGTGTGTGAAACCCACTGGCTAGCTAACTGCTACTCCTTTGCACTGCACTCATACAGCCTTTACACACAGGTAATGTTGATAACGGTGATAGCATTGACACAAAAGCAAACACCCACCCTCCAGTTCCCCCACAGGTAAACACCGTGTCAGCACTGTTGCTTGCTGTTAGCACTATTTGCGCTGTAAGCACAGTTAGCTGCTAGCTGCTGGCTGTGCTGCATCCATGTTGAGAGCCGTATGCAGACAATCCCAGCTCAGACTTTAATCACAGATATGCTTATAAAGTCGCATACAGCAACTTTGAGTAAAAGTAGCAATACTGCACTGTAAAGATGCTGTAGAAGTACTGGACTAAAACTACTTTAAATATCAACAATAGGGGTGCTCAATGCAGAAGAAATGGGAAGTGATACACTATTATATATTGTATTGGTGGATTTAATGCTTAAGTAGCAATTTACTGTTAATAAGATGGTAACCAAATTTAAAACCCTAATTTGAAATGCAACAAGTGACTATAGGGGTCAGATAAATATAGAGGAGAAAAAAGTATAAACTTTGAGTTGAGTACATATACAAAGCAGCATGAAATAGAAATACTCAATTTCAGCTGGGTGATATATTGATATTGTGATATGAGACTAGACATCATCTTAGATTTTGGATTTGGATATTGTAATATCAGGAGTGTTGTCTTTTCCTGCCGCATTACAGTAAAGTGATGTAATTTTCTGACATCATCAGCCTGATTTGATGCAGCTGAGTAACTCTCCACTCTCTTTGAATTTCAAATATCACCTGGTTTATTGGGAACAATTGTATTTCTTCCTCACCTTTTAGTGTGTCCTGGCTCATGCCTCTCATCATATCATCCCACATTATGATGGTCATGTGTGGCCACGCCTTCTTGACGGCCTGTGCCACCTTGGTCACATGACTCAGGAAAAGTTGCTCCACTGTATGTCCAGGTAAGGCCAACCACAGTTTGGACTCCTCCCCCTCGCCGAGCATGTACACCTTGAGGAATTTAAGATGAGGACATGAAATGATGATACTTTTTCTATCGTAACATTAGATAAAAGACTAATCCTTTACCTCATCTGCTCCAATGTGCAGTGTATTTAAGCCTGGGTGCAGCTCCACCACCTGCCTCAGCATGTCCATCACCAGCCTCACCCCTTCCTCTTTGTGGGGATTCAGGGTGCCCACACAGTGTGACACCTCTCTCAGGCCCCACATGGGTCGATGCTTCAACACAAACTGTAACAGAGAAGGGGTGGCCACTGATAAACAACAAACACTATCTCAAAATTGGACATTTGTAGTCATTACAAACTGTTGTAAACAGGAGAGCAGCAGGGGTGGAGCCAATAACTGTAAACATTAAGGGCTCCAATCTAGGGGGGTTGACAGTTGGCAATGCTTCAAATATGGATGTTGCTGCAAAGAAGCTACAAATTCTAAAACATGGATGCTTCACACACATCTTCAACCTGGCAGCACAGAAGATCTATACAATCAGCACAGTTTCAAGGTGGGCACCCAAGATTAGAGTCACCAATTCAGTATCTGACCAAATGTCTCCCCTTCTGTTCCTGAGATATGACGTTGAATAATGGCCAGAAAAGTGTTTTTGAAAAACATTATAATGTCACAGTTGACCTTTGACCTTTTGGATATAAAATGTCATCACTATGTTTTATTCTATGAGATATATGTTTAAAATTTTGTCATAATTTGGCATAAGTTCTTGAGTTACGATCAAAACATGTTTTGTGAGGTCACAGTGAGCTTGATCTTTGACCACCAAGATCTAATCAGTTCATTTTTGAGTTCAAGGGAACGTTTGTGCCAAATTTGAGGAAATTCCCTCAAGGCCTTCTTAAAATTTTGCTTTTACAAGAATGAAACAGATACAATGTCATTGTGATCTTTGACCACCAATATCTAATCAGCTCACTATTGAGTCCAAGTGGACGTTTGTGCCAAATTTGAGGAAATTCCCTCAAGGTGTTCTTGAGATATCACATTTATGAGAATGAGACAGACGCAAGGTCCCACTGACCTTGACCTTTGACCACCAAAATCTAATCAGTTCATCCCTGGGTCTAAGCTAACATTTGTGCCAAATTTGAGAAAATTCCCTCAAGAAGGTCATGAGAATGGGACAGACGGTTTAGAGTTACCAATTAACCTAACCTGCATGTCTTTCGACAGTGGGAGGAAGCCATAGTACCTGGAGAAAACCCATGCTGACACAAACCCTCTTGCTGTGAGGCCACAATGCTTTACCACTGCACCACCATGCTGCTACATACTATAACATGATATACAATAATACATAATAAATAATAATACTATACCATTATAATCTGGGCTGCTCTAAGTCTAAGTCTAAAGTCTAAAGTCTCTAATAGCAAATCAAGGATCTCCAACAATGCTTATCAAATGTGGTCTTCAATACTCTGACTTGAATATAAGGGCCAATAGAAGAACATTTACTCAGTTATATTAGATTCCTTCAGCGAACAGCATAGATGCTGGGCTGGAGCCCCAGAAGCCACCCCCCGGTTATGCTCCTGGCGAGAAGGGATGTTTGTCTCACCTCCATGTGACCAAATGTCTGCACAAGTGGGATGATCTCCATGCCCTTTGATTTGGCAAATTCCTGCATATATAGTACCTCCTCTCGGCTGGAAACAGAGCACACAGTAAGCAGACAAAACTCATTTAACTTCCTGAACCAAAGCGTTTTATGGCACATTAAGTTTTATCTCTATCCCACACAGGAAGGATTATAATTTTATTATGGGATATCTCAGCATGATGAGGCAGATAAAATAGTACATTCAATTCCAACCCAGCCCATAAATCAAGAATAGAATAGGCAGTGTCCGGTGTTTACATCTAAAACTGCACCTGTAAGCAGGCTGTACTGTGGCCTGCAGCAGCCTCAGCTCTCCCTCATAAGGAAACATATCCTCGTACTCCACCAGCAGGCCATCGACTCCCAGCTGAGAGAACAGCTCGATCAGCTGAGGATATGAAACACACACATTAGTGGACAGCAAATGTGATATTTAAACAGTGACAGTGCGCTGCAGCAGATCACAGAGGAAGCTGCTGTGTGCTTACTTTGTGAAGGTATTCAACCCTTGGGGGGGCACCTTTCAGATCCAGGTGGACCAGTTTCTTTCCCTGAGGCCAAGGTGGACACTTCATTCTGCCTGTTACAAACTGTACGCATGAACAGCCTCATATTGACAACAGTAGTTACAGGTGTGCATGTGTTTGTTTGTGAATGAACATTAGATCATTTGCTTTACTCACCAGGGCAGCAGAAACCAAACCAGGACCAGAGATGGAACAACAGAGAGGACTGGCACTCTGGGAAGGATGCTGTTGTGAGGCAGGTCACTTTTCCTCTGCACAAGAAACGCTCCCAGCCCAGACGTTTCAATGTAAACACGCAGTATAGGTAATCGATTAGTTTAGTCTCAGTGGGCAGAGCAATGGATGGAAGAATGCACGCTACATGCTGTAAGAGTTAAACGTTTGTGACACTACTGACAGACTGTCAAATATAGGATAAGGATACGGCTATGTTTTAGGCTGTTTTCGTAGCTGTGCGTGGTAGAAGAACTCAATTGTACCTGGACGTGGTCCAATGAAAACGTTGCTTTCTCTTCCGGAGAGCCAATGGGTTGGCGGATACGCGTCCACCAGGAAGAGGAGAAGGATTCAGGTGGTGGTACAAGCTGTTGGCGGGTGTGTGGTATGGTCAGTGGCCGTGTATGACGGTGTTCTGTCAATGCTACGCAGCACACGTTTTGAGTCAAAATGGCGCTACTGCAGCGAATGAGAAACACTCAGGGCTCCAATGCTGCAGAGATAGAGAAGAAAATTAAAAGGTAAGTGAATAAAACGCTGCTAGTGTCCTGCCTGGGTGAAGCTGAGCAGGGTGAGAGGAGAGACTGGGTGCTAGTCAGGTCCAGGTACTGTCAGCATGCTGAATGAGAGGGACACCCTAACTAAGACCTAGCTAAAATCATGACATTAGTGTCAAAGTAATACTGCTGTAGATGTAACAGTCTTCAGAGAGAAGAACATAAATACTTAATTTTTTTTGTTCAACATAATGCTGAATATGACTGGAGTTGATAGTGTACCCATAGGCGGATTATGAGACAATGGGCCCCTGGGCATAGATATGCAAAAGGCCCCACCACCTATCCTACATAGGAGCAAGACACAGAGATTTTGTGGAGGTTTTGCACCTCTTTGGTTTTTATTTTGTTTCTTATTAGTCATTTTGTGTCTCCTTGTGGTTGTTTGGTGGGCCTTTGTAGTTCCTTTGCATCACTTTGTAGTCAGTTTGTGTCTCTTTGTAGTTCCTTCGCATCTTTTTGTGGTTGATTTGTGTCTCTTTCTCTTTTTGGATCGTTTTGTGTCTCTTTGTAGTTCCTTTGCACCTAGGGTGACCAGACGTCCAATCCAAGCAGTTGTCCCGAATCCCGAATCCTGCCCCATTTGTCCCGAAAATGACACTAGAGCAGAGTCTGGAGTAGTTATTGCCCGATAAAACATTAAAAACTGATCATGGTGGTTGAGTCGTCCTGCAGCTCCCACCGGCTGCACATTGGCTGCAGCAGTTCTTACATGAATTATGGGTGTTGTAGTTTTTAAATTGTGTACAGCAGTGGCGATGAAGTAGATGAAGAGAGCGCAAGTTGCAGCCACGAGGACAGGGAAAGCGCAGGCAGCCAGGAGAAGGAGTGATTTGCATGTTGCAGTGCAGCCTCTTGTTCTAACTGTTCAAAACTGTTCCACAAACTGATACGCCTGTAACGAATGTACCAGGTGTCTTTTATTTTGTTAGTTTTTTTCTTTTATTGAGTTTAAAGGACAAGTGCACTTACATTGTTCACTTCGATAAAATAAAACGAGAAATTGGAAAAGAGGAAAATATTGAAAAACTGCTGATCACAGATGTATTGTCTCTGTGTGTAGTTACATCTATTGATGCTTTAATTTGCAGCTATGCTTTTAATGAAGCTGACAGGTTGTTTTATGTCTCTTTAAGATCATTTTGTCTTTTTGTGGTTGATTTGCATCTCTTTGTAGCTCCTTTGCATCACTTTGTAGTCAGTTTATGTCTCTTGGAGGTCATTTTGTGTGTTTTTTGTGAATTTGTGTCTCTTTGTGGTTCACTGGCATCTCTTTGTGGTCGTTTTGTGTCTCTTTGAGATCATTTTGTCTTTTATGATCGTTTTGTGTCTCTTTGTGGTTCCTTTGCATCTTTTTGTGGTTGATTTGTGTCTCTTTGTCTTTTTGGATCGTTTTGTGTCTTCTTGAGGTTGTTTTATGTCTCTTTAAGATCATTTTGTCTTTTTTGATCTGTTGTGTCTCTTTGTGGTTCCGTTGCATCTCTGTGTGGACTTTTTGCGTCTCTTTGTGGTCATTCTATGTGTCTTCCTGTTCAGTTCTGTTAATTTGTAGGTGAGGGGTTGCCCCTGAAACTTTGGGCTCCTGTACCTGTGTCTAGTAGGCCTGTTCAGTAACTTCATCACTACCTTCATCATTGCTTCTTCCACACAACACATTGTCCTGTTAGTGTTGTGGAAGACAAAAAAAAAAAAAATCACCATAATTACAAAAATAAATGCATTGATAAATGGACAAATAAATACTTTCTAAACACTAATTCCATGTTGGCAATAAATTGGGACATAAACAGATAAATGTCTTCAACTTCTTTGTACCTGTCTACTTTTACTTTTTTCTGTTATTTTACATTTCTTCCCTTAGGTTTTTATATATTTTGGGGTCTGTATTTCAGTGAGATTGGTGGCACTACTAACATCGTTCTGTTGCTTTAACTAGTTAACAACAGATTATTCAGATCAATCAGTAATGAAAATAACTGTTAGTTGAATCAAATCATCACAGAATGATTCAGTATTCACTGCACTTTCAGATTACAGAACATCTTGCAGGTATTAGTCTCCCTAATAGTCCACTTTGTAGCTTCTGTGATATTAGCTATGAATATTTTATTGAATGTCCTGAATAACTTAAGATCGTCAGTTGCACAGTCAGGTTGGGTTCCCTCTAGGTCAGACCGTATTGCTGATGAGAACAGAAACCACAGATGTACCATCAGCGCCCTGTCTATTCCAGTAAGTGCTTACCACTTTAATGTAATGCTTTTAGTCTTGTAGTTTTGCTCTTGTTACACCTTGCAGCAGGATATTGTGTTTTGAAGAATAATGACAAGTCATATATTTCAATGCCTTCTTTTCAATTTAAAGCATTTATCAAACATCTTTTGGGGCTTACTGATTATTTAGATCAGAGCATGTGGCTTGTAACCTTTTGTCTAATGTACCCACACATCCCTGTCAGATAAGCTCAAGTACCTTCATTAATCCCACCTGTTACGTACCAGATATGTTCATTTCAATTGATTTTAAATGAGCAACGTGGAGGATTTAGGGGGATTTAGTGGCATCTAGCTGCGAGGATTGCAAATTGCAACCAGCTGAAACTTCTCCCGGTTAGAATTCAGTCTTATTTTTCAGAGGGTTTTTACCAGGAGCCAAATCACCTACAGAGGTCTCTTCATCTCAAAATCAGAAGGACCAGGTAATTGAAACTGCTAAAAAACACTGAATAAAGCAGTTTCATGTTACAAATCAGTGTTTCTAGGACGATAATAGGCTCATTGGAGATGGGCCGCCAGCCCAGCACCAGGTGATGTGTGCTCACCTTTTTTCTCTCTAATGACTGAAGATCCAGACATTTAGAGGGTTTTTACGTGGAGTTATCCATAGAGGTGTCTTCCTCTCCAAAACAAATTGACCTGTTGATTTAAACCTTTAAAAACACTGAATCAAGCAGAAAATCATTTTTTCCCCGACACTAAAAAAAACACACTTATTATATTTCATTTCTGCCAATATATTCCCCTAAATCCTACACACTGGACCTTTAGGATAGGTAGATCATTCGTTATTAGTCCCACTGTGGGGAAATATGCATCATTACAGCAGCAAAGCATACACTACAAAACAAGAAGCATCAGTAAAAAAAAAACAAAAAAGCAAGATACATTCATAAATAAGTAAACAGTAAAGAGGAAAATGTAATTAATACATAGACTGAATGGCTGAATGTGCATCACTGCACAAAGGAAATTAGATAATCCACAGTTTATTGTATACTGATATTGCAGGAATGATAACCGCCAGTTTTGATATGTGGTGTTGGTTGTAAAGTCTGACAACAGCAGGAAGTTACTGTTAATTTTAACTAAAACAATTCAACTGTTAGTTTACCCAATACTTCTTATTATTATCAGTTACGATTAGCAAGCTATTTTACCTATCAGTCCATTAGTTTAAGATAACTATTCCAACTGTTTATAAATTACTTTGATCTAACCATTTAGATAATTTGTCCATATCTATTTTCAGCTAATTATTTCAACTTCTCTGTGTTCTAACTAGTCTCCTAACTAGTTTTCATGCACTCACAATGACAGCTTGTGGCTTTAAGTTTCAACTGACTCAGGTTGGTAGTTTATTGTTTATTCTGACACTAAATTAGCTAAAGATCAGCATCACAATAATTGGGTGCTCTATCTGGGTGTTTTCCTCTAAAAAACAAATTATAACTAATCTTTTTTTTGTCAAATTAGTTGAGCTACTTCACAATCTTTACACATACTCCTGTTTAGAGGGATTCTAAACTTGATTACCTTGACCTTTTTTTCTGTCTTGGTCAGGGGTAATGCGCTGCGGCAGGGATCTGCATGGAGAGGGTCCAGAGGGCTTATGGCTTTGCTGCTGGTCGTTCTATCTGTGTGCGTGGTGACTATGTGGCTGTACGTGACCTCACTGGACAGTGACATCACAGAAACACTTGTTCGTCAGGGTGAGCTGGTCTCTCCCCAGCCCAGAGTCTTCACCATCCAGTGCTCTGACGACTATGACAACTACAAACGCTACCCAGGTGGGGCTATGGTCCGATCACTGTACTGTGTCAGGCGATCAGCTGACACCTCTCTGCTAAGTAAACAAGACTGAGACAGATTAAAGCCTAGCCTACTTGATAAATACCGTGCTCCAGTGGCATGTTCCTGGTGTTGGATTCTGCTCTGCCCTTTCAGTAGTGTCACATGATTAATTTACAATTGTTTTCTCAGACACTATCATCTTTAATTTCTGTGAATTCTACTATCATTATAAAAAACACTAAAACTGGAGATTAAAGGGGGAGAACGTCCTGAAAACTTAAATTCAAACCATTTTCTCCTGATTCTGAAACAGTGTGGAAATAATCCACTAGATGGTAGTATAGCACAAGCCTACCTCAGCATAATCTTACTATATATTTGGAGTGGACCAACTGCAACCAAAAGAGCAGTGAAGTAGTAAGTAAGTAAATACTAACCAGTTTGTTTGTGTGTGCACTTAAATACAAGGCTAAAAAGCCAAGAGTTCTCAAACACATCTCAGCTTTCTATACAGAGCTGTGTTCATACCCATGTAGAGTCGCTGTGGTTGGAGCAGTGGAAAGAGGCAGCAGTGATGACTTTATTTGTTGAAATGAGGCATGCTGGACTATAAAGGGAAAAGTGTAGTTTTTCCCCAAATTAAGGTAAAAGTAAGACAATACTGAAATTCAAAAATAAAAACACTGCATAAAAGTTTATCCTTGGATGTGAAATTAGTTGTTTTACAAAACAATCCCAACTCAGAAACCCTTCGCAGACATGGAATACTTAAAGGGAACCTACTGTATATTGCTTTTCCTTATTTTCTGTCATATATCTCTATGTATCAGCCCTGTGATAGTCTGACAACCTGATGTGATAGTCTGGTGTACCCCGCCTCTTACCTTAGGACCGCTACGAAGTCCCTTCTTCACGCATTTTCATTTTTACACAGAACCAAACACTAGCTGCATCATTCCACTCCAGTGTGTGAATTTAGACAGCATCCCAGCATTGTGGAATCAAAAGAGGCGTGACGGGCGTGACATGTAACACAACAGTGCTGGCCTCTAGTGTGACACACAACATACGCATTGGCAGTGCTTTATAAACAATAACAATGGCATAACATGGCGATAACAATCATTACCATTCCTGTTATGTGGCAGCTGATCTTGTCCTCCAAGTGGAGAAAGGCTGCTGTTCTTCTTCGAGTTAGCTGCTAACTGCTATCAGCTGCTTTTTAAATCTCCTGCTGTGGGTCGCACGCATAACATGTCTTCAAGACGTCACACTTGTGTCGCCCATGACCTCGTCCTATTGGCTGTCCAGTTTATAGAGGCGTTGTTTTGGCACTGTTACTACCTCCAGAGCTGGCTTAAAGGCTAGACAATTCTGTCCCCCCAATCCATGGTTGTACCTTTTATACGGAATGGCAAGGCAGCAAAATGGCGTTGAATTCCTGATTTGAAGAGGCAGTGCAAAAGGAGCTTCTGTTTATCAGACCAGACGTGAGGCAAGAATTAGCTAGCTAGTGGATGCTGCTGTTCCTCCACCTCTCTCCCAGCCACTAGGAGACCATTCATTAGGTGGAGAGTGGGCCGCAGGTCCAGACATGGACAGTCAGTAACAGATGGAGCAACTTGGATTACCCCGGCAAACACCGCAGCAAAGGGTTTCACAGCATGAACAAGGTCTGACCAGTGTAACGGCAGCAACAGAAAGTTTGCTAATCCATTGGGGAGTTTGTACTGGGCTGGCTGACTTCCAGTTGCTATAGGTCCGTATCCTCAGACCACCAATCACTGTCTGCTCTCTCACTTCGGCTTTGTTTTTCTTGAAACGGATATAATGTCAGGTAACTCATAAATTACCTCAGTAAAAGCGGCAACTTATTTCCACCACGGCATTTGGATTATATTGACTCAGGCAAAAAAAAAAAATCAATTAACATTTTGAAAAAAAAAAAGATCCATCTATCCATTTATCTATCTAGCTATCTAGCTATCTATCTGTCTAAATTATATCTACATCTACATTTTCCCCCCACCCTTACTGCCTAATTTTCTGTACAACTTGAACCAGTTTTGAAACTATCCTTGGTAGAAAAAAGAAGAGAACAAATTGGAAATTTGTCTTATTAACATTTAGGCTGCTGGGAATTCAAATTGTGCATCAGACTTCGAGTAATAAATTATAACCGTCAAGAAGTTGGAGGGCAGGCCCTAATTTTGTGGCATTAATGAGCAGAATGCCAATAAACTCCCCACGTTGCACTTTGTTTCCCCTCTAGCCACTTTTTCTCACTGCTATTGGGCACAAATCCTTCAAAACCAGAGAATACTGCACCAAGATATTCTGCTATTATTTTCCTAATCCTCTCACGTGTCTCTCCCAGGATGCACCCCTCAGAAGTGTGGCCGTGCGGTCACAGACAGCGTGGTGACGAGGGAGGAAGCTCAGGTTCTCAGGAGGTAAACAGTGTCATACAAAGTGCAGCATGTCTCATGTCGTTGTTTCTCCATTCACTGTCTTATATCTCTGCAGTGCAGCTGAATTATTCTGAATGCTTCTGTCTCTGACACACAGGCTGGCTGAGAGAGGGATGGCGCTGGCTGGGTCAGAGGGAGGAGTGAGTATACCGCCAAATTAAATTGTTGGAATAATTTCACAGGAAGGCAGGGATTAAAACATGCCCGGTCTATGTTTGCTTGACTGAATGGTGTTTATTTAATCAGAAGCCATTCCTCCTGCTTGTTTTGTGTAGTGTTGATCTCTTTATGGGTCATTTGCTTTTATTGTTTTTACCCCTCATTAAACATTTTTGCTGACTGACTTCCAGAGTAACACATAGTTCATTTAAGAATTACCACACACAAATTCAAAATTAACTGCAATGTGTGTTCATGGTAATGAAGGAACATGTCACCGAGTGCAAAAGAATGGCTCATTGATGTGTTTCTAGTATTTTTTGTACAACAGTGGAGCGCTATGGCACAGAGGAAGAAGATATATCAGGCTTTGATACACAGATAACACAGTTAGCAGGATCCATTCATTGTTGGTTTTTGTGTTTTCATGGGATTTGTTGATAATAAGCAGAATATAAAATACCAGCCTTATTCATTAAAGGATGGGTCCATCTACATTCTTTTCTGTTTTTTAATGGAAAATTCCACCCAGTTGATAGCAAAAAGCTGTGACATAGCTAACAGTGCCAAAGTCCTCCCCCTTCTCACCCCACACATGGCGTTCGCTGACAGCGCAAACATACAGAGTGAGAAAAGTGTTAGCTTGGAAGATTCAATAAAACACTGCATTTGTATTGTATGAACACATTTATAGATCAGTGGCGTAGGGTGGTCAGGACGCTCCTAGTTTGTAAAAGCAGATAGAAGTAACAGGGTAGAGAAGGTAAGCAATTTACTGCTGTAGGTGCCACATTAGTTCAGTTCCGAAGTCACACAATATCACAAACTAATGAACACATCAGAGGCAGTGGTGGACAAGCCTCCTAAAAAAAAGACAAGAACCCATCAATTTAAATGTATGCTATACATTCACCGGCCACGTTATTAGCAATCCCTGTTAAATTGCTTGTTAACGCAAATAGCTAATCAGTCAATCACATGGCAGCAATTAAGGCATGTAGACATGGTCAAAATGACCTGCTTCAGTTCAAATCAAGTATCAGAATGGGGAAGAAAGGTGATTTAAGTGACTTTGAACGTGGCATGATTGTTGGTGCAGTATGATGAACTGATCATACACAAGTCTACTAAGTATGCACAATACTGACTACAACATATACACATCACTGATACAGTCCTTCAAACACAAAGTAAGTTGTGCAAAAGTGTTGAGATAACGGAGTAATTCACTGTTTCTAATTCCCATCAACAGGTCTCCTTTCACTACATAAAAAAAATAGCACCTGATTTATTGTCAGAATAAACAACTACCAGCCATGATAGGCCAGCTGTACCGTAGAAATCACCAATAAACCTGAGTCAGATATGGATTACTAGTATCAGCCTAAAAAGCCCATATTTGTAAACAACTTAGCAGCATACTGTGTGCTTCATATCTTTCTGACTCCCCGCTGTAATGATCCTCTGTTAACACTAGAAGGCAGACTGGCACAATAAGCAGAGCTCCAGCATGATGAGCTGAAGTCTGCTTGTCCCTGGCATGCCCTACCCCCTGCTCTCCGTCCGCAGCAGGCCAGGCCCTCAGCCATTAAAGGAACTGTTTATGGAGTGTTAAGACACTTAGTGAAGGGAGGGGAAGCAACGGGAGGGGCTTCAGAGAAAATGACTTTCATTTTCTGGCTTGTGGAAAACAGAGCAGTGTCCCAAAGGAGTTAGCAAGCAAAAACAAGCAAAGGACAGAGTGAAGCTGCACAAAAAGGCCGCCGAGGGAACAGCGCTAAACTCCGAAACAATGACAGTGCCATGCATGTAGCGGTGTCAAACTGGTTTGTCATTTGCACCAATATCTGTTTCTTTTGACCCCTGCAGGCTTCCATACTGGACCTGCACTCTGGAGCGTTGTCAATGGGCAAGCAGTTTGTGAACATCTACAGGTGGGAAAGATGTTGCCTTTATGTGTTCTTCTCTGTCTGGGTCAACAGTATTTTTATGCCTGCAGGAATGTCATTCTGCATTATATGTACCGTTTGCAGAACCAGAATATGCAGTTAGTCATTAATCTTACTGAAGCGGGTCCCTGTGAGCTGTCTTCTTCAGGTCCAGTGACCCATACGACCCTCATTCATCACTGCCAACAGAACCCAGCTTTATTCGGATCAGCTGTTCCTCTCTATCCCTCTCCCTCCCTCATACCTTCTGCCTTCATTCATTTCTCCCTTCAGTTCTCTCTCTCGTCCCACTGGGCAGGTGGCTGACACGGAATCCTCAGGGACCGTGTGGCAGATTTTAATCAGGAAGTGATGACGATAGCACTCCCACCCTGCTTCCCACCCTTCACCCCTCACAGGGGACTTCCTCATGTGAAGCAGTCAGACGTTCACTATCTGCTGTGTTTGGACGGCTGGGTGGCACACCCGTCTGGGCAACGATGCACTGTGCCGTGCTGCGATATGTTAATTTATGCTAACAGATCCCATCTCCTCTGCTCTCTTTTCCCCCTTCTGCCGCGTTTGTGCTTGTGTTTCTGTCTGTCTGCTCATGTGTCTCTGATTGGCTTTGTCTACGGTCGGAACTGTCTCTCTGTGATTGTGTGACTGCAGGTACTTTGGGGATCAGATCGGGGATGTGTTCACACAAGAGGATTTCCAGCTTTACAGGTGACTAAGGAACCTTAATTAAAGATCAGCCATGCATTTATTAGAAATTCTCAAGAGTTCTGCTTCGAAATTAGATACCTGACATTTTTTGAAAAGTGACAGAAACTCAAATGATGGTACTTTGTGCACAATGATAGCATACATAACTGCTTATTAGCATGTAATGATGTTGTTGGACAACAAAATAGCTGTATTGATTTTTATGCCCATCATGTATACATACACCTCTTGGATGATTGAATATACACCAAAAAACAACAACAACATGAGCACCCAAATAAAAAGATACTGATGCTGATAGCAGTGTTTGTATAGATATTACTCTTCATAAACCCTCAGCTGCTGAACTATAGTGGAGGCATCCTCTGAGTGAGTGTTGCTCACATACACACATGGACAAAATTGTTGGTACCCTTCTGTTAAAGACAGAAAAACCCACAATGGTCAGTGAAATAACTTAATAACTTGAAATAACTGACAAAAGTAATAATAAAAATGTACTGAAAATTAACTAATGGAAATCAGTCATTGCTTTAGAATTGTGGTTCAACAGAATAATTTTAAAAAACAAACTAATGTAACTGACCTGGACAAAAATGATGGTACCCTTAGAGAAGATTGAAAATAATTTGACCATAGGGACATGTTAACCTAAGGTGTGTCCTGTAATTAGCATCACAGGTGTCCTCAAACATGTATTCAGTCAGTCTCGGTGAAAAGTAATCACTGTGCTGTTTGATATCATGATGTGTACCATACTGAACATGGACCACAGAAAGGTAAGGAGAGAGCTGTCGCAGGAGATTAGAAAGAAAATTATTGACAAACATGTTAAAGGTAAAGGCTATAAGACCATCTCCAAGCAGCTTGATGTTCCTGTGACTACAGTTACACATATTATTCAGAAGTTTAAGGTCCACAGGACTGTAGCCAACCTCCCTGGACGTGGCCGCAAGAGGAAAATTGATGACAAATTGAATTGATAATACGAATAGTAACCAAAGAGCCCAGAACAACTTCCTAAGAGATTAGAGGTGAACTCCAAGGTCAAGGTACATCAGTGTCAGATTGCATCATCCGTCGCTGTTTGAGCCAAAGTGGACTGAATGGGAGACAACACCACTGTTGAAAGCAAATCATAAAAAAGCAAGACTGGAATTTGCCAAAATGTATATTGACAAGCCACAAAGCTTCTGGGAGAATGTCATTTGGACAGAAGAGACAAAGCTGGAGCTTTTTGGCAAGTCACATCAGCTCTATGTTCGCAGATGCAAAAATAAAGCATATAAAGAAAAGAACACTGTACCAACTGTGAAACATGGAGGAGGTTCAGTAATGTCCTGGGGCTGCTTTGCTGCATCTGGCACAGGGTATCTTGAATCTGTGCAGGGTGCAATGAAATCTCAAGATTATAAAGGGATTCTGGAGTGAAACGTGCTGCCCAGTGTCAGAGAGCTTGGTCTCAGTCGCAGGTCATGGGTCCTCCAACAGACCCAAAACACACAGCTAAAAACACCCAAGAATGGCTAAGAACAAAACATCTGTAGAAGGAGCTGAAACATGCAGTCTGGAGAAGGCACCCTTCAAACCTAAGACAGCTGGGGCAGTTTGCTCATGAGGAGTGGGCCAAAATACCTGTCGACAGGTGCAGAAGTCTCATTGAGAGTTACAGAAATCGCCTGATGGCAGTGATTTTGTGTCTAAGTGAATAATGGGAACAACAATTTTTGAAATTGTTCCAGTACTGAGGGAGAACGCTGCAGTCTGCAGCCCTGATTCAAGCTGCAATGTAACCACTCAGGCATTTGTGCACTATCAATGTACATCCACTATAACTGCATGTTTTTGCTACTGACAGGCCCAGATTATTGTTCTAAAGCCCCTTTCTCACTGCACAAAAAACCCAACATGTCAAATGACTCTGTAGTAGTCACGGGTATTTATCGGTTCCAGCTGCGATTGGCAGTGATGGAAATGTGACACCCTGGTGGATGCGCTTATTTTAGCCCATTTGCCAATTTGTTGCATTGATAACCTGCCAGAAAATCCTGTCTGTCTCCGCCCAGGCAGGCCTCAAACATTGCTCCAAATTAATCAGCCCTGAGTTTAATAGACTGAATCAGAGATCTAAAAAAAAGATGTAACCACAGTAACATTTTCACTGGCCTCCATGCTGCTTTCTACTGTTTACTTACCTGTTTTCCAGCCCGTCTGGACACAAAAAGGCATACTTGTTTACTGCAGAGCCGTGTACACAGCTCTGATCTACTGGCAATGGGAAAGCAATCTATCACCTATTTTTAGTGTGTGGGGGGGGGGGGTTGTGTTTAAAAAAAACAAACTGCACCAATTTCGGTGGTAAAGTGGTGTAACTGTATGTCAACATTATGGAAAGAATCCCTACACTGATAGACCTTTTAGTTCAAGATTAAGATCCACCTCAAAACCACCATTCCCACCATCACCATTGCCAAACCCACCAGACTCCATTTACACAAACAATAATTTTATCATTGTAAAACACACTTCATTCAAAGTCGTTGGAAACAAAATACAGCTCACAAAAGCCATTTTGGTTTATCTTTCACTGTTACAACAATCACCAACTCTGGTTTGGTTGAAGTAAGCCCTTAATTCACCCAGTTAGATGTGAAAATATGCTGGCTCTATACATGCTAAAATTACTGTTGACTTAGATGGAGTCTGGTGGGTTTGGCAATGGCGATTTTGGGTCTGTTTCTGGTTAACAAAAAGGATCTTACTCCTTAACAAAAACGTTGACCTCTGTGGGAAACCCTTTCATAAGTTGTCATACACAGTGTTACCGGATAGCTACATTACTGCCTCTCACTCAATACTGGACCAGTTTCAAGAATTGTTATTCCCATTAGTCACTGAGACACAAAAACATTGGAAAATAGGGTCCGGGTTAAAATATACCAAACTTACTTTTTAAAAACTTGAGTAAAATCTTTCAATCTGACATGTTGGGTCTGTTTTTCACCGTTAGAAATGTACGCGGGCGAATCCAGACAGCTATTGCTGAGACGTTTGGTTTGGACCCAAGTCTGATGTACCTCACCAAGCCCACCTTCTTCTCCAGAATCAACAGCACGGCAGCCAAGACCCAACACGATGAGTACTGGCACCCACACATAGATAAGGTAATGCACAAAAATAGACCCCTACTACCTTTAGATGCACTGATCTGGTACATTTGGGCTGTACATGGGTGATAGTGTCTTCATCAAACAGATGATGTATTGGCTAGATGCAAATCCTGAATCTAATTTTTGCAACTGTTACTGGGAGCAAAAAAATCCTCAATGAAACAGAACAGATCTCATCTGCTTCAATTAAATGGGCTGATGGAGGTCATCTTGATATCTTGAATGGATTGTCTGAACCTGAAAGCAAAGTTCTCAATTTACAAGCTAATCTACTTTCCAGCCTCCCCTATGTTCATGAGGTTTGGGACTGACTGAAAGTTTTCAGATGCAAGATGCTTGTGTGCTGTAATGGAGCAGTGGTTCTGTCAAGAATTCACTTAGAACTTATCCAAGAGTTCTCTTTTTACATTTTACACCATTCCTGCTGTCTTTTGATTAACTTTGCAGTTTTGTAATCATGAAAGAAAGATGGACATTAAAAGGAATTTCCAGGCCAGGTCTGCACTAGCTTTGCCTCAGCTGGCAAAAAATTATAATGCTCGTTATTACCATGCAGTGAACTTAGCTAATGAGCAAAGTAACCACCCTTATGGAAGACCTGAAGAAGGCTAACGAAGCTTGGTTTGACTTGATTGAAATATGCTTATCCTCCTTTCAAAAGGCAGGAGAATGAACATCAAATGGATACCCTAGTTAAAGTGGTTTCAGCTGCGTTAAACCTAATTATAATACTAGAGGGGTTGTGCAAAGTCATCCCTCTCTATGATGGCACCTCTGAGTGTGGCTGTTTTTAAAAGCTGTAAACACTTTTACCTGAAAGGAACAATTCACCCCAAAATCAAAAACATATTTTTCCTCTTACATGTAGTGCTATTTATCAGTCAAGATTGTTTTGGTGATGGTTGCAGAGTGTTGGAGATATCGGCCATAGAGATGCCTGCCTTCTCTCCAATATAATGGAACTAGATGGCTCTCGGCTTGTTCTGAGCTGGGTTACTTTTATTTATTCCACAGAACTTACTGTGAGTAGTTTCGTGTAGGAACTATTTTCTTTCTATTGGACTACCGGCTAACAATATCACTGCACGGAAGAAACTGTGCATCTGCTCATGGACGAGATGCTTGTGATCATGACAGTGCGATATGTAAACATAATGGCGTCCTCTCTGTAACGTTAGCTAGCTCAGTGGTGCTAGGTGAGTTAGCAGTAGATGCAAGCTTCCTTCTGTGCAGTGTAGTGCGGTAGAAAGAAAATAGTTCTTACATGAAACTGCTCACAACAAGGTCTGTGAATGATCTCCAGTAACCAGGTCATGATTTCTGGAAAGACACATCGCTGTTGAGGTTTTCAAATGTAATTTTTTGGGTGCTTTGAGCACCACAAGCCGAGCGCCATCTAGTTCCATTATATTCAAGAGAAGGCAGACATCTCTGCGGCCGATATCTCCAACACTCAGCAGCTCACACCAAAACAATCTAGATGGATAAATAACATTACAGGTAAGAGGAAAAATCTGTATTTTTGATTTGGGGGTGAACTGTCCCTTTAACCATCACTTTAGACATTTATTTAGATTTAACTGAACCAAGAAATAGTTATTCTAAAATATTTCTTGAGACAAATGATAATTCCCTTTAAGACAGAATGTCCCATGCCTCTGTTATCTTATGTTAACTGTTTACGTCATGCAAATTGTTCATTCTCATAAATATTCAGGGAGTGGAGCTCTTTTTTTGTCACTGCCTTAATCTTAGTCATTCACTTTGCACTTTGTTCGTTGTTATGAGGCGTTCAAGTGGCTCTGGGATTGAGAGAAGACATTGAGGCAAGTCTCAAATAAATGGCTGTCTGTCTGGGGAGAAAAAGTTTCAATGCTCTACAACTTATTTAGTTAAAAAGTGGAAAATGAGTATGATGGGTAACTCTGAAATTGATAGGAATTCATCTGATTGGGAGTATATTTGACATTATTTAATTTTTCTTCTTATTGTCTTACCAAGGCTATGAGAATGGATCATTACAATTTAGCATAGTATAACTGATATCCTTAAATTTTAGACTGTAGGCTTGGAGGTATTTATTGACATTACCTGTGAAACTTGAAGTGTCTGTCACAGTATTGATTTCTGTCTTCTCTCTTGCTATATAAGAAAAAGGGAACTAACTGTCCATATTCACTTTGATTGTGGTATTTCTTGGGCTGTAGAGTGTTTGCAGTCGCCTTTCTCATATTAATATTTGTCACCTCATCCTCTCCCGCTGGCCCTCGACAGCTGGAAAAATGTAATCTGAAAGGACCCACTTCTCTTCCCCATCTGTCTCTGCCGCCATTTTGGGGCTAATTGGCAAACCCAACCCTCATTTAAATGTAAATGGCCTCTGACGTCTTTGGTGGTGAATTTTCTCCCCATCGATCACATCGCTGATACGGTGTCATAGCACCAGTCGTAATAAGACAGCACGGAGAGTGTGTTTTATCTCATTCGTAGCAGGGATAAACCTGCCTTGGTAATGAAACTGAATTATAGTTGCAGACACTGATGTCAAATATTTTCATTCATGACCTTGGCTTGTCGTGCTGCTGTAGTAAATATATACACCATGTTGTTGATACAGTAATCATCCCTGTGAAATAGCTTCCAGACTTTTTGATGGCATGACTTGCAACAACAGAACTTGAATCAAATTGATGCAATTTGCCTGGCTAGTTAAAATCTGAATTGAGAAAATGTATTCATGTATTCTGGGTGTATCAACTACCGACCAATACTTTTGTCTGAGTTTTATGCTGTATTTTAGCCCTTTTTAGCACATTGTTTTGGTTGTCTGGCCCACAAACTCTGCTCTAAATAACTACATTGTCAACCACAAAAGCCAACTACCTGCCCAGAACCACACAGTAGACAGACAAAAGGTGTTTTTGAGCCGAACAGTTCTGGAAACCCCCTAAGAGGAACTGCCCACTGGGGAGCTCCCCCAACAACAACATACCTTCAAGGGCTTTTTAATCCTCCACGCCAGCAATAGCTGTGGCCCAAGGCATTATGTTTTCAGGTTGTGGGTCTGTCCATCTGTATGTACATCTGTCAATGTGTGCGTCTGTCTGTATGTCCCTTTCTCGAGAACAGGATACCTAAAGAAGGCCTTGAGGGAATTGTTTTAAATTTGGCTCAAACATCACCTTGGACTCAAAGAAGAACTGGTTAGAATTTGGTGCTTGATGATCAAAAGTCAAGGTCCCTGTGACCTCACAAAACAGGTTATTTGGCCATAACTCAAGAATTTGTAAGCTAATTATTACAAAATTTCAGACAAATGTCTAATAGGGTAAAATGATGGAGTGATGACATTTTATATCCTAAAAGGTCAAAGGTCAACTTCACTGTGACATCATAATGTTCTACAAAAACACTTCTCTGGCCATTAGTTAGCATCTTATCTCAGAAACAGAAGGGGCGACATTTGGTCAGTTTCTGTTTGCATCCGCATCAACAATAAGAACTAGAGCTGAAGTGACACACTGTAAGCTGGCCAACAGTTGGTAAAGCAACATCATTTCTGCTTTAATGAGTCAAAATTGTGTTGTATTTCCATGGTTGCACGTATACTCAGCAAAGCCCGGACCTTACCATTGGTCTGTGTTTTCTTCCATTTTTTTCATTGAACTGTGTTTTTTGTGTTTTGTTTGAACAGCTAACATGATTTTATACAAAAGAAGTTTCAGGTGCTGCATTGACTCATGTGTTTGTTGCCTGACATCAGACAAAGTTGTCAACTTTTTACACTTGGAGTGGTCAGAGGCAAATGGCAGGTCAGGCAACTGTGTTCAACCAGTAAACATACACGTGTACGTGTTGACCAGTTACTGTTCATATACATAACTAATGGTTCCTCTTATGCTGGGAGAGGACTTTATAGAACTGAAAAAGTTCCTCCAGTCCAAAAACAAACATCACTCAATGTTGCCAGATGTGCCTATCTGTACTTGTTAGCAACACGTTTACCATAACAGATTTATACGGGTTGGATACAGGCACTGAGGGCTTCTGCCTACACTCTAGCATACTCTGTTTAAGTTGAAACTCAACATTAATTCAACATTAATGTTGAATGTACTAGGGATGAAACAGCCACCGGTTTCACAATAAACTGCAGTGAAATTCTTGACAGTTTGTATTACTATTTCAAATTTTAATTATCATTATCAAACCCTGTTTGATTACAGTGCTTTGACAAACTCACAGTAAATACTGTCTAACCAAAGTTAGCAACAGTCTGCTAGAGGCAGGTGAAGCATGCAAATGGGTTTGTTTTACTATTACGTGGTTTACAGAGTGGGGATGCAGCAGGTAAACCCAGTGATGATAATCATCATAACTTTGGTTATCATTATCATGATATTAAAATTTTCACATTGTTTGTTCCCCAGAATGTACATTTATTCCTGTGTGTCATCAGCATAATGATTACATTGTCTTGTCTTGGTTGTTATATTCAGCACTTTTGCTTAATGCTTAAAAGCCTACTGCTTCTGTCATAGTTACAGCAATGTAAATATGCAATAGTGCATATAAAATGTGGCAGCAGCCTACAGTTTAGCCGACCATGCCACCTAGCTCTTTCCAGCTTCTGATTTCTGAGCCAATCAATCATGAATCCTATTTCATTGGTTGCAGATGGGTGCTGTCTTCTGCACCTGTTTCACATCCATTTACTTGTGTTAGATGGCGGTGGGATCAGGAGTAATGTAGTGTTGAATTAGAGTGTACTGCATGGCAGAAATCGCTCCCATTTGGAAGGAGAATACATAATAGCTCATTTGAAATAATATTAAACAGCTAAAAAGTAAAACCAATTAATTTCTCATTTTATAAATGTAATAATTTGTGAAGCTCGCTGACACTGAATTAAGTTTTGTGGCTTGTGGGGTGCAGCAGGTTCGCTCTCTATTGGCCGCCTGCCACTGGTTAATGCTGTTTCAACATTATCATGTCGTACACTGTGGGCTAATCAAGCACCCCTAGCTGGCAATATATCATAATACCTTTATACGAGTATACATAATGACTCGGCGTCTTAGTCCTCGCGGCTTCTGTGTACTTTCCTTTCTCTCTCTTTTCTCCAGAGTTGTTGATGGCATGACTCCAATTTGCTGTATCACCTAGTAAATTAAAATTCAGTTTTTCATTTAATTTGTTCATAACAAATTGTACACAACCCAAAGCATCTCAGTTATCAATGAAAAGGCAGTTTTAGATAAGGGCAGCATTGAGACAGGCAGAGACACAGTCATCCAGACAGATAAACACTGCTCATTTATATGAATTAATTTGTATGTAATGTGAAAAGTTGCATATTGAACTGCTAGAACTCAGATGGAAACACTTATACATGTTGTCTGAACCAGGGTGGTTTGAAGTTGTTTCAGCGATTCATGAAACTCGGCAGTCCATTTTGTTTTTCTTTCTTTGAGGTAAGATCAAGTGAGAGCACTCTGGGTCTAAAATTACTGTTTGACTTTTTGAAAAGGCAGCCACCCTCCTTCCCCGTCAAAACTCACTCTTTGATGTTTCATTAAGGCTACACACTGTATGTCTGAGCTCACTTGGCTCTCATGGATCTGAGCATCTCTTATTAGTGCTGTTGTACTTTGTGCAGCATAAACATCTCACAGCACAGTTCATTTTGCATGAATGAATTTCGCTAAATCTTAAGACGGGGCTCCAGATTGCAGGCCTGCCTTAAGACTACAATCCATTTGAATGCATTAATAGTTGCACCCGTGCGATTTGCAAGTATGCCCACATTTTATACATCAATTTTGAATATAAAGGGGTTCTTATTAGTGCAAATACTTTTTTTAAATAAGAGAGAAGACCAAACATTGCTCCTTCCAACAAGAATCTCTGACACTGTGTCCACAAACGCAGCTAAGACGCTGCAGTGACTATAAAGTCTTGTATTACACACACATTGTGGTCAAATAGCGCAGTACATTGTACACATGAAGCACCCTTAGAGTATAAAGAATAACATCTGATGTGTGAAGTGATCACGATGCAGCACTGTAAAAGCTTTTTGGAAATTGGTGCTGTGAATGATTTAACAGAAAAGGATTGAGGGAAAAAACAGGAGTTAATCTGATCAGAGCTTTATTCTGGCCCCAAAATCAGGCCTAACCCTACATGAACCCACATAGATTCTGTCCAAGCCTGACCCAAACCCAAACATCGAGACCCTTACAGTGCAACCCGTGCAACCCGTGCCATTCATTTATGAGAACTGCTAGTTTCATGCGCCCTTGTGAAGTGCTGTTTGTGTCCAGTATGTAAGCAAATCATTACCTAAAACATTTCATTGTTTATAATGGGTTCATGCTACCACAACCTTTAAATTATTCATGACATTATACAGACAATAAGGTCTACATTCAAAAAAACAAAAACAAAAACAAAAAAAAAAACACTGGAAAATTGGCACAAATCTATCTCAATTCAAACCTGAGGAACCTCTGAGAAATTACAGCCCAGCCCATATCCAGCGACTCGGGTTGGGGTCAGTTGGCTTCCGGCAGAAAATCAAAGCTCTAAATCTAATTGACAGCATTGAGACTTTGTGTGAACAATTTTTAGGAGCTGTATTTAAATGGGTACTCCAGCAATTTAGTGTTTCACTTCAAAATCAGTGCAGCTGAAACAGAGATATCCTGAGCATTGGATTGTACACTTCCCATAATGCAATTAAAGAGCATCTATTCATTCACCCAACCTGCCTTGTGTCCGCCCGCATCTTTCAAACTCCAGGCCTCTGATTTGTAACACAATAAATGTTACTCTTATCCTAAACTGAGATAACCTCAATGGGGTTACATTTTCAGACTCCAAACCTCCCTCGGGAGCCTCAGAAAACATTAAACTGTTTTCATAGGCTGATTAGAGCTCCCCATGACGAGTAAACTGACCTTTTGTTCAGAACCCTTGCTGAGTGCCCTTTTAACAAGTCTGAACTTACAGAATTTCTCAGTCGCTTATGCACATTTTTTAAACATTCTGAACCTTCTCTCAGCTCCAAATGATAATCGTCACAACTGTTTCATGGGACCTCACAACTCTGTACATATCTGCGAAAGGTAGTATCTCACCACAAACATTTCATTCATGCTGAAAAAAAAAAAAAGTAGTTATTGTGTGAGTAAATTGGCTAATGCTGCAAAATATAAAGTCGATTTGTCATCACGTGAGCCATACTGGTCCAAATGTATAGATGTTTTTTCACCTTGGCAGTCAACCCTGGACATGTATCTTATATACAAATCTCTGCTCAGTTGTGCTTTGTGTTGACACTGACTGCTTACTGTACTACAGGAATGTCAGTTTTGTCAAGCTAATTGCTGTTGTATATGTATAACCCTAGATTATGTTCACCGAGTTTCATGCAGATCGGTCAAACTTCCTAGGAAGNCTTATATACAAATCTCTGCTCAGTTGTGCTTTGTGTTGACACTGACTGCTTACTGTACTACAGGAATGTCAGTTTTGTCGAGCTAATTGCTGTTGTATATAGCGCACTGAGTTCCGTAGTAAATAAAACTAGTCCATACCCACTGAGTACAGCATACCATACCATGACTTAGTCATACCAAAAATTAGAAAAAAACAACAACATTCGGCCACAGGGGGAGCCACAGCGATCTGTTGCATTTTAGCCATTTCTAAGCATTTTTCTGTTNACACACACACACACACACACACAGAGTTGTCGTCATTGTATAGTAAAGATAAGAGTGCAACAGTACGTAAGAGTGTACTGGGAAGTCAGTACAATACAATAGTACACAGTAAGAAGAATATGCAGTAAGTAAGTAGATTTATTTATCAAGTCTATGTTAGTAGATTTGTGTAGAAATGTGTCACATGGAATGTAAACAGAAAATTCACCTTTCATCTTTCATGTAAAGTCGCACAGTGAACAGAAAATTTGCCACAAGATGACATCCATGTCAAAACCAAAACAAAGAAAAAAAGGTCACCTGGGAGGTTATTTTCCAATTAAGCAGACATCATAAACATTCTATGTTATAGATATTTATGGAATATCTAAGATTTTGATAATAAAAAAGATCATTTTGCATGTGATCTCAAAGGATGAAAGAATGGTTAGAAGTTGTGAACAGTGTCACTGAGAATTAACTCATCACCTTTGATCAGCAAATCATGTGCAAGTGGTTATTGGATCTATAGCACATGGTCTGAAGTGCATGGTGCAAGTGCATTTGGTGTTTGTTTAGCTTTACTTTTGTTGGTTAAATGGTGCACAATCTCAGTGCAAAGTAAGGCGCAAGGAGCAAAGGGGTTGTATTTAGTCCCTTAATTAATCATAGGTGTGTTTTGTGCATAACATTAATTCAACCAATCAGAGTATCATCTCCAATTCCCTTTAAAACCCAGGCGCATCCACCCTGTGCACTGCTATTTATATTGCAGATTCAACAAAGTGGAGCAGCAAGCAGTTATCTGCTGAGAGTAATGCAATAAGAGCGGTAATGTCACTGCAGCAAATATCAGGGGACATTTAAGCAGCAAAACTTAAAACTGTAGTTATAAACTTGACAGAGGAAACAGAAGAAACTTTTAGCTTCAGAAATGATCAGTGTGTAAATGTGCACAATGTCTCTCTTCATGGGGAGTCAGACAGCAGCTCTTATCTGATCTCTGCCATGCTCACATTTTAGAGAATGTCATTAATAATTTCCTCATTAATGATTTCTTATTTCACTCACCTGCAACCCATTCGTGCATCCCTGTGTGTATAACAAGCAGAGTGTTCACGTGTTGTGAACCTGCCTTTGTAGCTCATTTTAATATCTGAATAATGTGCCCTTTAAATAGCAGGAAAATACTGCTTCACTCTGACGTTTGACCAGGTCTTAGTTAGTTATGGCACAATCGCTTTCTGCTGCCTCAAAATAGCAATACCAAGACCAATTATAAGATCTACACACCCAATGGCGCATGGATGGGTTCAATTTCATTTTGCTACTCACTCTGACGTTGGTGCTGGCTGTGGTGACATCTTTGTCAGTCTAGAGCAATGACACATGTTCTGTGCTGTGCGCCGCTTTGTGCCGGCCGTAAGATAGATAGTAAAGTTACATTTTAATGCAGATTCTGTCTTTCTCTCTTTCTCTGTCAGGTGACTTATGGCTCTTTTGACTACACCTCACTCCTGTACCTGTCTGACTACGGCTCTGACTTCACTGGAGGAAGATTTATCTTCATGGACCAAAATGGCAACCGCACAGTGGAGCCACGGGCAGGTAACCCAGCAGCTATTAAAAATCAAATTTACATGATATAGTACTTTTACCAGCTTCAGCTTCAAAGACATTGATGTTCGGCTTTCTGTAAGGCAGGATACTGTAAATCAAGACTATCAGTAGTAACTCCTGGCTTTGTCTATAAAAGCCCATTAATCCACACTTAAAGTAAGTGATGTGAGATAGATAAAGGATTTAATTAATACAGTCATTCTAAAAATGAAATTATAATTGATGTACTAAGCTGCATTATAAATGTGGAGGTGGTTTTAGTGGGCGTAATCCTTTGTAAGTGGGTAATCAGCAGCACAGACTGCTGCACAGTGAAGATGCAGGGGATTAGGCTTTACCTTGCATATAGTACCCAGAGGGGTACACATAAGAGCATATTGATCTCATGTGTGTATGTATAGAATATATGGAAAATATGGGCAAGGCTGCGAGTAAAAGGATATTTTGAAGTTGCCTGTGTGAAAACCACATGGCAGAATAACCTGTACAGGGTTTCAGGGACAGTTCATGGAATACCATGGGACTTCAGAGGCACATGTGAGGCATTTAAAAACAGGGGAATTGGATCAATTCTCTGGGGAGGTTGTGGAAAATCAGTGAAGTTTCCGAGCTGCTCACGTTAAAGGAATGTGCCAGAATGAGTTTGCCAACTTGTTTCAGACATCCATTGAACTCGCTGGTGAGTTTTCAGCTGTTTTCTTCTACTTTTGTTCTGCTGTCTTGACTGTGTACTCCTTTTCAGCTTTGGCAACTTTTCAATTTCATTTTCCCCAGGGCAGAGTTTGTCTTTTAGCTAGATGAAACACAAAACACACACACCTTAACAATGTTTCTGAGCTCAAAAACAACATTGAAAGGTCATGGAAACAATCTGAGTTATTGACAGAAAGTCTTAGAAATATGGAATTTTACAGAAAGGTCAACAGGGGACATTTTTGTGTAATTCAAATGTTATTTATATAGTGAAGCCCAAAACAGGCCCTCAGGAGCCTCGCTCAGCCTTGTATTTCAGTGAAAAAATCCCCTGCGGCCCGAAAAGCATTATGCCATTGACCACCATTGTAAAAGAGACGTCTGTGAAACTGTTGACAGGATGACTCGAACTACAAACAAGGTCAAATATGAAGCTTGGTATTGTGAATTTTTGATCCATGGAGATTTATATTTGTAAAACTGCAGCCAAACAGCCAATTTAAAATCATGTGACGTCATCACAATGTAAAGTCTATGATCCAAACGGGAACTTATAGGCGGGACCAGCGGGAGAAATACCACTGCACATATGCAGTGGGCTGCATACCCTGGAATTAAACCAAGAAGCCAAAAACCAGAAGTGGGACCAAGTCACATGTGTGCAAATCTTAGCTAGAGATCTAGAGTTTGGCCACCAAATAAGCGAACAGGTTACCTAAAAAGCCACAAATGTGTACCTTTCTGAGGGGGTTTTGCAGTGATGGAAGTGGGATGTTGTCGCGGTTGTCTCACTAATTTTTGAGCTGCAGACCTTACATACCACTGTGCTGTTGTCACTACTGTCTATGGCAATATAATCCTTGAATCCAAAGTCTCATTATTTTTGCCGCCTCTTAGTAGATTGCGAAATTTGCACGTATTGCACTAGAAATCGCCCAATCATGTTTCACAAACAAAACATATCTGCTCATTATTGAGAAAAATGCAAATATTTAATTTAAAAAAAAAGTCAGGTCTTTCCAAATCATCTGTCTAAAGTCTGTCAAGTCTCAAATCATATATACCAAGTCTTTTATCAGTGTTGTTCAAGAAAGTCCTCAAATGAAGTCTGACTTGAGTCACCCACTCCTGCTACAAACATCTATGGCGTCTGCACCAGGCGAACAATTCTCATTAGACTGAACGGGCACCATCTTGGGGTCCAGTATCCAGATCCAATAATACATCCATGGCCCAAAACCATCAGCTTGTCTCAAGGGGCTTTAAAGTGTGCACAACTTACATCAACCTCTCTAAATGCCAAATTCAAATGATGAATAAGAAATAAATAGCAGTAGCAATAGTGCTAGTAATGTATAATATGATATATATACATATAATCTGCACCCGTGTAGATAAATTGAATTAACGGTGTGGAAAAAAGCATAATAATTGGATATCCCCTGTATAAGATATTGAGAGAATAATCATAATATCAGGGTGGACTTTACCAGAAATGGCCCAAACGGTCATAGTAGAGTTATATATTATATCTATTATGATGTTGAGATATGAAAAAAAGCTGAATTATATTACTATTTTAACTCATTGAACCTTAGAATAACTTACAAAGGGCCTCTAAAGCCTTATACTTCAGAGGAAAACACTGCCACTACATTTAGCTGACAGATAAATGTTACTGGTTTTGTTGCAGATTCAGATTTTAACTCACAAAATGTAACAATTGAAATACGACACATTATTATTCATTAAACTATCCAGCATTATGTAAGAATTAAAAGCCTCTTCTTGAACTAACTTTCAGTAAGTTTAGGTGCATTGTACTGATAAAAGGTCTACATCTCCTGACTGCAGCACTTTCACTTTAACTTTTGCTGTGTGCTATCAATAGTTTTACTGGAGAAACAAGTTTTAAGTCGGCCGACTTCTTCAACAGCTGGCAACAGCCTGCCAATATTTCTGGTAAGATAAAGGGTGAAAATAAAGCAAGATAGTTTGTCTTGTCAAATCACCAAATTCGGCCCTTATAT
This sequence comes from Epinephelus moara, assembly GCF_006386435.1. NCBI lineage: Eukaryota > Metazoa > Chordata > Actinopteri > Perciformes > Serranidae > Epinephelus > Epinephelus moara. The sequence goes on along the minus strand of NC_065518.1, from coordinate 29,104,871 downwards.
TAGTAATGAAAGCACAGCGTGAGCAGCTGAATGAAAGGCACGGAGCGATGCGTCCTTGTATTTATGAAGAACTCCATCTAAAGTCTGACTGAAACTTAGACTAAAGCAAAGCACTCTGTAGAGGTCTAAATAAGTCACTTTCCACTGCTGAACATTTGACTGTTAATTCAGACACTTTGGTGCTGTGATGAAAAGCTCTGATCTATTTCTGCCTGTCACTGTGCTGTCAGTCTGCTCTCATCAATCGATCAGCTGTGTGATCAACAATCACAACAGCAATTACACATATTTGTTCTTCTCTGCATGAAAAATGGACATGCGGCGTGCAAAGTGTAAAAAGTGTCAGTTACATGAGTCTCACAGTCATTGTGTGAGAGTTGGCAGCCCTGACATTACAAGATTGTTCAACTCTGTTGCTGTCGCAGTGTTATGGCGTGAGATTTGCCTTGGTGTCGTGAGAGCGTGAGACTCATGCCCAATGTGTGAGAGTTAGCAACCCCGCACTAACAAGTCAGTAGGTTTGCACAGTTTATTGAAGAAAGGTATTTCTACTGGTGGCTCTTTTATCATGACTGGTTTCCATACTATGACTCTTTTATGTAGCAGTTTGTACTCCAGCCAAAGAGGTTTGTGCAAAAGTGGAAGTGAATCTGTTCAATATGGAAAACATCTCCTGAGGCTGTTACCTCTCCCTGACAGCCTTACTTTCACTCATCATATCTGACAGTGAGCCATCCTCTGCCGTCTCTGTTCACCTTGTCCCTTTTTTCCTCTGCCGCTCTACTCTCCTTCCCTTTATCTCACCCATTGTCCATCATCTCCTGCCCTCTAATCCAACTCTTCTGCCAGGTTTAATCAACAGCAATTCAAAAAAGCAATCCTTCACTTTCCTGGCCTGTAATTTTTCACTTTTCCTCACGCCTCCTTTTTTCCCCCTGCGTGTCATCTCGACTCTCATCTCCATCAAACTCCCAATGTGCCAGTCAGACACAAGCCTCTTACCCAGTCAGTGAGCAACAGCGAAGCATCCTGGGCCAATGATAGTGTCCTATGATGGAGCGGTGAGGGACGTTGACTGAAGGACATATGGTAATAAAGAGTAACTGTGGCTTGTCTGCCGCGCCATCTCATGTGACAGCCATCTTGCATCAGTGAATTGAGAATAACCTCCAGACAACAGAGAGAATGGTGACACTGTGATCTTAAACCCAATGGAAGTTGCTGGGTGAAGAAGAAAAAGAGGAGGAAGGGCTGGGACAAGTGAGAAGTAAGTTCCTCCTTGGTGGGTTTCTAATTCTCAGTGGAGTTGGAGCACACTCAAGAATCTAAATATGGCAAACCTGTCACCACCACTGGTGAAACCCAATGACTGTGATTACACCTGTCACTGTGGTTTTTATTTAGAGAGGTGCATCAAATAGGAGACACAGCAAAACCCCATGCATAATGCATCAATAGCCCAGATCATTTATTTGTCTCTGTCAGAACACACCTCACCTCTTTGAGGAACTCTCTGTGCTGCATGCTGGGCAGTTGACTGACAGGTTTTGACTAGGTGAGAGTCTGATCCTCATATCTGGACGGATGATTAGTTCGCTGAGATAATCATGGCTGTTTGAGGCGACAGAGACGAATAAGGTGTAATTATAACACCAGGACGACAATCAGGACTTGGCTGTCAGAGAGAGCAAATGTCAAGAATGTAATGATAGTGAGCACCGGGGGGGGCTGAAGTAGAAGTGTTGTTCAAGTTGTGGAAGAAGTACGGAGGAGGAAAAAGAGTGGAGGATTAGAGGAGAGGTAGAGAGATGACTGATGGATTTACTGAATGTGAAAGCGTCCCCTATAGGGCATGAAGAGGGACAGTATGGAGGATGTCCACAGACAGAAAATATCTGGGGGATAGATAAAGAGTAGATATTTGATAGAGAGATAGGGTGTTTGGCCTGGAAAGGCAGATACAAACAGAGCACTGGAAGGACAGACAGTAAAAAAAGGCATGTCTGCCATTCAGAGGAGCCAATAGGGGTTAACCTGCCAGCTTAGACAACCACAGGGGAATTAGATAATCTCAGCTGGGCTGCTGCCTTAAAACCATCAGTTTGACCTTGGTGGCTGCACTTCTGCAAACATAGAGACGCTTAATATAAAAATAAATGACTGGAGTAGTTCTTGGTACATAACAGGGATAATTCCTGTTTCACAAGGTGCTGTATGTGCATGTGTTATTAAAATTAGGGTTACAATTATTTTTTTTTTTTTCTTGTAAGTAAATCTCATTCTCATTCTAATATTGTACTTGGGGGAATCAAAGGAGAATGAAAGGTTAGAGTTGAATGTGAAAAATCAAAAGTCCTTAATATGGACCTTCAAAGATCAAATGCTACAAAAGCTTGATCCTAATGCTTACTGTAATGCAACCAGTGGCATCTTTTTGTTCGACCCTCCCTGCCTGGTAAATGCCCATGTGTTTTAAGAAAACTGGATACACGTTCTAAGATGGGGTTTAATCCCATGTAAGTTGCTTGGCAGTTGCATTTACTGTAAAATCAACACAGAGCATGCTGATAAGGGACCTTCTCTGGTCAAGCTAATTGACCTAAGCCACGACCCCCTCCACTCACTTGGACAAACTATCAACATTCAGTGACCGGCGCTATGGCAGGTGTCACAGTACATGGCATTTCGCAGGAGGCAATTGATGATTTTTGGGGACATAACGATCAGATGTCATTGAGAAGTAACCAGAAGGGCCTAAACTACGCATTAGAGGGATATATTCATCATTTTATTGTTGAGAAGGTTGATGGAAAGCTTAAATTACAAGCCAAAATTTACAGGTCACAGTGTACGCTTGTGAACCGCATCTGGTTGCCGTCACCATCAAAGACAACAAGTTAAAGTGCCACTGAAGTTAAGGTTTTTGGCTCAGAATATGAGAAAAGGATAACGGCCTTTTTACCATCTTTACCAAGAGTGTCTCTCCGTTAGTTTGGTGCTACAGTATTTACACTGAATCATTCAGCATAACGTTTGCCAACCTTTGTTATCTCTGCCATTACAGATAAGTTAATGAAGCTAAGCTCCAGAAGTTAACGTTAGCTTAACTAGAGCCCTTTGGACAACAGCTAACAATGATGTACGATCACCAAAGTACAAAACTAGAACAAAATAGGCTAATGAACTCCCAGCAAACAAGGTGACATGATGAACAACGCAGCTAGGAGCTAACGTTAGGCTAACTTTAGCTAACGTTAGCTAGAGATGTTAAAGATAGCTTTATATTTCTTTCCAGCAAAGTGACAATATGTTGCCTCAAACACGATGTTGACTTACCTTAAAGGGATAGTGCACCCAAAAATGAAAATTCAGCCATTATCTACTCACCCTCATGCTGAGGAACGCTCTGGTGAAGTTTTAGAGTCCTCACATTCCTTGCAGAGATCTGCGGGGGGAGCGGCTAGCACACCTAATGGCTGACGGCGCCCCAGACTAACGTCCAAGAACACAAAATTGAAACCACAAATTATCTCCAACATGCCCATCCGTAGTGTTCCAAATGTCCTGAAGCCCCGACATAAAAAGTTGTTTCGAAAAATGTCATATGAACTCTGTTTTTAGCCTCACTGTAGCCTGTAGCTCTGACTGCTTCTCTGTGCATTTTTAAACTTCAAATCTCCGAAAAAGCTCATAAAACCAAACAAAACTGACTTTCTGTAATGCATTTCAATGAACGTCCAGGCAGAGAATGTCCGAGTGTATGGGAATGGCTATACACACTGTGATTGGCTCATCACGTTTGAGGGCGGAACTTAGCCATAGGTCAATTGAGAGCATAAATCTAAGAGACTCCCTCTGGCTGAGTTGGTTTAGTTCTTGTTGGCTTTCCACACACATGAATGTGTAATTTAGGTGAGGTTCATTTCTTGTTTTAGTGTCCTGTAAATGAAGACATTAGGGATGTATTTTTTAGTAAATAACCTTTATTTATGTTTATTTCTTTTGGTTGGATTTGCATGAAAATTTTGAAAAAACAGAAAAAAACAATTTTATTTGCAGTGTCATTGGGTACTGTGCTACCCACATTCCTAGGGTGTAACAGGGACGTCTCTGATTGGTGGAGGTTTACTGCACCTGCAAACAGCTAGTGAGACAATAAATACACTTTAACTAAATTATGAAATATTGTTACTGGCTAACCAAGCTGCTGATGTACCTAGCTAGCTGCGTAATCTTTGAGGCTACAATTAACTCACGTATTATTAGCATAACATTAGCTACGTGAATTAAACAGGATCACAAATTCACAATTCTTAACATTCTTAACACTATTACCTTATATATCTAATCAACCGTTTCTTTGCTGACGCGCCAAGAATTTGTAGAGCCTGCACTGATGGATGCCTGCGCTGTGATTGCAGTGAGGAACAAAGCACTGTACCATGTTGAAGACGCACTACACTCCAGTATACTATACTATACACCATATGAAATACTACACCCACAACACAAACTACTATATATTACAGCACTATTGCTTGCAATATGATAATAACAAAGGTTGAATTCATTGGCAAATGATATCATTCGCAATGGTTTATGGGATAAGTAGTTCCTTCACTCGTATAATAATCATGTACAGAGTTGTGTACCTTTGCCTTTTTTGCCTTAGCAACAGCTGTGGCTGGAGGCGAGGGAATTTCCTCAAATTTGGCACAAATGTCCATGAGGACCCAAAGACGAACTGATTAGATTTTTGTGGTCAAGGTCACTGTGACCTCACAAAAGATGTGTTTACCATAATTCAAGAATTCATGCGGTAATTATGACAAAATTTCACACGAATGTCTAATCGGATAAAATAATGAAGTGATGACATTTTGTATCCAAAGGATCAAAGGTCAACTTCACTGTAACGTCACAATGTTTTGCAAAAACACTTTTCTGGCCATCACTCAACACCATAACTCGGCAACAGATGAGGAGAAATTTGGTCAGATACTGAATCAATGACAGTAATTTTTGGTGTCTACCTTGAAACTGTTCTGATTATATAGATCTTCTGTGCTGTCAGGTTGAAGATGTGTGCAAAGCATCAATCTTTTAGTTTTTTATTTGTAGCTTCTTTTCCAGCAACATCCATATTTGTAGAATTGTCTGTTGTCTTGGCTATATATGAGTCAGGACAGGCATGGAATTAAATTGCACCTTGACTGGTTGGCGGAGGCATACAACCATGAAGCGGTAATTCTAGTTTCCATTTTCCACTTGTTTTTATTTTTATTTATTTTTTCTCCAAATCAAATGCTTCATGGTCAAGATTTATCTCATAGTTGGTTGGCTTAGGTCCAGGCTGAAAACTCTTTATTTTAGGATTTGCTGAAATGTCAGAGTGATTGAATGAGAAATTTACTTCTGGAACCGGAGCCATTTAAAAATGTGGGCGATTACTTTAGGCTCATGCCTGGTGTGTGGGAAACCACACATGCTTTCCTTTTCTCTCCAGGGTTTTGAATAGCAGCCTTGGACTGAGTCACAAAGTAATCCAGGTAACTGCATTAGAACACATTTCCCACCTGAGATCCATCCAGAATGTTTAAGCTCCTTTTAAATACGTCACCCCACCCCACATCATCTACCTTTAACTTCCATCCCAGCCTCCCTAGAGCTACCATACAGCCTGTGTGATTTATCCTCCACTAATCCATTATGAGGCTATGGGAGCAATCAATACATTGATTGGACAGTGTGTTGATTTGTCATGCGCCTTGTGACTGTGCTGGTGGTGTTTATGGGCGTTTCACTCTAGCAACAAACCTTGGTATTTGCATGGGATGAGTCACACACTGTTTAGCATCTTGCACACTCATCCCCTTTGGGTCTCTGAAGTTAAAGGCCTCATTAAGTGCAAATCAGTGGCGTGTTATTAAAAGCAAAACTAGCTTAGAGGCATGATTTATATGGCAGGAGTTCGTATTGAACAGAAGACGATGTTAAGTAGTTGCTAACTGATAGCAACTATCTTTGCAGTAAATTAAGAAGCCAAATATGATTTGTACTGTAAGAGAGGAATAAATAATTGAAATATGTTGCTTAAACAGATGCTGTAGTGTTTCTGCAGTGCTTTTTTCTGACACCACGTCATCCAATCAGTCTGTAAAATAGAGGCATTTTTTTCATTAACTTCATGATGATAAAATTTAATTCTTTTTTTTTTTTTTTAATGAAATATGGTTGCCACCCAGCTCTCCTTAACTCTAAATAAACAGAAAATGTAAAATACATAAGCTCTGATGCAAATGGCAATAAAAACTAAATCTAAAAAAATTCCTTGTTATGTATGAGCCATGCTTAAAAATAGCTAAACAAACATCTTGTTAAATCCTGGCACCTACATTACCCGCAATGCACTCACAATTTGTGCTAGTAGTGGCTAATGTACCCTTTAGCTTCTAGCCTCACGCAGAGATGTGGCGCATCTGGTAAGCTCACTTTTAACTCATCTGTCAGCAGCACATTTTTCTGTCTATCCCATTCTCATGAACATGATATCTCTAGAACACCTCAAGGGAATTTCCTCAAATTTGGCAAAAACTTCCACTTGGACTCAAGAATAACCTGATTAGAATTTGTTGGTCAAGGGTCAAAGATGACTGTCACCTTGTCTCATTCTCGCGAAGGCAATATCTCAAGAACACCTTGAGGGAACTTCCTCAAATATGGCAAAAACGTCCACTTGACTGTAGCATGAACTGATTAGAATTTGGAGGTCATAGGTCAAGGTGACTGTGACCTAACAACATATATTTTTCCAGTATTTAAAGACTTCAGCCATGGCTATATCTTATAAACCCATGTTATATGTTATCCATTGATGAAGCAGTGCCACACAGCAGAAATTCTGCTGGCCAGTGTTGTCTTTATTAGGAAATACCACAACTTAACCCTACATCCAAACTTTAAGAGATGGCGATAGTACCATTGAGAGCCTTTCAGACTGCACATGATATTGTCAACAAATTTTAGCTTATTTCAGATATATTGATATTTGCATATATGTTGAGGGATCATCAGTCAGTTTAAACATGTGAGAGCTATTTTCAGACACCTCCAACCCACCTGGTCAAACACTACGTCAATGCAGGGCAGAGGCCTGACTCATTTAACTCCTAACGATGAGATGCTAAAAGATATGAATTTCCCCAGAGGTATTTTGGTATTAATTTAAAATAGATCACTGGACCTCACTGGTGATGGAAGTCTAAATGCTAAATGATCTGAATATACTTTTATCAGCTAATTGAGATCCAGTCTTTTGAAATACTTACTTAAACTCCGGCACCCAAACAGGAAGACTCCACAAGATGAACAATAGTATTTCCAAATTATGCCCCAGGTGTATAATGGAGATTGGGACCCTTAGACACATGGTTTGGAAAAAATGTAAGAACAGCACTGGGAGTCACTGGTTCATAGGCTTTGCTCATCCAGTCTTGTCCTGCACGGGAACTGCTCCCCACTGCCTTTTCAGAGGAGGCAGAGTTTATTAAAACTGATTGATTCTTGGACTTTTTCTAAATCTGTAACCTCTGTTGTCTAAAAACTTTATCAGTGTTCACTCCTCTCTGCCCTGTTGCTATGACAGATTAGGGATGTGCGTAATTAGTCGATTAGTTCACTATAAGATTAAACTTTGCTACCCTCACCCATCGGCACCAGAAAAACTTAATAAACTTAATACTAAGATACCCAGATAAAAACAGGAGGAGTTTGGCTCAGCATGCAAGACTAACTAGTGGCTTTGATCGGCTCTCTTTCTTTCTCTCTCTCTCCCTTTCACAAACACAGACAAACGTTCTTAGACTCAATATATATAGATAGTGCGCATCTCCCCCATTGGTACAAGTCTGCAGCTTTCCGTGGATATTTAATGTTCAATGTGTCCAAGCCACACATTCACATGGGCTGTATGTCTTCTCCCTAGGCTGAATGAGAGTGGTACTTTTGGGTGCATGAGAGATTCTGAGAAGCCTTGATATGTTTTTGTCATTTTGTATACACACTCATGCATGAGAGAGTTAGCATGAGTGTGTGTGTTTTTGAGTGGAGGTTAAATACACTCTAAATCAGTGTTATTTGTTTATATGTATTTAATGAGTTATTATAATGTTTTGTAGGACAATAGATTTTGTTATAGAAAAATGTGATTAGTGATTTCATAATGCTCTATAACAAAGTACCCAATGTTTTCAGACAATGTTTAACCTTAATAGTTAAACTGTGCTAAATTTGGACCAGAACACATCGGCGGCAAATGCTGTGTGTCAAAAAATATGATGTACAACCCACACTGGCGGCAGCTAGACATGTGCCCCATGGCACTTCTGCCCCTGTAATTAAATGCACTCGCCCTCTGCCTGTACATACCAGCTCCCGTAGCAGCTCTTTTTCTGTGCTCCTATGGCAGCTCGACTCCTCTCCTCACCAATAGTGTGTCGCTGTTGCTTGCTCATGTGTGACAAAAAAATGGAAAAAGAGAGACTCATTGAGGTTGAGAAATATCCCGAGCTAAAGGACCCACAATCCTGTCGTTATAAAGACAATGGCCAAAAAGATATTGCCTGGGGAGTAATAGCTCTTGAGATCGGCTCTTCAGGTGAGAAATCCAGCTTAATTACAGGCTGTTGACACATGATTTTAAGCTAATGCATAGGTGGAGAAAGTACAGATCTTTCAGTAAAAGTAGTAATAGATTTGCGTGGTCATCTGTTGACGAGCTGCAGTGCGACATGTCCAGTGTGTGCTAGGGGCAACACTTGATGCACCGCACAGCAGCAGCGCCGATGTGTTTTCAACTTAAGTTTTGAAACAAGTTTTAACTTTTGTTTGAATGTCAGTAAAATTTGTCGTTATATGGACATTCCCCTTACAGACATGTCTGAGCTAACTGCAACCCCTTGACATGAGCCAAAGACGTTTAGCCTTGACTCCAGCTCTGTATGAGCTGAAACGTTTAGCCACGAGAAGGCCCAGGGCTTGTAGGAAATTGTGTTCGTTTATGGCTGCTAAAAAACAAAATGATCAGATTAACAGTGATATTAGATCATTTTCAAAAAAACTAAACAAATGAAGTGAGCAACATGATGTATTGGGAAGGGCTCTGTTCTAATGCTGTGTTCCAGACAACCTAGAACTCAAAACCTCTTCAAACCTACTAGTAAAAGCAGAATGGAATGTCACTGATAGTTGGTATTCCTGCTAGTAAACTCGGGGCAAATCCATCTACCCTGACTTCATAAAGAAGCAGTTTTCTGATGTCACACAGCAATGCACAGAAGTGCACATTGTAAATGGTGAACCATCAAAACAATAATGCATTCTATCATACAGAAACATTTTGCATGTAAATTGCTGTCAAAATATGTCCACAGTGTTGTAGCTGGTTATGGTTATTCCTTTTTTCCTTCTTTTTCATTCATATATGCAAGAAGCAGTACTGCTGAGAGATCAATTGTGTTTACACTTGCTAAAGAAAAATCAGATTGCTACTGTCAGTCATGTCTTTTTGTTTGGCATCATGGACCTGGAATGCTTGGATGTTGGAAGTTGGAAATTTAAACCGGTAAATTCTGACCTCTGACTTTGACTGCAAGTATTATGCTGGATTTTTAGTCATGCGTGTTAGGAATGTCTGTGGGATTTTGAATGAGGTTATCTTGCCTCTGGGACAGAACCCAGAAGCTCTAGTTTTACTCGGGCTCTTGCTAGGTGGGGAAATGTATTTGTGTAATCTCACCAAGGCAGCAACATGAACACAAATGTCACAACTCAGAATTTGAAATAAATTAGAGATGCACGATATTGGATTTTTTTGTGGATATGTAACAACTTGTTTGACCGATAAATTATACCAATATCGATATTTCTGCTTTTTTCCTACCTCATTTTAGTGATCATCAAGTCTCTTCTGTAGTGGAATTAACATCATATTATGCATGCATACTCTTATCATGATGGCTCACCAGCAGATGGAGACATGAAATATAAGGCTTTTGTGCAAAATATGGAAGAGCATGTTGGTAGATTCTGGTTAATTTTAAAGCCAATATTGGCTGATACCGATGATGTGCTGATATTACTGTGCATACCCAAAATAAATAGATAAATTATAAGAACGTACATTAGATCTTGGGATATCCTTAACTTGGGAACATGACTGTGTTCAAAATAAGAGTTTATCCACTCTCACGGACAATGATTAAGTCATGATCTTTATGAGGTGCTGTAAAAGCGATTTGATGTATTACTTCTGAAAATTGTTGACTGAACCATGACAGTTGCACAGCTTTATTTTGCCCACTGTGAAAATGTGTTAGGTTGTGAAGACATAAGTTTCTGCAGGGACAGAATGCATGAAGTCAGTAAGTAAGTTACTACGTCAGTATCTGTTTTCATGAAAATGGTGCCTTTTAATAAGTGTTCCCAAATGTGACCGGGGGGGTTGTGTGTGTGGGTAATCTGGTTTCCATTGGTAATAATCTTAAATGTAAAGGCTGATCTGATTGTAAGTATAAACTATATCCTTACCATTCTAACCTTCATTGAGACTTTCACACAAAAAGTATCTTTAGGTTCTTGAATAATGTCCTGTAAATGCCCTGAAAAATGATTTCTGGAAGAGTGTGAACCCTGTTGAATTCCCCTGTGAATATCCCTCCATTGTGCTGCAACTAATCTCCTCTGCTGACTGTACTGAATCTGCTTGGTTCTTCACAGTAAACAGTGGGAACGTTTATGTTGACAAGTGCAAGGGATTATTTTCAAAGATTATTTCATTGTGCAGTTATCTAAAGCTGTGTGGCTAATTTGAGCACTTGAAAATGCCCTCTCTTTCAATGACATAAAACAAGCAGACCACCACTTATTGTCTTGCTGCTCACACTCTCTTTATGTGCATTAATTCTCTTTCTTCTTATGTCCCATTCTTTGGGTTTTCAGTGTACGTTCCATTGTTTAACTGCAAGCGCTGATTTCCCCTGACATCCTCAGCTAATGCCCTGCCAGGGGGATTTACCCTCCCACACACACACACACACACACATACACAGATGTGCACAACAAGTCATCAGTATTTCTTGGAGGGAAAACAGAGCAAACAAATTGGGGCACAATGATTCCAGCTTTTTATTCATATTCACATAATGAGATAACCTCTTCAAAAGGCAAAGAAACTGGAAGTTTTGTACCAAAACAAACAAGTTTGAAACTTTTTAAATATAAATGTCTTAATTATGCAACACGATCGCAGACTAGCTACGTAAACATTAATGCAAATGTCTTTCCAAGACAGAGCAGGTTGTGTTTAGAAAGAACCAGACTGGCTGGTAAATTGCAATAGCTCATTAGCTGGCCCAGCGAAGCAAAGCCTCTGATAAAGGAAGAGAATTTACCCCGAGGCACCCTCCCCAAACTCACACTGTGTGTCGGTCCCAGAAAAAAAAAAAAGTATCAAAAATCTTTTAAATCTGACAGTGAAAAGAATGCATTTCAGCGTTCGCTAAAATATAATTCTGGAATAAGTTGAGCGTGTCCTTGTGGCCCCTTCATCTCCTTAGGGTTCCAGCTTCTCTCTTGGTCTTTTTGTGTCCTCTCCCCTCATAAAATTTCAACAAGCAGCTCTACAGGCAATACTGCATAGTATACTTTAAATGAACAGTTCAACAGTTTGGGGAATAAGCTTATTCTTTGTCTTTCCAAGACTGAGATGAGAATATTATTATCACTCTAATGTCCACGCAACAAGTTCAAGTCAGGATATGGTTTACCTAGCTTAGCATATAGAATGGAAAAATAAAAGCTCAATTAACTACTACAAACTAAAATTAACTAAATAATTCATACATACAGTAAGTCTTGTTTGTTTTACCACCTCCATAAAGAGAAATGTAAATGTGACAATTTGAACTTTTAGGTAGAGTTACATGTTGAGGCTATTTCTTGACCAACAACAATTTAGCTTGAGTCAGGATATGTTTAGCTTAGCTTAATACAAAGACTGGAGGAAAGGGAAAACCGGGCCCCCAGGAAGTGCGCCAGGCTTTGAAGCCAATTTACGCAATGACGAAACAGTGGTACTGCAATTTCCAGGGTCTGTCATGTGATGCCATTATTGGGCCCAAAAAGACTTTATATTGTAGACTTACTTTGGGAAAGAGATGTCTATAAATCAGTGGATACGATTTTTTGAACGTCACAACCCCCACAAAATGACTCGCTCCATCATTGAGATTTAATACAGTCTTGCCGATAACATTTGGAAAGTCTAAAAGAGCTGCAAGATTAAATTATTTTATCCCCATTCAGATAAACAGAGCGCTAAACCGGGAGTCAGCCACTCAGGCATGCTCAGTTGTTGTTCTACTTACACCTCTAAATCTTAGTAGGTAACATGATGTATTTGCTTTATAAACAGAAATGTAAAAGTATTTTGTGATTTTAGGGGTGGTTACTTGTTGGAGCTGTTTTGGAACATTTTTTTAGTTAACAACAAACAGCTGCAGTGACACGTGCAGTCTTATCACAGAACTTGCCAGAAAGACTGAACTGCACTGAAGTTCTGCCTAAAATAAACATTTCTGTTCGTGTATTGGTTAAACAAACAAGATACAAAATGTTAATTGGTCAGCTTCAGAGTTGTTTGTTGGTAGGTTTTTTTTTTTCCATGCCTCCACGCCTGTTCTCGAGTTGTCCTTCCGTCTGTGCATCTGCGCGATATCTCAAGAATGCCTTGAGGCAGGGGCGATTCTAGGATCAGAGGTTTAGGGGTGCTAAGCACCCAGAGAGCTGCCCGGCCAGGCAAGATAAATTTCACTGTTTTGTACATTTTAACGCAATTTCATTCCCACATTTGTGAAAGAAAAACACTTTTTGGGAAAGTCTGTGACTAAACCATCAAAACTGATAAAGGTTATTTAAAAGGTGCTGAGCCACAGCAAAAGAGGAATGGACTGGAATCATAAAAGGAACATATCATAACCCTAATTTCTGGGGGAAGACAACTCATTTTGATACAGCAGCTCCTCAACATACACATAAACAGTATGTATGTTTCTGGAGTAAACCAGCCCCCTATAGTGAGTACCAAAAATACCAAAAATACTAATAAGAATACTAATAAATAAAGTCCTCTCTCTGCTCCTCTCTCTCTCTTTGTACTGTCAACCAAAAGGCAAATAACCAAACAATGCATTTTATATCTAATAAGAGCTATAAACTGATACATTGATCCAACTTATAACATCATTCTAGATAGATAGACCATTTGATCTTACACTCTTACCTGAACCTGGCTTTTTTTTTTTGAAAAAACAATCTTATATCCATGATGAGGCTGTCTGTCTGTCTGTACACACACGCGCACACACACACACACACACACACACACACACACACACACACACACACACACACACACACAATAGGAGTTATAATGTTAATGGGCATCCAGTCAGTTAGCTAGTCATAGCTAGCACCTTGGCTTTAATATTAACACATGCACATGACACAACAGCTAGCGTCTCTCCAATTCAAACAGAGGACAGTGGTACTGACCACCTGTAGCTAGAAAAAATGTCAGCTAACTCCTACCTGACAACATAAACAGTGACCTACGATTAAATGCGGCAAAAATGAGGACTGGTAATGATAATAATGTGTTGGTATTGAGTGGTAGAAGTTAAGAAATGTGCCACATATCCTGGTTTAAGCCAGGTACTTATACCACTACTGCATATCACCCACTCTGGAAGGCAGTGCATTGCTCTGTGCAGATACAGCGCTCAGAGCCTGGCTGGGTCGTGGAAAGGTGGGAGGGATGGGGTGGATCAAACCATTTTTGAGGCATTTTTGTTGTTAAAATATTATGTTTCAACCAAGTACTGTATGGTTTTGACACTTTTCTAGCTTCTTAAAAAAGGACATACAGTAAAAAAAAATTAAATAAATATAAATCTCTCAAATTTTAGGGGTGCTGGGATTCAATTTAGGGGTGCTTCAGCACCCCCAAAAATGGACTAGAAACGCCTATGCCTTGAGGGAATTTCCTCAAATTTGGCACAGATGTCCACTTGGATTTTAGGATTAACCAATTAGGATTTGGTGGTCAAAGGTCAAGGTCACTGTGACCTCACAAAACCACAAAACATGTGTTTGGACATAACTCAAGAATTAATACGCTAATTATGACAGAGTTTCACACAAATGTCTAAAAGGATAAATGATGAGGTAATGACATTTTATATACAAAAGGTCAAAAGCCAACTTCACTGTGACATCATAATGTTCAACAAAAAAACTTCTCTGTCCATTGTCATTGCCAGCGGAGGCTATGACCATATTTCACACCAGACATACTTAGGTCAGATACTTACTGGGTGACACTATGGTTGTCCACCTTGAAACTGTGTTGATTGTTGAGAACTTTGGTGCTTGCGAGTTGAAGATGTGTGTGAAGAATCAATATTCCGAATTTGTAGCCTCTTAGCATCATACTTTATATCTGAAGCATTCTCTAATGTCATGGCAACAGATGAGTCTTGACAGACATGGGTGCAAACTGTACTTGACTAGTTGGCGGAGGCATAGCGATGACTCTAGTTTCACTTTTGGGAGAGCCAGGCTAACTGTTTCCTCCTGCCTCCAGCCTTTATGCTAAGTCAGGCTAAACACGCCCTGACTCTGACTCTGTACTTGACACACAGACGTGATTGATATCAGTCTTTTTACCTCGCTTTGAGTAAAAAATATGCTTCCTTTACAAATTATTAAAGTGCATTTCCCAAAATGTTGACCTGTTTCTAAAAAAACATGATACATAGTATAAATGAGTGGGCTGTAGAGGTGTTCGTAGGTGTATTTCTAAACTTTGGGATATTTTCGAACAGGCGAGCTGTTTCCCCTGCTTCCAGTTTTAAAAACAAGCTGGGTAAACAATGTCCTCACTCACATAATATTGATGTATTATCCTAGTCAGCAAACAAGCATATTTCCCAAAATGTTGAACTAAGCCATTTATTCTCTCCTCTCTCCTAAAAAGTCCCTCTCATTCTCTCCTTGCCCAGGACGAGTCTCTTTCTTCTCTTCTGGCTCAGAGAACCTCCACCGCGTGGAGAAGGTGACATGGGGGACGCGCTTCGCCATCACCGTGTCCTTCACCTGCGACCCTGCGCACGCCATCTCAGACCCCACCATGCCCTGAGGCACACACGGGTGACAGCGCTGCTCACTGGCTGGAACAAGCCCTATAACAAAGAGGGGGATCACAGGGGAGAGATGAGGAAGGAAGAAGTGAGACTTAACTCGTAACATTGATGTCCTGTGGCTGCACGGTCAATATCTGCAATTTTCTTTTATTCTTCAGATATTGACTTGCTGCCCCTCACTGATTGTGTTCCAGAAAAAAGCACATACATTCACCCTCTCTTCTGCAGAGGTGTTTCTTCTCTCTTTTATCTTTTTATCCAATTTTCTACAACAGTGTCTTTTTTATTGTGCCATCATAATTGCCAGAATGAGGCATTTTTGGGTTCTCAGCACATTTCCACAGTCTGTTCCTCTTGATCATTTGGGGGACAGCTTGAGCAAAGACTGCCTCTCCACTGTAACAGTTTCAAAGAGGCTAAAGTGGGATTGTGTTTTCAGTGTTGCGGTGTTTTTCATCTTATGGAGAGCTGTCAATTCCTTGAAGAAGAGATATAAATCTAGTGAATCACCTACTGACTCAACCTTTTATCACAGAAACCCCACTCATACTCGCTCCCACCTGTGACCAAGGAGGTGTTTTCTTCTAAGAAGAACCCTTTTCTTCTCCAAAAGTGATTGCTCTTTCTAGTGTTACTATTTACTTCAATGTGGTCGGTGATGATGGTATAAAATAAAATACTGACAGAACCTGAAACATTTTTGTCTCTTTGCCTTATTTTTAGCACACAAAACTTTTGGTCTTTCATCTATTTCCCCTCCAGAAACATGATAAGAAACCAGCACACTTCAGTAACAAGATGAATTCTCAATTTTCATCACATTTTCCAATATTCCCTATGCATACCTCTATTGATTGCTACTGTACTAAAGCCCTACTTCCTTTGTGAGCCAGACAGTTGAGGAATTGCTTGATTGATCAAACACTATCATCTGCTCAACAACTTGCCGTGCTTGCCTTTCTTATTTTCCACACAACTGCTCAGAACAATCATCTCCATTCTCATTTGAGCCGCCACTGTGTACCTACAATATATGCCAAAAATCTATCTAGCTATTCATCCATCCATCCATCCATCCATCCATCTATCTTTATATCTTAATCTATCTTCATCTATCAAGTTAAGGAAACTTGATAGATGAAGATTAAAATAGTAGTAGTATAATTTTGATCATGGCTCATGTGTTCAATCACTGCACACTTACATTGTGCTGGGAGTGTACCTACTCTGAAATAGGAGCTAAAAACATCCCTCAAAATGGGTTCTCAGAACTGCAGTCATTCCTTGTTCATGTGGTGTGGGCACAAGAAAACTTTGTTCTCAGAACTATGAAAAGATTCCTCTCTTCCGAAAACGCCTATTATTGCATGCAACTCTATTGTTCAGGTCAATCTAAAATACCAGCAGCTTCTTTCATTTTAAGACCATACAACTGATTGTACATGTTAATTCAATTTACTGTACTTCACATATATGTAATACACATATGCAAACCCTGCTACTACATTTGAGAAATCTGAAAGTATTTTTTTCTACTGCTACAGCCAGCCATTGACTTCCATTCATTTCTGTACAATATGAATAAAAATCTATCAGCAACCACTGTTAGAGTTGTTAGAGTGGGGTCAGCCATCTTTTTTTTGTTATTGTTATAAAGTAATTTTTTAAATAATTTCTGGGCCACTGGCTTTGAAAATGTCATATTATCTCCTTACTATCATAAATGTATTAGCAAACAGTGGCTTATTTACACAACCAGTAGACAGAATAACATGCATTGTTAGTGTTGTGTTTCTGGCTACCTGACAAATCCAAGTCCAATATTCACTCTCCTTTTTCTGCTGGAGTGATCTTCACGTTGGCTCGTTAGCTGCTAAATGCCTCATTACATTCACCAGCTATTTGCTAGCTTTGATTATAAGCTGTTTGGTGTGTACAGTAGGTTTATTAATGCAACATTCATTAGGGGAGGGGAGAGTTAACAAAAACCAGAAAACTTAGCTGAAAGACACTAAAATGGTCCAACCAGCTGAGGAGAACAGCAGAGTCAGGTGATACTTCTCTGAAGGTTTCATTTATGCTCAGCGTTAGATGTGTGTACACAGACTGATGGAACCTACTGTCCTTACCCTGCCCCCTCCAACCCAATATTGGAATAAACTCCATTCTGCTGTCTCTAAATTTGTTTGGCATGGGAAGCGCCCCCGTCTCAAGCTTTCCCTGTTAGAGTGAGCTAAAGCTGATGGTGGCCTTTCGCTACCTAATTTCAAACTTTACTACTGGGCTTTCACACTACGTCCGCTTCTTAAATGGTTTGACCCAGCAGCCAATGTGTCATGGCGCGAACTTGAGGAAAGTTTGGTTCATCCAACTGAGCTGAGAGATCTTCTATATTCGAATGTAACCACTAATCAATGTAGGGTTCGTTTCGGGCCTATTATTTCCCAGCTAGTAACTGTCTGGAGAGCTGCAGAAAAACTTTGTAAGATCACTTCAAAATGGAATGCACTATCCCCTGTATTCAACAATCTTGGTCTTCTAGCAGGTGGACGTCCTATTACGTTTCTGGGTTCGAGCTCTAGAGGGATTCACACACTTGGGGACTTATTTGGTGAGAATGGGCTACGCTCTTTTCAGGAATTACGTTTTAATTTACCTGGTACCTCTTTCTTTTTCTATTTGCAACTGAGATCATCTATGAAAGCCTATTTTTGTGTTTCCTTTGTGTTTCCCAATTTTGTAAAATGTAATTTATGACTGCCCATGTTTCCAAGATTTCCAATAAAAATAAAACATTTGATCACAAAAAAAGGTACATTCTTAAAACCTTCTCAACCATCGCCTTGTTTGTTGTTGACAGAAACTTTAGGCTGTGCCCAGAGTTCCCACGATCATGGAAAACCTGGACAAGTCATGAAATTTTACAACCTCATTTTCCAGGCCTGGAAAAATCATGGAATTAATAAAAATCTTTTAAAGTTTTTGGAAAACTCATGGAATTTTGTTGAAATTATTTGTTACAGTAATCTTCCACAGAAAGCTTTCCACTTAATATACCATCAAGTTTATTTTTTTGAAGTTAGCCGTTGACATAATGTAGCTCTAATATGTGTGAACTTAGGGGTGCATGATATATCGTTTGAGCATCGACATTGTGCTGCACAAGAGTCGTTTCGAAGGACCTGCAATGTCAAGTAAAGCAAATGAACTCATACAACTTATTTTAAGCTTGATATGGAAATAGAAAACTTGCACAGTTCTCATTTTCCATGACTTATACCAGCCAAGCCCTTGGCTTTTAGAATTACGCTTATATGGGACTAGTGTGGTGCCGTTTTCTTACGGGAAGCCAGACTTTCCTGCATGTGTGTGTGTGTGTGGAAAAGTACCGCAACAAGGCTGGCAAGTGCAGCAGACAGTGAGGTGCATGCTTTCCCGAAATGAAAATTTTATCATGGGTCCTCAATAAGTCATAGCCTGGAAATCCAGACCCAAATCTAGAAAGATTTAGGGTCTGGCCATGAGTAACGAAAATGGCCCAACTCGAGGGGCGGCACCAAGCATGCATTTGAAAATATCACTGCATGCAATTGGATAACACTACGACCAATCAGAAGAATACACGGGGTGACTTATCAGAGCTTAGCTACCAGCGGAGCTACCTGGTAGATTAGACTCTTGCCACATCCAGTCGGCAAAACAGCAAAAACGTCCTTCTTGCAAAGGAAGGATTCGAGCGCCGTCTTCTGTTCCTCTTTTAGAGAAAAAGCCAAGTCTAACTCGTTCATTGTAGCGGCCAAAGCCGTTTCAAACAACTGGAGTTCATCCGTAGCCATCTTGCAATGTTTACTGACTGACTCCGGACTTCGTTGTTGCAGAGCTGTCATCATCTGTTTAGCTCGCCTCTGGCCCGCCTATATCAGATACACCGATGTGATTGGTGCAGCTCGGCTCCAACGGCATGGGTAATGAGCATCATTACTGATTGCCAGAGTGACTCGCTGAGCAAATTCAAATTGTGCTCTCGCGAGAACTCTGGATTTCCAGGGTAAATAAGTCATGGAAAAGTTTGAAATTTTGTCCATGAAAATGTGTGGGAACCCTATCTGCCCTTTAGTGTCATTTATTGGCTGTATCTATGCCATCATAAAGGACGCATGGAAGTATGAGGGCAGTGATGTTTATAACATTTAAAACCGACGTATTTATTTGTGTCGATAAGGGGAGCATAAGTAACTCCATTCACAGACACATTTGACCCTTTGTTAATATTAAAATATTGATTAATGCAGCTTTAAAACTACATCACCAAACAAAAAGAATACAACACTGACAAATATAAACCCAGGCTTGATATTAACTGTAATGGGATTGTGAAGAACAACAGAACAGCACAACTGAAGCAAGTTATAAAATTGCAGTTGATTTGTAGTTAGGGAGCACTTGCCAACACACTGGTGGACAGCGTCCTTGCTGTGCTTGTAACATAATTACATTTACGTCATCTCAGGGAGAACAAGGCATACTTATAACTTCACATCCACTGCAGATACACAGCTGACAGCTAATGTTCCCTTAGCACAATATTGCTCTTCTCAGCTCCTGAGGGACCCCTTATCACATTCATTCATTAGTGTTGAGAGAAGCATAACGGTAGTTCTTTATGCGGAGGTGGGAGGAATGCCAGATTTTGATGGAATGGGGATGGTGCTAGATATATAGTATAAAGGCAAAACAGACAATGTATCTGCATCAATGTGACAAAGTCATTCACACCTGTCAAATGTGCTTCAGCATGTTAAAAGTTTTTCTTTTTAATCTACTCAGATTACAAGCAGAAACCTGGTGGTGTTGGGTAGTTTTCTCATTCAAGGAGTCATTGATCTCCTTTAATCCTCAAGGTAAACATTCTGGTCACTGTAAAGAAGCACACAATCATGTTGTAAGGCTCTTGTGGCATATTGATCAACCAAGTCAGAGGATTCTTTGAAGGTCTAAACCTCAGTAGACATCTTTTATCATATTCATTTAACACCCATTTACCGCTGTCAAGATTAGTTAATGATTTCTGTGTGTGTTACAGAAGACTGTAAACTGTTTTTTTTAACAATCTAGAAAATTGTGCTGACCCCATAACCTCAGCTAAAGACTCAAGTGCTGAAATCAATCTCAGCAAGACCTTTATTATAAAGTGGAAAGCAGTGGACCATACGCTAAGCCCTGCACCTGTCAAGAATACGCCTTTACAGTGACACTTGTAATTTTTAACAATTTTAGACAAAGGCAGACGAAAGCAGGCTTGTCATCAACTGGTGACCGTCAATTTTGTCAATTGCATGGAGAGGCTTCATGGTTTAATCAGCTGTATTTAGCTAACTAATTCAGCCAACATTAGCTTGACTTGTTGGTTGAAAACTGGCTGACTTTTTAATGTTTCCAGCTAAATTTTTGGAAAAGGGTCTTCAATACTGTCTACACTTGACGGCTGCTTATGCTAAAGGTTTGGGGCTAAAGCCAGAACACAAGAAAAATTAGGTATCTCCACCAGTTGATGATGTAGAAGACATAGAAACAGAGAAATAGCACTGTTGTATTGCAGTATAGAGCTAGTTAGTGATAGTATTTTACAGAGATGGGGGACTCGAGTCACATGACTTGACTCGAGTCAGACTCGAGTCGCAAATATGATGACTTGAGACTTGCTTGACTAATGTTGATAAAAGACTCGACTTAGATTTTGTATTCATGACTTGAGACTTGACTTTGACTTGAGACAGATGACTCGAAAGGACTTGGCTTTAATTCAGTATTAAAGGCACGCTAAGCACCGTTGGGCGTCACTTCTGTTTACATTCAACAATGTTATCAAACACAACGGAGCTAACTCGCCCCTCCCCCCCTCGTCCTCCGTGACTCTGTCATGAACGAGCGATAGCTGCTAATTACCCTGGATTTACACACCTGTTCAAGGGATAGTGTACCCAACATGAAATTTCTCCCATTATCTACTCACCCTCATGCCGATGGAGGATCACGTGAAGTTCTAGATTCCTCACATCACCTTCTGGAGATCTAAGGGGAGAGGAGGTAGCAACAAAACTCCACCTAATGGAGGCTCATGGCGCCCCAGATTAAAATGTCCAAATATACATAATTGAAACCACAAAATATCTCCATACTGCTCGTCCGTAGTGATCCAAGTGTCCTGAAGGCCTGACATAAAAAGTTGTTTGGAAAAACATCATTTGAACTCTGTTTTTAGCCTCATTGTAGCCTGTAGCTCTAACTGCTTCTCTGTGCACCACGTTCACGTGTGTGCACTTGCGCAAGACCATGAGACATGGGCACCACGACGTTCATGTGTGTGTGCTTGCTTTCGCTGGTCTTGCACTGGCTGGTTGGTAAAGCCTGGACCCAGATGTTTTTGTTGCCATTTGCGGAGCCTGAGCTGCCTACAGAGACCGGACTTTTTCACAGCATATTCAGAGGACATGTAGCTAGCGAATCGTGAGGAGATGTTTGCTGTATGTGACATATGACTTGACTTGTGACTTGCTTGACCTGAGCAATGACTCGACTTGACTTGCTTGACTTATAGCAGGGACTTGACTTGCTTGATTCTCACCACAGCTAACTTGGAACTTGCTTGAGACTTGAAGGTAAAGACTTGAGACTTGCTTGTGACTTTCACATGTGTGACTTTCCCCCATGTCTGGTATTTTAAGTATAAAAAGGAAAAATTTAAGACCAGACTGTTATTTCATTATAACATAACCTATTTTCTTATATTTAAATAGAATAAAAAATATTAAATATAATCACCTTTAATGTAACAAAAAAGGCATTGTGTTTGACAAATGTAATGCCATCCCAGACAAGTCTGGTTGCCATCGATTGGCCACAGAAAGTGAAAATGTAATTTTGGTTGGCGTGGGCTTTACACCAAAGAAGCAAAGATGAGCCTTATGTCTCTGTGGTGCAACCAAACATTGACACAGCCCTATGATAAAACTAACTAGTTTTAGCATATTGTTTAGTGTGGACTTTGCACCTTAACTTAAACAAGAACTTACATGTAGATGGCGCAACAGGCTGCTGGATAGAATCTCTAGCGTTATGCTAAACTCGGAATAAATACTACACAGTACTGTGCTTTCATCAACATGGCTTTTTTAAAATAACACCCAACCCAGCAAAATGTTGTAAGCTAATGATATGCTCCGGCCCCCAGGAAAACCACTCAGCAGTGGAGAAAATGTTTCCCAGTGGCCACTCATGGTATTGCAGCGAAAAAAATCCCCTGTAGCCCAGAGAGCATTTTCTCCATACACCACTGTTATAAAGGAGACGACTGTAAAACTGTTGACAGGACACCTCCAACTGCAAACAAGGTCAATTATGAATTTTTGAGCCATGGTGGGTTTATATTTGTAAAACTTTCCTAAGCCCAGAAAAGCGATTAAAATATCGGTGATGTCATCACAGTGTAAAGTCTATGAGCTAAGCAGGAACTCACAGGCAAGGCCAGCAGCAAAAACAACTGAGCATATTTAGTGGGCTGCACACTGCTGAAGTCATCCCAGAAGCTAGAAAACTTTTTTGGCATATGCGCCAGGCGAGGTAAGTGTCATCTTGGCATCATCTAGTTATTATTGAATTCTATGAATATGCTACAGCCTGGCTCTGAAAGTAACACTGGGCTACTACTTTGAGTAGTTCGCCATACATTCTAACTTTTGCACCTTACATTCCAGTAGATGAACACATTGCTTCATCCACTCTTTAAACTTATGCTGCTGTCAGGCTGAAAAAAGACACCACCCTCCAAACTATTTAAAAACAGAGCATTTCTCTTATTACAGCTCACAACACTTGAACATGTGGAAAAATACAGAGCTTTGCAAACCTGCTGTGCCTAGTTACAGTTGCTAAGCAAAGATGGGACAGTCATTGTTTGGGGAAGGGGTTTAACAAACAGTTGGTTGTATGTCTCCTGCTTTTTCATGGTCTTGCCTTAAATTAATACTGTAAATAGTTTTTACAGTCTAGTAACTCCAGGTCCATGTATGACGCATACTTCTGGAGAGATCAGTGTAATTGGAGCCGTCATTAGCCGGTAAACTGAATGTTCGATGAAGTAAGTGTGCTTGAACTTTTACTCATGATTGCCAAGCCAGTGGCAGACATAATAAGCAATGATACAGCATCAATTATGGCATTCTTCAGGTAATCTGAGCAAAAAATGGACTCATGATACAACATCTCACTGTCAAAATCTTCTATCATGTCATGAGCTGTGTAATTAATTGCACTGTGTCTGATTACCACCATTATTATCATTGGCTTGTGCAAACTGGGCCTATTACATACCGGCGTCCGCCGGGCCAAGTGAGGAGTCAGACTCTGCTGACTTGACTAATCCCTATTTAATGAAACTCTTGGAAATGTCTGCCAGTAGAAGCAGCTCACACACAGCTGTAAACCCTAGCTGGATGGTAGTTCAATCCCACTCAGACAGCATAGGAAGTAAATGTAATATCTAAGGTCCAAAATGTCATTCTAAAGCTAAATAAGCAGCACGGTCTCAAAGAAATATTTGAAATGGACACAGACTTGTAACCTAAAATTACGTGGTGGTGGGCTTGAAATGTGTTAAAATTACGTTCTGGCAAAAGAGTCAATTTCATATATCTACAACCACATTCATCTTTTACGTCCAGAGTCATTTAACTCAATAAAGAGCTTTTGGGAGAAGGATTTCGGGGAGAGGAAGTTTGGGTGGAGATTTTACAACGTGTACACAGATCTTCTATTTGTATAAGACATGGTCTTATTTAATGTATATTGGTACATGGTACCTACTACACTAAGGCCTGGCTGTCTAAGATCTATGATGGTGTTTCACCTGTCGATAATCCCCTGCAAACCTCATATGTATGTTTTGGCTTGCCCATCTCTACATAATTTTTGGATGGAGATTTTTGATTTTCTATCAGAGATGACTGGGGAAAAAGTAGAACCTAATGCTCTCAGTGCATTGTTTAGGGTCTTCCCTTCATTGCCATCTCTCTGCATCCAAAAAAGATGTCTTAGCCTTTGTCATCCTATTGGCTAAAAAACTAATGTTGACCAATTAGACATCAATAGTACATCCTCTTTTACCCTCTGAATATGAGACATCCTTTATTTTTTTTAAATTGCAAAAAATCTGACTTTCATTATTTGGTTTCTCCAATAAATGTGAAACCCAATAAATAAACTTAGAGAAAACATTTCCATGCTGACAACACAAAACCAATGCAAATGCAAAGTCAACTTTTGTTGTGGTGGCCGCACAGATTAAGTATAAAGAGCAAGAAACTCTGCCTAAAGTGGCTGATGGGTCAAACAAGCGTGGACTTTCAACCAGGAGACTGCTGTACATGTCCTGAAACAGTCAATGCAGTTTCATAACTTTATGGACTTCACATAACTATGCAAAGTACTTTACCTAGCTATGCAAAATACGTACGTTTACATTACTTACGTCTTGTACATAGTTATTTTAACCAAAACCACGGTCTTTTCCTGAACTTAACCAAGTATTGTTTGTTCTCTTAACCTTACCAAGTGTTTCTTTCACTAAATCTAACCAAACAGAGAAAGTTTCACAACATTAATAATGTGTTTGAGACTGCAACCATTCATAATAGACTTTGATTGGCATTGTTTTCATGATTCCACCGCGTTATTTAACACATTTAATGCCCACCACCAAATAATGCGTTGTTAAGAAGTTGTGTCCATTTCTCGTACGTCTCTGAGACCATGTTGAAACAGGGTGGCATGGTGGTGCAGTAGTTAGCACTGTCGCCTCGAGAGTTCTGGGTTTGAACCCTCCAGCCAGCTGGGGCCCTTCTGTGTGGGTTTCTCAGGGTTCTCTGGTGTCCTCCTACAGTCCGAAGACATGCCTGTTAAGGCCCTGAGACACCAAGCCGACGGTCGACCAAAGTCGGGCTGTCGGTGAGCGTCTGTCGGCCTAGTTTTTGCGGTGTGTCCCGCACTGTCGGCCCTTCGGCGTTTTCGGCTTTTTGGCCAATTGAGCATGTTGAATTGGTGGCAGAGCTAGTCGGTGAAAGAGATCACTCTGATTGGCTGTTCAGGTTTTATTCCCTCGCCCCTGTAGCAAGTGAATCTGCCTGTAGTGAAACCGGGGCTAACCGGTGCTTCCTCCACAGGCTCCACTTCACTTAGCTGCCCGACAGATCCACTGCCTCTCCCACTTTAACCTGAATAACAAACCAGAGCTAGCTGGGAAGCTAGCGGAGCATTAGCCGCAGCATGACGGAGGGACGCACAGCCAGTTAGCCTCCGCTAGTCTCTGAGCTAGCCCCGGCTCTCCGTTTGGATCCAACCAGAGCACCGAGCCCTGGTTTGTTATTCAGGTTAAAATGCGAAGAATCAGCGGGTTTATCGGGCAGCTGAGTGAAGCTGAGTGAAGTGGAGCCTGCGGAGGAAACACCAGGACCGTCTGGATGTAATAGTCCGTGGAGGTGCTGCGGTGCTCGGCCTCACAGATAGGTAACACCTCTGCTGTCAGGATGTACCACTCTGTCACTCCACTCTCTCTCACGCAGGCTCAGAACGTATGTGCCACTTGGCCGTCGGATGTAGTCTTTGTAGTGTGTTCAAATGCAACTGACACAGGGCGACGTGAGGCGACGTAGACGATGCAACAGTTGGCTTTCGTCACCGCTAGTTCTTTGATGTCGGTTTGGTGTGTCCGCACTTTTAGGTTTATAGGTCACTTTTTGTCTGTAGGTGTGAATGTGAGCATGAATGGGTATCTAGGGTGTGCCCCAACTCTCACCCAGTGTCAGCTGGGATAGGCTCCAGCCTCCTCGCAGCCCTAAATAGGGTAAGCAGTTACAGAAAATGGATGGTTGGATGTGTTCAAATACTACAAGGACTGAACTGCACATTACAGCAGTATAATCAGTGGCACTCTATAATATAGAAATACAGTGTCTCTATGTGACTGTGGCCTTGATCACACCTAAAACTGTAGTGATACCTTTAAGATTCTTGGCAGAAAGTCATTTTCTCCAAAACATGGGCACAATTAAGAACCAAAAGTTATTGTGTATTTAATAGCAAATATCACAGCTGATTTTAATTTAAGCCACAAGCTCAAACACCTACACAGTTTTAGATGGAGGTCAAGCGCAAGGACACAGCTTGATAAATGTTAAAACTAGGATGTGAAAGCACAGCTATTATCTGTAAAGATGAAAAGTCTCCAGTTTCTGTCCAACAGAGGTGATATGACAGACTCCTCTGGTTGGATTTTAACAACACCTGAGGAGATGACACCCGCTGGCACTGTATTCTGTCATTTTAAAGGTCACATCCTGCAACTATGAATATCATTTTCACTTCCAAATATCTTTTAAGTGAATAGATGATGCTCAATCGAAAAAAAAGGAAGTATTTTTTATCTATTCTGACAGCTCTCTGTCCTTCCAAACCATACACTGTTTTCAGTCACAGGTTCCAGTGCTCATTAAAGTGGCGCTCCAACATTTTTACACATTAAAGTCAGTATATTAGTCATGAGGACAGATACTCACCCTTTGAAAATAATTATATAATGTATTCTGTGGCTCTGTGGAGCTTTGTCAAGTCTAAAAAATGAGAGTACTTGAAGGACATCACTTAAGTTGTCTCAGCTTTTGGTAAGGGACTATAACCTTTTGACAGAATGAAAGCAAGTGAAGTTTTTTAATGTTTTTGCCAAAGCTTAGAAGCATTAAGCAGACATCTGCTTCGATGAAAACAGTAAGATGTGAAAATGGGGATTGGTTACGTTTATGTAGGGCTGAGGGATATGGAGAAAATCAGTTATCACAATATTTTTTACCAAATACCTTGATATTGATATTGCGATAATGTTATAGGGTTGACTATTGGTGATTTCACAAAATATTTACACAAAAAGTTTTTTGATAATCAACAGTAATGTAGATATAATGACTAAGTTGTAAAGGCAAATAATGAACCAGCTAGAACAGTCTGGTAAGTTCATAAAATTGCATCACTTAACTGTAATGCAGCCTTTAAAACCAGGAAAAGACAACACTTACAGTATAACGGTATCCAAAATCTTATAGATATCTAGTCTTGTTAACCTAGGGCTGGGCAATACTGGTATTGTGACATGAGTAGTTTGATGTGATTGATTGATCAGTAACATCAGGATAAATTGTAATGTTCCTTGTTTTGGTGTCATGACCAAAACTTTACTGTTTGGGTTTAGTCTCACTGCCCTCGTCAGTGTTGTTTCTACATACAGCAAGCAGCTGTTCTCAGCTAAATTCTTTAAAAAACACTCAGCACTACTTGCCCAGCACCAAATTGCAGACAGACACAGTTAGCAGCTAGCTTGTGAACATAGTGGAGCATTTACCTCCAGACCTTTGGATCCACCCACTCCACCAGATTCAAGTTGACTGATTCATCTAGTATTGTGCCATGAAAGTGTTTTTTTGGTTAAAAAAAACCCCAAAACGATTCAAGGAGCGATGAGCCAATCAGTGTTTCGGATCAAGCCATGCACCTATGAGAAGTAATAACAACAATGGCAAGCACTATAGACTATGAAGATATATGCTGCTTTCGAGGATTTTTGTAAATCGGCATGTCTTCTCAATAATGCCCAGCACTGTAGTTTGTTTTACTTTGCTCTGGTCCACTCTTAAACCCCCGGCATAACAAGTACGTCACTGTGGACTGAAAATGACATCAGATTCAGGCGGATAGGTTGGTCTCTGGTGATTGGTTAGAGAAAATCAAAACTCCCTTCTCCAAGGAAATCGGTTATTTGACAGCAATGTCAGGCTGAGGACAGAAACGTAGTGTAAAAAGTTGACAGTTCTATCTAATATCAGGCAATAATGGACTGACATTCATCAGTTGGCCAGAAACACAACTCAAAATGAATGCCTGCTGCTCTGTGTCTGCTAGATTTATAAATAGGTGACTATTCCCTGACGCTCTTCTCATATCAACATTACATGGTAATAATATGTTAATACAGCTTGCACTGCCCCCATGTGGCCAAAAAATCTATTAATGTACAATTCCACAAAAGTTGTATAAAATGTCAATAAAAACAGTATGCAATCATTTGCAAATCATTTTCAACGTGTAGTCAATTGAATACAGTACATAGTTAATATATTTAATGTTCAAACTGATAAACTTTACTGGTGTATTGTGTTGCTTTATTGTACATATTAAGTCATTCTGAGTTTGATGCCTGCAAAACTATTCAGAAAAAGTTGGGACAGGGCAAGAAAAGACTGGGAAAGTTGTGGAATGCTCAAAAAACACCTGTTTGGAACATTTGATGGGTAAAACAGGTTAATTGGTAACAGAAGATGGTATTATTATTGGATATGAAAGGGGCATGCCTAAAAGACTGATTCACAAGCAAGGACAGCGCAAGGTTCACCACTTTGTGAAAAACTGCGTGAGCAAATCATCCAACACTTTAAGATCAATGTTTCTCAACACACAATTGCAATGACTTTAGGATTTCAACATCTACAATCTATAATATCATCAAAAGATTCAGAGAATCCAGAGAAATCTCTGCATGTCAGGGGCAAAGCTGAAAACCAACACTGCTCATGACCTTTAGCTCCTCAGGTAGAACTGCATTAATAACTGTCATGATTATATAAAGAATATCACTACTTGGTCTCAAGAACGCTTTGGTAAACCATTGTCCGTAAACACAGTTCGTCGCTTTGTCTACAAATCCAACTTAGGACTCCAACATGCAAAGTAAAAGCCATTTATCAACAACATCCAGAAACGGTGTTGACTTCTCTGGGCCTGAACTCATCTGACATGGACTGACACAAAGTGGAAAAGCGTGCTGTGGTCTGACGAGTCCACATTTCAAATTGTTTTTGGAAATCATGGACATCAGGTCCTCCAGGCTAAAGAGGAAAAGGAAAATCCAGATTGTTACCAGCTCAAAGTTCAAAGCCAGCATCTGTGATGGTATGGGGGAGTGTTGGTGCCCATGGCATCATGGGTAACTCACATCTGTGGCACCATGAATGCTGAAAGTTACAAACAGGTTTTGGAGCAACATCTCCCTGCTTTGTCCAGCAGCACAATGACAAGCTACATTCAGCACGTGTTACAGTTACAACAGTGTGGCTTTGTAGTAAAAGAGTGCTGGTACTAGACGGGCCTGCCTGCAGTCCAGACATATGTCCTATTGAAAATGTGTGGCACATTATGAAGCACAAAATGCAGCTCCCAGACTGTTGAGCAGCTAAAGTTGTATATTAAGCAAGAATGAGAAATAATTTCACTTTCAAAACTTCAACGAGTGTCCTCATTTCCCAGACACTTACTGAATATTGTTAAAAAAA
This sequence comes from Epinephelus moara, assembly GCF_006386435.1. NCBI lineage: Eukaryota > Metazoa > Chordata > Actinopteri > Perciformes > Serranidae > Epinephelus > Epinephelus moara. The sequence goes on along the minus strand of NC_065518.1, from coordinate 29,075,182 downwards.
CAGGTGAAGTAACACAGTGGTAAACATACCCCTGTTCCAACTTTTTATGGAACGTGTTGCAGGCATCAAATTCAAAATATTTACAAGAGAAAATAAGGTTTACCAGGTTGAACATTAAATATCTATTCTTTGTATTGTATTCAACTGACTATAGATCAAAAGGACTTGCAAATCAATGCATTCTGCTTTCATGTAAGTTTTAAACAGCATTCCAACTTCTTTGGAATCAGGGTCGTAGCTTAAAAGGCCATAACTGATGCATACAAGTCTAGTTTTGATGAAACTTGCATTTTCTCTTTTCTGATTGGTTAAAGGAGTACCTACATGGGGAATGACATGTTTATTGCCCATTAATTGTTACATTGTTAGATGTTTGTAGCTTGGACTAAATGTACAGACTCACCTTTCCTCAATCACTACCTGGTTAATTATCGTGTTACTGTATATTACGAATAATCAAATCTGTCCAAGTTCTCTGTCTTTGGGGATTACAGTGTTACAATGTAGCAAAGTTAAAAGTGTCTCCCTCCTGCACAGGGATGAACAGATTTTTAAGGCTCAGGGGAAAAATCAACAAATCCCTCCAAGATTTATCATGAATCTTGAATGTATGCAGCCATAAGCTGATAAGTCCCACAGATCGTATCCAGAATTTGCATTGAGGAAATGCTGTGAAGAGGTGTCAGACTGTGTGGGGAGAAGTGAAAGAAAGAAAGAAAAGCAGAGGCCATTTTTCCACATCTATGCTGTGACAATGTTTGTGAAGCACCAAGGGACTGGCTGCAATGAATTTATGCATGAGATTGTGACATTTGACATGCAAACACACACAAAAGTCAAAGTCTACCAAAGTGTTGCAATCCCACCTGGGACATTAGTTTGAAAATGTCACGGCTCTCGATATCATTCAGATTGTATTCATAATCATAAGAACTGTGACACCACGGATGTTTTTTTCTGTCACAGTGGGTGTTTGCGGAACACAGCAGCCGTGTCCAGACGTGCATAATATACCATCCATCCGGCTGTACACAGACCGTTTGTTTTCCAGTCCCTGCCTGCTGAATCTAAAGAGGACACAGTAGCTTTACAGCAGATGGCCGTGCAAGCTGATAAGACTTTAATAAGTCAGATTAAAGTAAAAGAGCTTCCATTCAGTGCTAGGAGCAATCTTAATTAAAGAGTTATGAACTCTCCATAAAACATGAGGCACGTTTATGCCGTACTTATTAAGATACCTGCCTAAAGGAACATCCTGAACAGAAGGGGCCGTCACCTCCTTCTCTCTGTACTTCTTAAAGGGACAGTTCCATCTAGATTGTCTTGATGTGAGTTACAGAGTGATGTAGATAATGGCCATAGAAATGTCTGCCTTCTCTCCTGCCTAATGGAACTGGATGGCACTCGGCTTGTGGTGCTCAAAGCGCCCAAAAAAAACAAAACAAAAAACAATGTTTCATTGCAAACAGCAATGTCTCTTTCAGGAATCATGACCTTGTTTAACCAGGTCATGTAAGAACTTGTGTCTTTCACCCAGCCTGCTCCCGCCAACTGTATGCATGTGTGCATGTGTGTGCAGAAGGAAGCATGCATCAACTCATGGGGTGTTTCTGAAAGTCAAGGAAGGATCCTTAAATGGCCGAATTTCAAGGAGGCTAAGTCATCGACCCCTAACAGAAACCTCATAATTTACACTTTCCAATGTGTCCACTGCTGAATATGAGACTTTTAAAATAACATGATTTAGATAAAACATAAAAGTTTTTAAGTGAATCATTTACAGCAGAGATGGAGCGCTGTCCACCTCCCCCCACTATTCACATGATAATGAAATGATAATTGCTTTCATTCTGTCAGCTTAATTGGTGTATTTTTGGGGGGAATCACAGTGAGAACGGCCACAGAAAAGACATTGGAATGTCCTGCAGGTCAAAGCATCACTCATTTGTTTTGAGGTTAACATATTTGAGAAGATTACACAGTGGTATCATGTACAATCGGCGCGGTCAGCTGTTTCAGAACAGCGCGGCTCATCAGATCAGATCTGCTACTCTTAGTATTGTAGCAGAGTGTGTGGTGACACACACATAAAATATGGAACACTGTGGAATCACAGAGTGATTCTGTGTGTGAGTCTGTATATTCTGTAAATAATAATTCAGAACTTTTTTCCAGCTGTTGTCTTTACTTCATTACTCCACTTAATCTTAAGTATGAAATACATTCTCCCTAACGTGACTCTGAAAATACTGCTACATTTGTTTGAAATTGTACAACATTAGAGAGTGCCAAAATTATCACAGTATCCTGAAACCCCCTCAGTCTGCTGAGGGTTAATGATGTACACCTGGGGACACTCATTAGCCTGTTCCAGCATGTGTTCACCCAATGCTAGGAAGGACTCTTGCCTTGCCTCTGGAGGTTTCTTCCTGGGGAGGACTCATCGTACCAAGGAAGGATCCTTGACTTTAAGAAACACCCATGGAATAGAGGTTACTGCTAGCTCACCAGAGCTAACTAATGCTACGTTCCAGGCAAGTTTCTGAGCCCGTAAATCACCACTTCAAGTCACGACTCACTTCATAGCATTCCAGGCAAGTCACGCCAAACTCTCAAAGCAACATGGCGGACCGTGTGGGGTTTATGTTTGTTTATGATCACTTCTGTCACCAAAGGTGCCGGTTCCTTGCTCATTTGAGTGAAATGGAGGAGGAGAGACAGCGCATAAGGTCACAGATGCTATTATACTTTTTATTTTACGTTATCTGTGTGTTTGGAAACGTGTATGATTTATTCTTGCACTGGAAACCAGCTGTTAGGGCGGCTGCCAATAATGTGTTAACATTAGCAGTTATTTTTTGTCTATTTCTCACCGTGTATCACCTGCATCAACATCCATCCTGCATCCATGGGGCTGCCATTGTTATTTAGAGGAGTAAGGTAATTGGTTTAGATGGATGTGTGATGTCAGAAAGCATGACTGGGAGTACATCGATCTGGTACGAGTTCACGGGTGGCAAGTTGCGGGTTTGACTACCGTTCCAGTGCACTTTCACAGGTAGAAGGTTGTAAAAAACGAGTTACAGGTTGCCTGGAACGCGCCATAACATTACAGTTAAGTGGAGCAGGATGTCATTACTGTCATGGGTGTGGTCAAAACCAAGATGCAGCACCACAGACAAGAAGGGCAGTTTCTAATAGTCTTTAATGAAACCACTTGTCAAACACAGAGTGAGCTGGCAGATGAAAAAACAGTGGGAGTCAAATTGTTGGCTCAGAACCTTCCAAGACTCAGGTTCAGTCCGAACTGCTTGGTGTGGCAAACCAAGGCAGAGAACAGGTGTGTCAGTGGCATCTGCTGGATGCACACAAATGGCAAACAATTCAAATGTGTGCAATGGTACTGTAAGGGAGTAGGCAGAAGGCAATGTCTGATGAGCAGGGAATCCGGAACCAGGAGTACACACGGGAGAAGCCAACACACCTGTGCGAAGCCGACTGTAGGCAGCGAGGGTCTTGACAATGACGATGATGAGTGGATCCTGCGACGCACACACAACGGCAGAATGTGCATCCATGTAGAGAGGTAATCCACAGCACAGGAAATCACAGGTAGCAGGACAGGTAAACTCACTATGAAGAGCTCGGGACAGTCTCACCAAACAGCCATGGAGAAAAGAAACCAGGAACGTAGAAGCAGAGCTCTTGGTTGGGGACAGAAGGCTGAGTGGGAGCAGGGGAAGCAGGAGAGTCAAAGACAGGCGAGGTCGGCAACAAGGAAGCAGTCCGGGAATAAATACTGGAAAGTCTTGCTTGAGTATGACAAAGAACATTCTGGCAAGGATAGTCTGTGAAGCAGGAGTCTTTATACTGGCAGGAGGTAATGATCCACAGGTGAGGGGCGTTAGCTTGTTGAGATGGGTGTGGTGGATTGGCAGAAGTGGGAGATGTGTGGACAGGTGATAGGCTGGCAGGTAGGTGTGGTGGAGAGGCAGAGTCAGTGGAAATTTACTGAGTTAACTGAGAAAGTGGCATGTATGGTAGGTGAAAAGTGCCCACTGTGACAATTACAGCAACAATGTGTTATGTATTTGTACATGTTCAGTGATTGATTGTTCCTCAAATAGACTGGTTGTCATTTTCCCTAAAAATACAAATGTATAGCTTTAATTTGAAGGAGTACATTGGCAGTAAGGAACAAAACATTTACTGGGAACAAGCCTTCTCAAGTTTAGGAGATACTCGTGGGTACACATCGAACCTTTTGTCATTCAGATATCTTGAGGTGAGAGTTCAAGGGACCCCTTTGAAAATGACCCTGCCAGTTGTCCCCTTGCCAAAATTTAGCCTAGCATTAAAGCATTGTTTAGCACCCTTCCTGACAAAATAACCACTGGATGCCTTAGGTTGTCTCATTTCACATGATGCCACTACCTTTGTGCTAGCTTAGAAAAGGTGTGCTTAAAGACAGTAAGTGGGGAGGCCAGCAATTGTATTAGGGTGGTTGCGGCCTTCCCTTTGAGGTGCCACTGGCAATGTTTTGAGCTTAGGCCTCTTGTCCATGAGTAGATGCACACTGACTTCTGTGCAGTAATATGGTTGGTGGGTGTAGTTTGGTAGAAAGAAAATAGTTCCTACATGTAACTGCTCACAACAAGGTCTGTGGATTATCTTGAGTAACCAGGTCATTGTCTCTGGAAAGAGACATTGCTGTTGAGTTTTCAGATAATTCTTTTGGTGCTTTGAGCACCATGAGCCGAGTGCCATCTAGTTCCATTATACTGGTGAGAAGGCATACATCTCTACAGCCGATATCTCCAACACTCTTCAACTCACACCGAAACAATCTACATTAATACATAGCACTACAGGTAAGAGAAAAATATGTATTTTTGATTTGGGGTTGAACTGTCCCTTAAAGTTTCTTTGGATGTTGAGTAAATCAGGTGAATAGTATTGAATAAAAAAATGTTAATACCACATAAACACAATGTTATGATAAAGTTCAAACACTGCACAAATGTCATCATTCTCATTGAGGTAAGTAGGCTACAGTTCAGATTAGTTAACAGAGCATATAAAGCCTTATTGGAAGTGCTCCGTCTTGGCAGTAGGAGTTTTTGGCATTGAGTTTTCCACAGTAGTGGAAGTGTGTTTGCCTCTGTGGGAGGATGCATGCAAATTGAGTGAAAGTGATTGGTCATGCAGGTGGAGGTTTTTTTCCCCCTGCCAGAGAACGCTTTAGCTATCCAGATGTGAGCTCAGATCAGTTCCTCTGAGCTAAATTTAGCCACAAACCAAAACGCCCGTCTGGCTTTACTCGGAATATGACTGATGGGAAGTAGACTGTTCTGAGCTTTAATCACTGATATGATTGGAGATAACCAACCAGGGAGAGCAGTCAACTGCCACCAGACCCTGAAGGGCCCCTGATTTGGTTTTGATAATTTAATTAATAGAAAATGTGTTAGGGCATTTGTACATCATCAACTCTGACTGGTTGTGCATCATTAACTAAATGTGTGTCTTGTAGAGGGGTCCTGTGTCAATATAGAGCTTTTATCGTTTCAGTTTGATGATACTTTCATGATGATTGTGCATTTTTTAGGTATTTTGGGAGCATGTTTAATGCCTGCATTAGAGAGTTTACAAAACAAAGATGACAAGAGATGGTCTCTGACTGTGGAGCCTCAACCCAGAGACCATGCAAGCAAGGCTATGATGCATATTCCTAATTCCTGATAAAGATTTATTTGATCAGATGACCACAAATAATGTGCAACTCGAGCACAGGTGTATGGTTTGCACTGGGCTTAATGAGAAGTTGTCACACAGTATATACACATTGTACAAAGGTCAGCCAGGGCCAGATTAATGCACGACAGGGGCCCTGGGACGAAAATTAGCTGTGGGCCCTAATTGAACTTTTATACTGTATATGGTAATTTGATCAAACACAAATTTGTGTAAGAGCATGGACCATGTAAGCGTAATATTTAAGGATACTTAAGTTTTTTTTTTAAATGTACCGTTTTTTCCCATGTTTTTGTGTCTAAGTGACTAATGTAGACAACAGTTTCTGAAATTGGTCCAGTATTGAATGAGAGTGCTGCAGCCATATACAGGCCGCAATGTAACCACCAAGTGGCAACCTCTGGGGCTGAAAAATGATGCTACCTTGCAAAGTGCCAAAAACTGCAGTTCTTTGAATGGCCACTTAAAGCTATGGCCTACGTTTAGAAAGATTGATCATTATTATTAACATCATTTAGATGGTGGTTATGGCCCAATAGTACTAGCTACACAATGTGAAGAGCAAAAGGAACCAAAAAAACATCCATTCTCTCTGGCAGCTGCAGGCCTGCAAAGAAATTGACCAATCACAGCCATCCGGTCCGCATGGGAGTTACTCATTGCTCAAATTTGCACTCTCTCTCTCTTACCCTCCATCCAATCCCCTTGCTCCATTTTGACACTCCTCTGCTCCTCGTCCCGCCTCATCCCAACCCCCCTCCGCATTTGAAAGTACGAGTGGCCCTCGGGATGGGCGTGCTGCAGTTTGTTTACAATGGTTGCTAAGCTACTAAGAGCAATGCTAACATTAGCATCTGGTGGTATGTAGACAGCTGAGACGGTGACAACACTCAGTTCCCGGGGAAGGTAGAATGGTCTGCAGGATATTGAGAGAGCCTCAAGGTCTGGACAACAATGGTGAGCAATGATCCTGCTGTTGTTACACCAGTTGTTATGGAGATAAACACAGAGCCCCTCCTTTCCTCTTACTGGACTCGATGTTTCTGTCCTGCCGGTGGCTAGTGCGGCCCGCTAGCTGCACAGCACCATCGGGTATGAGCGGGTGAAGCCAGCTTTCCATTATGATCATAATCCCACAGGTCTGTATGTAGCGGTTAGAGGCAATCAATAGCTCCAGTTCTTCCATTTTGTTCGAAATAGATCTGGCGTTTGTCAGGAAGATGCTCGGCAGTGACAGAGTGTGAGGGTACTTCTTTAGCCTAGCCAATATCCTCAAGCGGCGCCCGCGCTTCTTAATTGGGCAGCAGATCCACAGTGACTCCGCAGGTCTGCCGATGGCGTCCAGGATGTTGTGTGCCTTTTGAAAGTCTCCCGTGATGTCAACCTTGCACTTCCAGCAGATGTCGATAATGTCCTGCCGACTATACACAAAATCTGCTTGACATGAGCAGAAAAACGCGGACAAAACTACATATACGAGAAAGCTAAGAGCCGCTGCACTCTCGCGTGTCGCCATATTGTGTCTCCTGAGTTCCTTTGACCGATGGAGAAAGCTCCGGATCTGGGCCTGAAAAGTGATGCTGATACAGCGGAGTTTTTGTTGAACAGGTAATATTTTGTTTTTATTGTGGATGTTGTGACACAGATAACTGTATGCTGTATGTAACTGTATGTTGCTATGCGGGAGGGTGTGTGTCGTTAGGAGGCTCAGAGGGGAGGGGGACACGAGCTCGGAGGGGAGGGATCATGGAGCACAGAGGGAGGGGTGTGTGTGTGTGTGGGGGGTGCTTTTATCAAATCTTTCTCATCGTCTTTCTAAACGTAGACCATAGCTTTAAGGCTGGCTCTAGAATCCAGTCAATCCGCATACGCCCCCATGTTAAAATCACAAGGTAACACAGCAGAGATTTACATGTTTACAGCCTGGTACAACAAATAAATAAAATAATTGTTTTGGTCTTTGTAGCTAATTTACCCATTCATGACAACTGTACGGGGGGTGAATTTTTATATAACTCACCCCTTTATGTTTAATTAAGGCTTAAAGTTACGCATAATTAGAGTGGGCTGCTTTGAGTGACAGGCTTTCTGCTGAGTGTGTCTTCAGTCAGATCCACCCTCTCACCCAAATATGGTCACTTCTGGCTCCAAAAAACCAAGATGGCAATGGCTATAATGCCAAACTCGAAGTGTCAAGATGGGAGTCCACAAACCAGTGGGTGATGTCACGGCAGCTACGTCCATGATTTTTGAAGTCTATGGTAACCACTTGGAATGTCTTCAATTTACGTCCACTAAAAGTGTTTGTTTTTGCCACTGACAGGCTCAAATTGTTATTCTGTGTTTGAAAACATTATGGAAAGGATCCCTACAGAGATACACATTTTTGTTAAAGAGTAAGATCCTTTTCATATCAAAAACAGCCCCAAATCGCTATTGCAAACTCACCAGACTCCATTTAATTAATTAGTAATTTTTTCATTGTAAAACACACTTCATCCAAAGACAACAGAACAAATATAAAACTCAGAAAAACTATCTTGGTTTGTCTTTCAACAAAAAATTTTTTCGGTTGAAATAAACCCTTAATTTACCAGATCAAATGTGAAAAATGCTGACTCTGTCTTTGCCAAAATAACTGTTTCTTTAAATGGAGTCTGGTGGGTTTGGTGATGGAGATTTTTGGACTGTTTCTTATTAAACCAAAAAGATATTACTCTTTAACAAAAACGTCTGTCTCTGTAGGGATCCTTTCCATTATGTTGTCAGACACTTAGAATATATTTGAGCCTGTCAGTGGCAAAAACAAGCACTTTTAGTGGACATACATTGAGAGTACAAAAAAGTTGTTACATCGCAGCCTGTCTTTCTCAATACTGGACCAACTTTAAAAGATAATTGTCTTCATTAGTAACTCAGACACAAAAGCATGGGTTAAAAACAAAGTCTTTAACAGCAAATTACTATAATACTATAAGTATTAAAACTTGATTTATATATTTCCCCTCTTTAAGACAAGGCCTGAAGAAAATGGAGGAGCCACCAAGGGCACTTCCCATAAATTGAAATTGGACTCTTGCCTAGGCAGTAGTTGGGGGACCAGCAGGGGCCAGACACCAGATTTTTGCCTCAGGCCCCCCTAACACTCCATACTCATATTAAAAGTACATACTCTTCTTTGGAAAATATTCCCTTACCTAAAGTCAGATAGCTGCTGCAGCAACACACCTTTATGCCAAATTGTTGTAAACTAACCTGTAATATGTCTGCTCTTCAAATCTGTCTTTAAAGCACGTTTTAACTTTTACTGTGGCGTCAGCTCGTCCTCAGAGGGTGACGAGGTAAAGGAGCGCAGCAGAGAGAAGTGTCAGAGTGCTAATGGGGCTCAGTGGGGCTTATAGCGCAAACTGCGAGGCATGAATGGAACAACAGCAAAAAATTCCCTCGGGCTAGAAAGGATTATGCTATGACTAGAGAGCGGTGCTGCTTTAAAAAAAAGAATCCATACAGAAAAATAAATTATAAGAAAGTACTAAGTCTGTGCCTTTGGGTCACCAGTGCGCAGCTTTTACGCAGCGGCCTGTGTTGGAGAGATTATCACCCACCTATTGCTGTTCCAAAAGCTTCCTCCTCTCCTCCACGTGATTCACAAGTCACTTCAGTGTCCCCATGACCAGCGTCTCGGAGTTGAACTCAAACTGGTTGCTGGAGGACGCAGACTTCCCCCACGAGTACAGGCTGGGCGGCCGCTGCTTGAACGAGGACGTGTACCTGTAGAAGCTCCTGTGTCTGTTCTTCAGGTACTCCCTGTAGTTCTTGGTGAGGAGCGTGTAGAGGAAAGGGTTAATGCAGCTGTTGCTGTAGGTGAGGCTCGCCACCAGGTAGTTGATGCAGGTGTGTGTGTGCGAGGCCAGGCTCAGGGGCTTGGTGTGGTACAGAGGCAGCAGCTGCCAGATCCAGAAGGGCAGGAAGCACGCCCAGAACACCAGCACGATGGTGAAAATCATGATGAGCACTTTCTGTTTTGGCGACCGCTTGGCACCTCTGCTGATCACAGAGTTGCGCTGGGACTCTAAATAAGTGCGGGCTAACTTGACGTACAGGTACCCAATAATGAGCCCCGGTGCCATGATGCTGGTGCCAAACAGGACGGTCACATACACTTTATAAGCCACAGGCGCCCAGGTAGGTGCGCACATCCTCTTTACACCCCCATCCGGCGTGTTCTTAGTGGTCTGGGCGACCATTATCATCATGGGCACAGTGAGGAACAGAGATAGCAGCCAGACGCCCCACGCCAGAGCTTTGCGGTAACTCTTGGAGCGTCTCACCGTGTCCAGCGGCTTGGTGACGGCCAGGTAGCGCTCCGTGCACATGACGGTGAGCGTGAAGATGCTGGCGTGCATGGTGAGGAGATCAAGGCTGAGCAGGATGCGGCAGCCCACATCCCCGAAGTACCAGTCCTTTAGGAAGTAGGTGGACACCACGAAGGGGATGGTGGAGAGGTAGAGCAGGTCCGCCACAGCCAGGTTGATGATGGAGATGTACATGGAAGTGGCGAAGCGGATCGAGTGGCACATTACCACCAGCGTGTACACATTCCCGGACACTCCGATGATGTAGACAACGGAGAGAAGCGTCCCGAAAGTGGAGGTGATAACGAGCTCATGATCAGTCCCGGAGCCGCTGACCCGCGGCGTGTTTAAATCTCCTGACTTGTTATTCATCGCTCACACCGATGATTTCCTCTCCTGGTGGTTTAGTTTTGCTCCGCGCTGTCGGACAGTGCCGGAGAAGTTTGCAAAGATGCGCACCGGCACAGGTCGTGTCTTGTTTTTCCGTCTCTCCACTCACTGCCTGCTGCTCTTTTGCTCCTGACGTCACTGCTGTAACACTCACACTGAAGATCTTATATCAAAAATGTGTATGATATTCAACCCGTCTCATGGGTGTGAGTGTAAACATGGCTCAGCTCAGTTTAAATGGAAGAAATATGAGTGTGCACAGAGGAGAGGATGCTTCCCTTGACACTGAGAGGTGTGATTACGAAAAAAAAGTTTGCAGTGTGCGCCTGATGCCACAGCAGGCACAAGCCCATTCAAATAAAAATGTGACAAAAAGCAACTTTTACGCACAGACTTGCCGCATGAATGATTTCAAAAAATCACTTTTATATCTCCCAATTATTCTCCGATGTGCGGTTTCCTCGCTGCAAATGAGACCGATAACGACGAGTTGAACCAGCACAGATAATTAATCTTTCCTCTGGTATTGGCCACATGAGAGCTCACACACTAAGGGCTCCAGATTCTGTATCCGAGATCCAATTAATGCCCTTTCTTGTTCACACGGGTCAGCCCACAGCTCAGTCCGGCTGATTGTTCTGCAGGAAGTTCATCTAAATTATTAAAGATGATTATCATTTGATGTAGAGATGGTTTGCTGAAATGTCAGTGAATAATTTTAGACCTTGTTAAGAAAAAAAATCTCACTTTTTTTTTTTTTTACACAGTGCCTGACTTCACAGATTTGGCACCTTAGGCAAGCTTCCCCTGGCACCCACCCCCACCCCCCTACACACACAAACACTCTTATCTTGTATAATTATTGTATTTATTATAAACAATGCGAACAAGAGCTATTTTGTAATCAACACAATTAAACAACTGAGCTACCAAAATGAATAATACAGCATGTCAAAATTTGCAAACTTTTGTCTTCTTCTTTCTTTTTTGGTACTGCGCCCTCGGATTTTGCCTTTTCATTTTCTCTCTTGTAATGATCAGTCATTGATAAACACATTAAGGTGAACTGCATTGCTAGGATTAGAGGCAGCACCCCTACGGCAGATCAACCGATATAAGTGGATCTGTAGCATCTTTTTCCCTTATATTAGTAGGTTGGGGGTGAGGTTGGAGGTATTTGTTAATGCTGCAGCTTCAGTTCAGAAAGTTGGTGCCATTACGACTCTCTTCCTGGTGCAGCAGTTGTCTTTTATTCTCAAGGACAACACTTTTGAATAATAAATAAAATCAGGTACTCTGCAATTAGATGAATTATTTGTTGCCATGTGACGGAATTTTCAAACATCACTCGTGAATGGATTACTAAACAGTAGAAAGCAAATAAGTCTGCACGCCAAGCAGCTCCCATTTAGAAGGATTTCAATTTAAAAAAAAGAAAATCCCTGTAAATGATAGCTGTTTGGTGTGCAGCGTCATTTCCTTTCTACTTTGCCAGATGTTTCTTTGGTCTAGCAACCACTCCATTGAACATTGGGGTGTGGGTGTCTTCTAACTGGGCACAGACCCAGGGGCCAGACGTGTCCAGGGGTCCAGTGGCCTTCACACACACATACTGACCAGGCAGGGACTGAAAATGACCACAAAGAGACACACAATGAGAAAAAAAGACACAAACTTACCTCAAAGAGATGCAAACCCACAAAAAAGTTTTTAAAGAAATGCAAAACCATCACAAAGTCTGTGTCTGGCTCCTGTGTAGGAGAGGTGGTGGGGCCTTTTGCATATCTGTGCCCAGGGGCCCATTGTCTCATAATCCATCCATGACATCCAATAGGCCTATGAGAAACCAAAAGAAGGATCAGACAAGTTGTTTTAGCACTTCCAAACAAACAACATCTACAGTATTACCTGCATTTTCTCCATAAAATTGTCCTTTCATTGCAATTGTTTTTTTCATTTCCGTTTGCTCTCCTTGCAGCCCCTCCTTTCTTCCTAAATCGATGTGGATGTTCTGAGCCAGCAATCATGAGCCAATAATCTTTCTCAGACAGTGCAGGTGTCCTCAGACTCTATCCATCCATGGGAGACTGATCTCTGAGGCTGACTATGATACTGTACCATCCATCCTCAAAGCTGATAAAGACTCTCAGGCACTCTGTGTGGAGTGTATGTGCATCAGTCACGGTTTTAGATTCAGCTTGTAGGCAGAGCAGCACTGGAGCCATACATATAACTGTCATTAGTTGGGTCATGTTGGACTGAAAGTGCAGAGGAAAGGGTGAGGGTGGAGTAACAGATGGAAGTTAAAGGAATACTTCACCCACAAAATGATCATTCATATTTTAATTAATTACTCAGTGTTACAGGTAATTTATGAAGAAAACTTTGTTTTTCTTGCATGCCTCCGCAGTAGGGGTGGAAGAAAAAATTCATACAACATAGTATCGCAATATTTTGTGTGGTGAAATTGCATCGATACATGGACGCCAAGTATCGATCTTTTATTATATTACATGATCAATTTTTGCAAATACATATTTTAATACATTTTGGTACTAGAATAACAAAATCAATTGCTTTTTCGGTCCACTAGATGGTGCTAATGTTATTTTTCCAGATGAGGTCAGTAGAGGTCTCAGTCAGCAGCATTTGGCAGAAAGTTCATCAAAACAAAGATGAAGGCACCGGAGAAAGAAATCAGAAATGCGCCATCAGCGTTTAAATCAATCGTCTGGACTTATTTTGAATTTTCTAACACGGAAGGAAAGAAGGACTTGGATGTCACATGCGATCTGCAAGCAGTGTCATATGAGAATAAAATACTCTGGGAGTCCTACAAACATGAGTGCTCACCTCACACTCCACCATCAAGAGATAGCGTTATCTGCTGATGGCCAAGCTAACGCGAAACCCACACTGCTGAAAAATCAACCAACATTGGACACACTTAGCTTGACAGAACTACCATCCAACTCTGAGAGAGCTAAGAAAATAACACAGTCCATCACCTACTTTATGTGCAAAGATCTGCGTCCATACAGTGTTGTTGAAAGTGAAGGCTTTTGTTACATGCTAAAAACACTGGAGCCTCAGGTATGTGACTCCGTCCCGACATTTTTTCACCAACACAGCTGTACCCAAGCTCTACAGAGAAGTGAAGCATAATGTTGAGGAATCTTTGAGTACAGCAGGAAGGTGGCATTAACTTGTGACGCCTGGACTTCAAGGTCAGTGGATTCATAACTGCACATTATCTCACAGAGGACTGGCGACTGCTGTCTCACATTCTCCAAGCTAGATAAGTACACGAAGGTCACATTGGAGCAAACATTGCAGACCTCCTGCAAAATGCAGCACACGAATGGAGGATTGTGGATGTAACAGACAACGCTCCTAACATGGGTGTTGCCATTCAGTTAGCTGGATACCTGCATGTGAAGTGATTCATTCACACACACAGTCTAGCCTCTCAGAGAGTGTTAATTCTGCCAACAGTTCAGTTTGTCAGGTGTTTGCAGCATTTATGGTTTTATGATGGTGTTGGTCAGTCTGTCTGCTTTGCATCACGTCTTGCTGCAATAAAAATGATTAAAGTCAGATAAACAGACTGAAAGCTTTATCTTATGAGGTAAAACTGATGTTGACAAAGTTTTCTTTGGAAAAAAGGTAATAAATCGCAATATATCGCAATGTATTTTATCACAATACTCAGCATATCGCAAAACTGCAATAATATCGAATCGTGACCTAAGTACTGTGATAATATTGTATCGTGGGTCCTTTAGCGATTCCCACCCCTATTCTAAATTCTAAATTCTTGATGAATTGAAGTCATAGGGGTCTGCATTTAAAGGAGAAGTCAGGTATTTTGCACTTTGAACTCCATTTCTGGGTTGTTTATGATGAAATAGAGTGGTTAACACCGAAATTTTGATAATTGCTCCTTTTCTGAGAATTTGGCTTTCCCCTGCCTGGCTTAACACTGCTGCCTATGGCCATGTGTAAATCTGTCCTAAAACCACCCTAAACGTTCGCTCACCAAATGGTCAGTGGTGTTCGTTGATGTTCTGACATATAATTCGTAGCAAACTGTGGTTTCCGTGATGCAATCCACCACCAGAAATGGAAAGGGGGTTGTTTACGACAAGGTTGTAGTCATTGTAGTCTTTTAGCTCTGCGAAAGTGCCGGCTCGACAGTGCCGTGTGCGCTCCTGTAGGAAGAACGAGAACGAACGAAAAAGTTTTGTAAAAAGTTTAAACAACTGCACAATGGATTACTCGCTTGTAAACAACCTTCGCAGTACAATGCCTTTGAACACAACTCCAGCCTTCTTCTTCTGCTTCTATTCTGTGTCCCATTACATTGCAATGGTTTCCTGCCGGTTGGCAACACCCACGTAAAGGAGCATTATCGCCATCAAGTGGGCTGAAGTGTATAACGCTTCAGTGTCAAATGAACAATCAAGCGGAAGTTTACACACAGGTGTGAGGCAGCTGAAAAAATAGTTCCACAATCGAGATGAATAGCGAAAACACGAATGCTAAGATTTTTATGTCAGAACATCAGCAAACAGCACTGACCACTCAGTGAGTTTCATGGCTGAAACGAACGTTTAGGGTGGTTTTAGGATAGATTCACACATGGCCATAGGCAGCACTGTTAAGCCAGGCAGGGGACAGCCAAATTCAGTCAAAAGCAATCATCAAAATTTCGGTGTTAACCACTCTATTTCATCATAAACAACCCAGAAATGGAGCTCAAAGTGCAAAATACCGGACTTCTCCTTTAAGAAAAGCAAAGCTCTATCTAAACATCTATTCATACACTCTCTATCAATATTTATTTATTCTCAGTGTTTATTACATGCATTTGTCCCCCCAATAAAGACATGTAAATAGCAGAGGACTTATACTTTGACGAAATTAATTTAAACAAAAACTAACGCAGCAAAGGCAAAAAATCACCAAAATGTGTGAAATTAAGTGTTTGATGCTCAAACTTTTCTGGAAGAGCACATCCAACCCCCCCCCCCCCCCCCTTTTATATTTGTTCCCCCAGCGTTGAAACAAAACCTACGCCCTTGCTCATTACTTCCCAAAGTACTTGCCCAGGCACTACTCATATGTTGCAGAGTTTTAAATACCAAAGTTTTCATGAAAACGCATGTGTTTGGGAAGTTCTGAGCACACGACTGGATAAATGACATTTTGATTACACTGCACGAGATGTGTGAGAACTTGTAAACAAATGTTTTGATGTAGTTTTGCTGTTGTTAAAAGTGGACCCCTTTTACTGCAATCAAGAATCATCAAGAATTTCTCCTTTTTCGGATTCTTCGTTCACCGTGGAGGTATACGAGAAAAACAAAGTTAATGTCACAAATTCAACGTAACGCGGGGTGAGTAAATGACAAATTGCCATGCGGGGGGTGAAGTATTCCTTTAACACTGTGATGCCCACTGTGGTCTGTTTTCACTTGCTTGTCAGATTTTCCATCCTCCCTTCTACTTACACGCACGCACGCACGCACGCACACACGCACGCACACACACACACACACACAAAACTCTTCCCAGATAAACGATTGAGTCAGATGTTATAAGGACATGATTTCATGACAGCATGACAGCAGGTACATCACAGGAGCACATGTACTTCCTTTGATCTCGTGGCTCTGCATGTGTGGGACAGAATCCTACAGACAAACAGAATCAGATAAATTTGAATCGTGACAAAAGCTGATTAAGAAAATAGAAAAGAAAGGAAAGAGTCAGGCTGGTCCAGGCTGATGTGTTACATCACACTGTTGTCTCCCTGTCCTTCAAATGCTGCTGACGGCATGAGAGGTTCAAGCTACAGACGAGCAGGGGCACTGTGACGAACACAATGCAGTCTGACTCTGAATGTGAAGGGCAGGTGTGAGTCTTACAGTTTTTCTCAATTGCTTCGCACAACTCTCAAATGATAATGACTATTTTTTTAAAGAAGGTGCAAACTTCCAAATCACTGGGCACTTGTTCACAAAACACTTAAATCTCCAATTCTTTTAAAAGCATTGCTGATGTTTTAGCAGCACATCTTTGCAAATGAGTCAGTACGATTATCTGCAATTTGCACAATTACCAATTCAAAATATATCCTGCATGAATAGTTGTACTCTCTCTCTGTATGAATTCTTTCATTGTGTAAGTCATCAAAAGTTAGTAGACCTCATGTATGCCTTGTTTTTTTTGTTTGTTTGTGTGTTTGTTTGTTTTTTTGTGCTTTGCTGTATTTTAGGTAGCCCTGTGTAACATCTTGACCAAGGGACTACAGATGAAAAATAGCCTCTTGGGTAATTCTGGTATTTTTATACCATATGTATTTATTAATTTGCACCGCCCCTTCTTAAATATACTAAACTGAAACTAAACTGAAACATGCTCTTCACAAGTATGGATTTTTCCAAACATATTTCTTGAGCATGAACAAGTGCTTACAAGCTCTGAACTTTGAGGAACCTGCTCTGCAGGACCCGACTTAGAAGGACCCGTCCTACCAAGAAGCATCCTTGACTTTGAGAAGCACCAACAGTTTCTAATCTCTGCTCTGAGAGTGAGGATTGAGAAGGGAGGAGGGATCTCTGAGGAGCAATGACGCACGAGAACAGCCTTCACGGAAGTCTTTAATCTGCTGACATGGCCCTGTATTGAATATCAGTTACTTATTGGACGCTGCAGCTGATCAGACTAATCTGATGCACAACATACTGGAGTTTGATTTCGGAGTAAAGACAGATAAAAAATTTAACTCAAGGGTATGTCTCCCAGGTTTTGTATTGTATTTGATTTCTGATCCACCACCAATTACTTAAAAAATCTCCTGTGTAAACTGAAGGTCTGAACAACAAAAGGAGCATAGACAACTTTCTACATTTCTTAGAGTTTTCTTTGCTTTTTCCCCTATTAACTTTTTTTCTGGGTACAATTAAAGTCAGAGAGGAGAGGAGAAACACTGTTTACATCATTCATCAACATTTACATTCAGTCTAACTTGAGGCTGTTAATTCCTGAGCTTCAGGTTTGATGAGCTAGGCTATATAACTTCATTTTTTTTATTCTCGGTTATTAAATAATGAATTCACAATAAGGATATAATTAAATACAGATGGAAATAATGAATAAATAATATGAAGGCATCCCGTACCTCTGAGCTGGACACAGTACAGTATGAATACAAAATGCTGGTTCTTATTAATGTGCAGGTGTTTGTTAAACTGAGGAAAAACACTGCTGCAGCGGCAGTGATAATTGTGGGCCTTTATTAGCACAATGCACGTGTGTGCAGATGCAAACAGCTGTTAAAGCCAACTGAAGGCTGATCTAGCTGCCATTGCCACCAGTAATGGATGTTGCTTCACGTGACACTTCAGAGGAAAGGAAGTCTCATTTCACTAAGAACATATTTCCTTATTTCCTCTCTCCTTGCATGGTTTCCTTGCATCTTTCCATGCATCCCTAGAGGGATGGGCTAAGACCCAAAGAAAAGATGCTGTAGTTGAAGAGACTTGTGACGCACCCTTTTTTGTTTTGGTCTCAGACACAAATCCAGTGTTGAAACATTGATCCAAATTTGGTGGCACTGAGTTTGAAAGAGAGACTGAATAAATAACAGATATAAAACAAGAAGTAACCACTGTAACATTTTCACTGGCCTCCATGCTGCTGTTTACTTACCCAGTTGTCCGGCTCATTGGTGTCATCAAGAGTTTTTCTGTATTTAAAAAAAACCTGTACATACATGCTAATATTGTTGGGAAAAATGGTATATGTCTGCTGCAATATCTGAGAATGGTGTGAGCACACATATTTCCAGTACTGGCCCATTCAACACCCAGAAACTCCTGACGTTTCAGGTCGCCTCCACAGAGAGCATATCTCTGAGAATGAGACAGGTTTGGTGAGGCATGACTTGCCATTTTGCCAACAGTGTGGGATAATTTTATCTTCCACATGCAAATGTCAAATGTTTGCTGCCTACCAAAGGATGCTTATGGGGTTCCTCCCACCACATTCTCCGTCACTGAATCCATCTGAGGAATTCTTTTCTGCATGGAGGTCGAAGGTGTATGACCACCAGCCTCAGGGTTGGTTTTTGCTATGGGCAATGTGGGCAACCACCCAGGGCGCAATCTATGTGAGGGCGCACGAGCGCCCCCCCAAAAAAAACCAAACAAACAAAAAAAAACTCGGCAATTTTCTAGACTACTGCTCATTTCCACGTCAAGTTAGTGGAGTGGGCGCTGGGGCACCCCTATTATCACGTTTCAACCAGCAGCAGAAAGGAAAGGCGAAGCGCCGAGGGATGGTTCGCCCAGGGCGTAAAACTAGCCAGGACCGCCTCTGACCAGCCTTAAGATCAAATGTCCTTGCTTGCTGCAACTTAGGCGCCAAAGAATATCTGTGGCCAGACAGAATGGTGTGCGAGGGCCTCCAGAGTGGTGGAGTCTGTTGTTTAGTAATCCAGCTTTCCTGTGTCACAGTGTTTCTTTGTACTGACGTATTTTTGTATTATATTGTGTTGTGTAAGTGTTTCTGTTTACTTTGGTGTGAGTGAATAGTATTCAGTTTGATACACAATAGCATTCAGTTAGCTAGAGAAAAATAACATTTTAGTGCAATAAACATTCAGTGTCAATGAAAAAACTAGGACAAAATCGAACTGTGGATATAAGGAACATTTTCAAGGTCCACTGCCATTCTGACAAAACATCTAAACATTCTGACCACCATTGATTACACAATGCCAGAGGAACTGTTTATTTTTAGCGCACTGACTTTTTATGTGACACTGCAACTTTCTTCAGAAGAGTTAAATCTATTGGGTGACTAATGACCATGAACTGTATAAAATAATTGACGTAGCTGCCGTGATGTCAACCATTGTTTAGTCTGGACCACTTAAGTCAAAGAAAACTTCATTGCCATTTGCAGTATTATATTTGGTAGTATGGCTCTGTTCTGGGGCCTCTCTGCCTTTCCTAGGCCTATGCAAAAAGCCTAAGGTGGAGAGAGCACACCTCTCTACTCTTCCATGCCCTTAAGTGGAAAGCCTAAGGCAGAGAAAACACACCTCTTCGCCCCTCCAGGCTCCTACACGGAAAGCCTAAGGTGGAGAGAGCACATCTTCTCAGCCTTTTCAACCGCCTACATGGAAAGCTTAAGGTGGAGAGAGCACACCTCTCTGCCCTTCCACACGCAAACAAGGAAAGCCCAAGGCAGAGAGAGCACACCTTCCTGTCCCTCCATGCACTGACATGGAACGCCTAAGGCATAGAGCAGCAGTAAAGACCCCCAGGAACAGAACAGAGCAGCATCAATGACAAACAGACATGACATTGATAAGTCAGACACAGCATGAAAAAGAGGAGCTGGAGTGGAGGCGGACTGCAAAGTGGCTTGCAGAGGAAGCAGCAACAGTAGTCAGGCCAGAGCAGTTTAAATAGGGCGCCCCTGAATGAGATTTGCCAATTGGTTGCATAGAGAGGAATCATGTGATCTATCAGCTGACTCCCTTCCATCAATCAGCTGCTTCATCAATTGATTGAGCTGTTTGAGATCAGCTGATGTAGCTGGGATGTGAGCTGAGCTTGACAATGTGTCCTGCCTGAACTAATGCTATGTTCAATGTTTGAAGACTCCTGTTGTGAAGCCTTAAGTTTGGCATTTTGGCCATCACCATCTTAATTTTTTGTAGCCAGAAGTGTTTGGACCAGAGGGTGGAGCTGTGGTGAAGCGAGGGGTGGATCTGACTCGTAAGCCCCTTTTTCACTGCCTGTTCAAGGCGAAAATTTCACATCATTATTCCGCCTTACTGTTCTATAAAACAGGTACAATTGCAGAATGGGAGGACAGAGTTGAGGGCTAACAGTGCCAAATCAGTGTCTATGTAAAAGAGTGAGCTGGCAGGACGGTATCACTAACGGGGCAACTGACATATTGAGGACATGTTACGTGTGCCACCCACCACTGGGAGATTTCCAAAGCAGCTAGAAGCAGTTAGCAGCTAACTCAAGGGAGAAGGACAGCACCTTAAAATGGGCTAACTGAGAAAACAATCAGGTCTGCTGCTCCTTACCCTCTGAGCAGAGGACAAGATCAGCTGCCATATAACAGAGATGGTAAACTGACGACCCCTGACTAAGTGACATATTTTATGGATTTTTGATATTATTTTCAATGTGTAGAAAGAACTGAGCAACAGATTTGTGTGAAAAGGAATTAAAGGCCTGTCTCATGTAGACGCCTGTCCCAAATATAGGCCCGCTGATATCAGAGATTTAAGCAAATAATAGTCAGGACTATTAATTGAAGTTTTACGGTATTTATACTTACTCATACTTAATAGGCTTCTTTTTTGTTCTCTTAAGTCTTTGGTTGTTACACTAAGATTTCTTTAAAGAATAATAAATGAATTAAATGAATAATAATCTGAACAATAAAAATAACATATTCATTTAATTTTAAATGAATGAATTGGTGAGATAAAGGCCCACTGTATATATTTTGAAAAAAAAAAAAAAAATCTGACGCCCTTAAAAATGAGGAAGGCCTCATGATCCCCTGAAGCTCTGGCAGCCCCTAGAAAAGGTTGGGATCCCCGAGTTGGGGACCAGTGGCCTAGGGCACAAAACAAAGTCCTCCCAAATAGAAAATAAGCCCAGTGTCAGAAAGAATGCTAAAGTGATGAAAATTTGCAATGCAGTCTGGTTTTCAGTCAAAAACTCTACAAGGTCTTTTATGAATTTAGTGCTGCTCTCCAACATGCATAAACAAGTATTTTACTTTGGTTAAGTTTGAACTTAACTTACTTTTTTGGTGAGGGTGACATATTTAAACCCCATCTCCCCTGTGTTAAGCCACTTTAAACTGCTAGAGGCTGTGTTGTAATGCTGATGAGATTATTTCATGATAAAAGCGAGCCACAGACCCCGCAGTGCAGGAAGTCTACAGAATTAAAATACTGTAGATCCCACGGCCTCATAATATGGGACAAGTACTGTATGTTGTACAGTATGTCACTTTAGCTAATGCAGAGATCATGTGTGTTTATATTTCCCATGTTTGTATATAGGTCTGAATGCACATTAAGTCGCATTTGAATAGAACAAAGCACAAATCATGGGAATCAGGGTGATGGGTCAAAAGAATAAAGGGAGGGAACAGGAAAAGTGATGGGAGTAGCAGAAGAAGAAGAAAGCATCAGCCAAGCAGAAACATATGGGACTTTTCTGGTAAAGGGGAAGGAAAAAAGTGATCTTTATGTGCATGAATAAGAAGTGAGGAGACTATCTATCTCGCAGCAAAGGCTTTGTGCTGTAAGGGCCAGGCTCTATTTTCAGGCACTGTAAGCTTGTGAAGTCTTATGCAAGAGGCAAAACATTCAGCAAGTTATACTCAGAAAAAATAAAGGGAGGGAGGGATAATTCATAGTTGTGTAATTATGTAAAAATGACTCCACTGTACAATAAGTTTCTCCTCGGAAATTCTCGTGACAGTTGCACCATCAGCTGATTGACAGAGGCTGTGGAGACGGCTGGAGAGCAGTAAATGACATCACGTCTGCCGAGTCTCCTGAATTGGCGAGCAGGAACAACATCTGCCGTTTGATCATGCAACACACACTCAGTGTTTAGCAGCAACTGCCACAGATGGAAATTAGATGAGGTGTTTGATACATTATTTACAAGGTGCTTGATATCCAGATTGTGGAATAACACAGGAGTACAGATGCAGAAAGGTCACACTCATTAGCTGAATTTTTTTTCCAGTGAACTGGGATTGCTTCGCCACACTGAATGGTGCATTATGTCATGTGAGGTTGTGAAGAGGGCTTCTGAGAATATAAATGAGTGTGTACATTCACCTTTTTTGTTTGCATGTCAGTGTACTGTATAATCATGCGAGATCATAACTGTCAGCATCTGATTTTGTGAGGAGGTTTCACTGTATATTTCTGGATGGGACTGCGCGCTTGGAATTCTCATGTTACATAACCTCAGATTTACAGGATTCCAGATAAAGTACATGTATTCTTGGCTCATGTCGACTCTGCATGCTTAGTTTCCATAGTGATATTCAGTGTGAATTTGTCGTATCGTGGACATAGAGATGCATGTAAACAGCTTATCCCCCAAAAAACAAAAACCTGAGCCATTATGATGAGGGGCAGACACTTGACCTTGAGAGTGACAGGAAGCAAATACAATATCCAGTATGATTTGACACACAAATGACATGTTCCGTTAAAAACCAGTGAAGAAGGCTATTTTAATCATCTTTTATCCTGTTTGTCTGATATAAAGTGCTGGATGTCCCCAAACCTTCTCCAGTCAAATGACAGTAAATCAGAAATAATCCTTGTTGGTCCTACAAAATCCATCACTATACTACAAAACCATCTTGGCTTCCTATCTGCAACGGTTAAACCACAGCCAAAAAGCTTGGTGTGATATCTGTGACCTCTCCTTTGAAAGACAAATGAAAACCATTGTCCAGTCCTCTTTCTATCAATTAAGAAGCATCTCCAAAATTGGTCTTTTCTCTCTCAGCTCAATCTTGAAAGGATTCTCCATGCTTTTATTTATTCCCGCTTAGATTACTGCAACTCATTGTATTCAGGGTTAAGCCAAAAAGCCATCTCACAGCAACAGCTTGCGCAAAATGCAGCTACTTGGCTTTTAACACACACTAGAAAACATGACCATATAAACCATGTTTTAGCCTCTCTTCACTTGTTACCAGTCAGTTTTGGAATTGATTTTATGATTTTACTGATTATTTTTAAAAGACTTCACGGCTTGGCCCCCAGCTACATTGCTGAGGCACTCGCTTTTTCAGCCCTGGTGGCTGTCAATCAAAAGATAAAGAATGTGTTTATTCGGCTTTGAAGCGGCTAGTAGGCTGATTTTATTTTACCTTTGGACAGAGACAAGTTACCTGTTTCACCCAGTTTCCAGTCTTTACGCTAAACTTAAACTAATCTGGGTGTAGCTCCATATTTAACATGCATTTAGACGACTGGAACTCTACAGACTATTTTGGTCAATTGTGTGACTAAAACTGGACTTATATTGTGAAATGTAAACAGCGACATTCTGTGCCTATGCCCATGTATGAGCTCCATTACCCAAAGATCAGGTTTTCACATCTCCACCTGAACCATGCCCATGGACTCTGCATTTACAGTAAGTATAGGTTACTGTAGTGGATGGCCCATGATGTCATCTTATCAAAAAAACATGACTCTTCCTGCTGCCAGGAGCAGCAGTAAGGGTGCTCTGTCCACTAGATGGCTCTTCACTATCTGCCCGGAGCAGACCCACTGGACTTCCTCTTTCACAGCAGCAACACAAGAGTCTGTCAAGTCCTGCCAAGTTGAATGTGCACTGCTAACCAAAAGTAAACACGTTAGCACTAGCAGCCACAAAAAAAGCCTGCCAGCTTACTTTCAAGCCACCAGAAGCATAGTGCAACTTGGTGCAGAGCTGCTAACTCTGCAAGGATTACAACAGAATGTTGTTTCCTCAATTCATAGCACAATAAAGATTGCAGTGACATCCCCACTCCTCCACAGCAGACGGGATTTTCGGCTGAACAAGCAGCACACCAAAGCAGCTCTTCCCCCTCTATTCGTGGACTGGCAACGTTATGTTAACTGGGCATAGCATAACATAACTGCAAGTGTGGAACTGTTTAACAAGAAAGCAATAAGTGCATTCGCCAAAATGTCTACATGGTGTCCTTACAGCGGTCTTCACAATCATGTCCATCATACAAGGACAAACTGAAAGGATTGACCTCCTGTTCCTGCCCTCTTACATAGATTCTCTATTGTAGTGTTCACTGAACTTCTGTACAATATTCTTACCTATGCCTTGTGAGGGGCTGAGCTGGCAGGCATGATGACTCACAGGTGGACTTTGAAAAGGAGGGTTTTATTAAGTGATGTTTCATGCTGAGGCTTTGGAGCTTGTGATGAGAAATCCATGTAGTTTTCCATTAAGTGTGTTTCAAATCTTGGATTATTTTAGACCAATGATGTCATTAATGACGCCAGAAGCCTCACTGTACATCCATATCATGTGACTGGTTTAGGCGGTGGTTCAGATCTTGATGAGAGATTTTGACAGATATACCTTATGGAATTCCCCTTAAAATGTATGGTTAGTGTTAC
Organism: Epinephelus moara; assembly: GCF_006386435.1. NCBI lineage: Eukaryota > Metazoa > Chordata > Actinopteri > Perciformes > Serranidae > Epinephelus > Epinephelus moara. The sequence continues at coordinate 29,050,468 of NC_065518.1, read as the reverse complement.
TGGGATTTGCGTGTTTGTGATTAGAGATGCACCAATTGCAATTTTCTTGGCTGAATTTTCTAATTTTCATAATAAAACATTGACTGTTAAAGCCTAATTTTACATTTTCTTCCACACTGCACCAAGTTACAGGACCTTCTCCCTCACTCAAACAAATCTCAAAATGGAAAAGTGCTCCAGGCTAGTGGACAAATAAAATCTAACTAAAAATAAATTGCAATACATCCCACTTTGTTTGACATAACAGATCTATTCATGCTACACATTTACATATCAGAGAACAAGAATCAGAGAAACTATTATTGTATATTGTGTATGTTGCCTTATTTGGGAGTCAGCTATTTATATAATTTATAGTAATAGTATAGTAGTATAAGTATGTATTTATTTATCTAGGTATTTATGTAAAACTATTAATGAATCATTATCAGTTTACAAGAATCTAGAATCTAAGGGTTCATGTGCTGAGCAGCATACACGGGAATGAATTACAACTTCTTTATCGTCAGTTTTTCCACATTCACTTGTGAGATAAAAAGTCGCTACGATTGACAAAAAATGTACTAATGAGGGATTTGATGATGCATAGGTGTTTGACGACCTGGGAAAGAGACCGGATTGCAGCAGCTGTGACGATAGTCAGTTACTGTCTGTACTGCTGTGCGCGGCATGAAACCATCATGCGGTGCATGCATGTAAATTTGATCGGCACAGAACTGGCTATAGCTGAGACTGACCGGCATTTAGTTGGCTGATTCCAGTCACCATAGCAGATCCATCATTACATCTCTAATTGTAATAGAGGTGAGTGTACTTCTCTTCCTTGCTATCTTCAGCAAGAAAGAGAAGTACAGCCCCTGTATAGAAACACCTTGAGCTTATTTCTCTCACTAAGGTACATACATAGTAACATTATTACAGATAAATTATGTCCATTAATTTTTTACTCTCTTGAAGTGTTCATTGTGCTCAAAGGAATTAGGTTACCTACCTAGCAATAACCTGCCAACACCACCTGTTGAGTTCAATTTTATTAGGAGTACCAAAGTGTCACACACACACACACACACACACACACACACACACACACACACACACACCCTGCTGAAAATTTAGCAAGTGTGAAAGCCTCCCTGATGGAGGAATGGAAAATATCTAATAAGGTTACATGCCCGATTACAGATGGTGCTGTTATTATGATTGCATGATGCAGGGCATTGAGGCTCCATCACACAATCTGCATTCACTGAACTTGATTGTGAAAAAGCCTCTTGACCTGACCCTTGTCCTCGCTGACATTCAGACCCAGGTGAAAAAAAACTGCTGGGATATTTTAGAAGCAGTACCACTGCTAATGTATGCTCTTTGACTTTATTGCAGTTTTTGATAATGCTATACCTTCTTAGTGTTTCTGCTGCTGTGACAATTGAATTAATTGCACTCTGTCTTTTTTGTAACAAAGAAGAAGCTTGCACAGGTGCAACAGCAAATGGAAAGGCCCAAATTAATACTTCTTCAACAAGTAGAGACCCAGTAGGAACCGCATGCTGCACCGTCTGGCGGAGCTCAGAGAACCAGTGGGGACAGCTTTAGCCAATCTGCAGTGACATTTGATGGATACACCAGTGTTAGTGGGAGCCTTTCTCTGTTGTCTCACTTTAACAATGCCACCGTGGAGTTCTCAGAAGAGAAAAAGATTTCCAGCTCAAAGGAAGTGCCACTGGCCAGGTTCTTAGACATTTATAACAGGCAGGTCCTTAGCAGGGCTAATGCTATATTGGACTGCCAGGACCATTCACTCCTGGATAAGTTTAAGCTTTTGCCCTCTGGAAGTCATTCCAGGGCACCCTTTAAGAGGACCAAGAGTTTTCACATCTCTTTCATCCCAAGTGCTACTTATATGCTTAATAGCAAATAGCACTCTGGCTGTATTCGTTGCACTTCCTGTTCACTCTTGTAGATGTGTACCCGACTTGGTATGGTATGAATTTCCATTTCTCTGCTTTAGCTTTATTGAGTGTGCTGATGTGTCAGTGATGATGCCCTCTGTATTTTGTTTTATGTTTTCATTGGAACCTTGGCTGCAAAGGTTATAATACTGATAACCATGAACCTTGAACTGCTCAAAATGCTGGAACAAATGCTGCAGGAAGAAATGTCAAACACAGCATCTACAGTATTAAGTGAAATGGGAGAACATTTCATAAGGCAGCTGAGTGAGAGGCTACACACACTGCAGTCGATAAGCGTCACATCCCCTGCAACACCACTTGACCCAAAGTTCAAAGCAATAGGATTTCTCACTCCTACAAAAGCCAATGACTTCTGAGTGTTCTGCCGTAATTGGGTTCGCTCAGACTCTCCTGTCACCACCACAACAGCCATCAACATCACAGGAGGCTGAACAGGTAACCTCAGGTAATTTTATTTTTGGATTTCAGGTCAGTTTGCACATCAGTTTCACCAAAAAGGTCAGAGTGTACTTGACAGGTAACAAACATGGTGTTATCTGGATGACTGTGTGATGGAGTCAAGGAAAACACAGAATGTGACGGCTGACACTACTGTGGAGGTCCACCTCAACGTTGAGAGAAACAGATAATAATCAGCCCTTGTCTGTGCAAGCTTGCCATCCTGTTTTGAAAGGGAGCAGAAGTTATTTCTGAAAAAGAAATCACCTCAGCCCTGCATTTATTCCTAAATGAAAACAATAAGGTCTGCCTTCCTCATCATTTTTGGTAACACTTTACAATACAGCGTCTTTTATAATGCGTTACCGCCAAAAGTAACACATTACAATGATATATTACATTTTAGCAGTAACAAATTACCAACAGGATTTTAGGTAATATTATTAAATTTACAATGTCACATAACGCGTGACCACCTGAAAGAAACTGTTGATTGTTTTCATTTTTCCTTCATCCACACTGCTCCACTTTTGCCAATACGCCATCAGAAAAAATATCCGGCGAAGGTTGTTGTACCTTATCATGTCACTGCAGACTACATCATGGAAAGGTGCCAGTGATCGGCACATCTGGGTCATGCCATACTGTGCGTTATCATGTTCAGTATGTTTCCATAATTTAATATACCTGCATCTACAATGCGTAATATTCTGCTTTTGTTGTCCTAAAGCAACGTGGATAAGAAGTCGGCCTCCGGTTCGTATTTTTTGGTGATTGACACATCTGCCCTGGGTGATGTTAGCACATGTTGGATGTCTTTCCATTCACATTCCCTACAACTGCAGAACAATGCCGGCACACAGCCCTGTTCTTGTGTATAACTCTCTCTCTGGTGCTGTTGTAGCTGACCGAGAACTGGCATGTGTGTCTTCAAGCTCTGGTGTTTTAATTTGTGCTCATTATGGTGACTGACTCGCATGCCAATCAACTTGTTTTGCTGACCTCAGCATTTGTTTATTGTGTTTCATGTGTGTAAGTAACCTATTACTCTACACAGAGAGTAATGTTGTAAAGTAACTAATTACTTTCAAATGAAGAAACATGCATACAGGCTGAATGTCAACATGGTTTTTTGTCAGGAAATGTATTGACCATATAGCGGTGAGTAAGAAAACGTAAAAATAACCATTTGTGGAGTAGAAGAAAACTTAGCTAGCTGCAAGGCTCATGTAGGGGAAATACCTTTTTGAGAATGTTTGCACTCGTAATAAAGTTTGGGGCACCACCCTCCTAATGAGGGAAGCGACTAATCAAATGAATAACTCCGTAAACCAATTATTAATTTGTCAGCACGCTTATCAATAATGAATCAGTCTCAATATCTGGGTTATGAATTCTCTATACAGTGATCTTAATTCCTGCTCAAAAGAAATATCCAACGACTTGGCGATAAATGAAAATTTATTTAAGCTAAATGGGTAACAACTGAATAAATGAATGAGGATAATATGAAATAACACAAAATCAACAGTATGTATAAATGGATTAAACAAGAACACTTGTGTGAGTTATTTAATTTGGCGATAGTGAGAGAATATGTGAAGATAAATTGGGAATGCAGGGATGCGCAAAATATTTATCTAAGGAATCCTAAATTAAGATAAAGATAATTAAATCTCCTATTCGACACCAGCTCTTACCACTGCCCAGCGGGTCACCTGGGAGGGGAATTCGTTGCCTCCCTTCTTAGCAGCGAATCATGCAGACGTTTCTCCTGGGGCCTGAACTGTCACTTTGCAACTCCCAGACTTTCCAGCAGAATGAAACCTGCTGGCGCACTGTGGTGGGGGGGAGCAGTTGAGCCTGCGAAAATGTTGAAAACACTGGAGATAAAAGAAAACTGGATAAGCAAAACTTAAAAGTTTAAAATTACTTTGATCATATGAGTATAAAAGCGTAACTAAGACGTAAATACAAGAGAGGCTAAGATACGAAAGAGAAGAAACAAAAAGGAAGAGTAAAGAGTAAAAAAACAAGAAGAGAGAAGAGTCAAAATAAGAAAAGAAAGAGAGATGCGCCAAGCCCACTTGTTTTTATCCGGCCAAAGTGGGGTGGGTTTGCTAAGGCGGTCTTATTAGCTGTAAAATAGGCTTATTACTTTATTTTAAAGGAAACTTAATGCTTCTGTTATGTGAGATCATATACTTTAACATGTTATGCGGGATAGACACATAGTCTTCCCATTATGGTCAAAATAGGTTCTTAACATCCAGTTTAAATGAATACAATTATTATTCGGCATGTATCAGCAAAGTACATGTATAGCCTAAACTGCTTCAAATACACACACTCTAGACTAACCTATAGTTGCAATATATAATGAAAAACAAAATTAGGAAGCACATATTCATGAAAACAAGTTGATTAATTATAATATGGGGCTCCTTATGGGAACCCACTTTAACTACCTTCACAAGATGGCAGTATGGCTCCATGTTAAATGAGGGATGAAAATCTTTAATTCATAATTCCCTTAATTTTTGCCTTACGGAAATAAGAAAAACATCATTCAACTAACAAACAAGGATTATGCACATTTACAACATTATAACATGGATAGAATGATTTCACTTCCAACAGACTTTTCAATTTTGTCACACAGAAACATTTGGTAAGAGAGGGGAGGGCGTGATTTTCCCAGGGCAATGCGAATGGACAGGATGTGGTTGAGAAAACAAGCATTGTCTCATGACAACTAGTGGGTCTTTCATCATCGCGTTTTGCCCCAAGGCTGGATACTTTAAGATGGCATCTGAAACTTGAGGGATCCCAAGTGACTTTTTACCTCCTTTTGGCATAAGGATGGCTGAAAGAAGTGTTGTCCAGTCTGTGGTAATACAGGGGTTGAGTCCTAAACATTTGACCCCCCGGTGGTCTCGTGGGTCCATTCACCGATAATACTGGTTCAAGGGAAGTCAAGAGAGGCTGTTCCTCTACACTAATTTATGCCATGTAAAATTCCGTAGACTTTGCTAATAACATCAGCATGCTGTATATGTGGGAAAAGTGACTTGCAAAAGATGTTTTGTTTATGAGCCTTGTGAGTTATGATGGAGTAAAATCTTGTACTTCTGTTAAATGTTGTGGCTGTTAAGCATTATGTGTGCTAGCTGAATCAATCTGAAGTAAGCTTTACTGCAACTTACAAATAAGCCAACTCTCAGTTTTGCCTGCCTGCTTACAGTGGGTTTTCCTCAATATAGCAGCAATTTATAGTTTTATAGATCCTTTTTATGTACCTTATGTAAAAAGAGATTTTTGTGAAGCAGCAACATACTGTACTTTGAAGTAGCCACTGTTTGGGAAATCACATTTGAAAAATAAAAATATTCATTTCATGTTTCTTTATTTTGTTATTTGTTATTGTTATGAACACAAACAGAAAAAAGGGGCAGCAGTTTCCTCATGTCCTCATCCCTCACATCTTCATCATAGGAGAAGAAAAAGAACACAAAAATAGAAGCACAAAAACAACCCAAAAGGAAACCAAAAATAAGTAATACATAAATGAATAATAGTCATGAAATAAATTAAATTCTGTAATAAAAACCTTTTATGTTCCACCACACGTCTTCTTGTGTACTTAGAAAGAAAGAATGAAAGAACAACAAAACATACTTTGTTGTTAATGTGTAAATAAGAAAGGGAAGAAGAGTGGAAACTTCATAATGCAGCCTGTGGCTTCAATCTTACAGTGAAAGTAAGGGGTAAGAAAATAAAACTACAATACTGCTGTTGAAGCCAAATCATCATGTTGTCATTAACTCATTGTTGGTTTGGGACATCATCATCTGTATGGCTGGGATTATGATTATTTGTCAAAATATAAGCAATGTCATTTGTTGAATTGGTTGAGGGATAACCCACACCCCAGAGCACATCTCTCTGCCCTTCCACGTGCCTATATGGAAAGCCTTCAGGCAGAGAGTGCACACCTCTCTGCCCCTCCATGAGCATAAGAGGGAAGCCCTAGGCAGAGAAAGCCAATGTCCCTGTCCTTCCATGCACCTATATGCAAAACCTAAGGCAGGGAGAGCAGCAGCAAAGACTCCCCGGAAACAGAACAGAGCAGCATCAATGACAAACAGAAATGATATTGATTAGTCAGACACAACATGAAGGGGAGGAGCTGGGGTGGAAGTTGGCCTGCAAAACAGATTGCAGAGGAAGCAGCAACAGTAGGCAGGCCAGAGCAGTTTAAATAGGGTGGCCTGAATGAGATTCACTAATTGGTTGCATAGAACGGAATCATGTGATCTATCAGCTGACTCCCTTCCATCAATCAGCTGCTCCGTCAGCTGATGGGGCTGTTTGAGATCAGCTGATGTAGCTGGGATGTGAGCTGAGCTTGACATTGTGTTCTGCCTGAAGTAACGCTATGCTCAGTATTTCGTCAAAGTTGGTAGAAATAGACATTAGAACAACTTTAAGGCAAGCTTATCTACAGACAAACTTAAGTGTAACTGTGCATACATCAACTAAATATTGCACTACGTATATAAACTAATGTACTGCCAACAATATTAGATAAACTATGAGTATGATGTATAAAAAAATGTATGGGTCATCATTTATCTTATAGTTAAGGTAAAGGTAAACAAAATTTGCTATGAAGGTTATATTAGATAACATAGATGGTGTGCAGGAGGGTTATTGACTTTTAAATCAGCTTCATCTACATTGATATCATTGTGTATAAGTTAACTCTACTTGTCATGCCAGTGTATTAGGTTACTTCTTTCTATCATGATGTCATATTAAGTTGGTCTTTTCATTGTTTTAATTTCACTCTTTCACTCACTCTTTTCCTGCTTAACTCAGTCTCCCTCGTCAGCTTCTTGACTGATTGCCCTCTTGAGGTACCATCTCAATCAATGCTTAAGCCGTTGGTTTTGGTCTTGCTGCTAGACTTGATCTGACCAATTTAGACTGTTTCTCCAGAAACAAAGGCATAGATCAATACACGGCTAATGTACCTGCTGACTTAAGTACCTCTTAATTCCTTGATGTACTTTTTTACTTTCTCAGAGCAGGTCATCTCTGCTAACTGAACACCACCTACCACTCTGCCTGCAGCCATATGAATTCCACCACAAAATCACAAATCAGTGGTCATAAATGTCGATGTAGATTAATGTCAAACATCAGAAACATAATTTCTGTTATATATATATCTACCCATACCCATATTGGGTTCCCTATATCTGTCAAAACACATCCGCTACACCTTGTTTGTTTCTTACCACCCACTTGAGCACAAATTGGGCCTGGTTCTAACCTTGCACCATCAAGCAGAGAAAAAACATACACTGAACTTAAATCATAAAAAAAAACACACATGGCTCAGCGCCTTGCAACTAACCCTTTCTGAACTTTCTTTCTATCAAATGGTTCCACACCAGTAAATGTAATAAAAGTTACTGGTGAAGCACAGCATTGATTTTAAAAATTGTTTAACAGGAACTAAGAAACGAGATCATATTTCTCCTGTTTTAGCTTCGCTGCACTGGCTCCCTGTAAAATCCAGAATTGAATTTAAAATCCTACTGTTA